>NC_142201.1:111616543-111926938 GCF_049639895.1 Pseudopodoces humilis
TTAAAATAGCATCATATAAATAGATGGGGAAAGTTGGAGAATATTTTAATTCCTCAGAGAAGGGCAACTTGGACAATTCAGTAAATTACTTTTTATTACCTTTCTGTTTTGTCTTTGTGCAGGAGACTCTACTGATGAAAAACACAAATTTGTGAAGTTTGGTGGCACTCTCTCACTTTTTTTTTTGACACCTGAAAAAAAAGTAGATTTTTCAGAAACTGTAATTTATATTTTTCTATTGAATGCAATAAATAAAACTATTTCTTTTGATGCCAAAATTTAGATTTAGAACGTCAGGCTTGATTTTTAATTCACCTTTATTTTGCCTGAGTAACTATAATAGAGAAGTCTAAACTAAGCTCCATGAAAACTTCCAGACTTTCTACAGAAGGTTAAAAAGGTTAAGGTTAAAAAATTTTCAAAATTTATGACATTTTGAAATTATAATATAGTAATATGAAGATAAAGGCTTCCTTCTCTTCAAATTTAAAATAATCTCATTTTGTTCTGGGTCATGCAGTTGCCTCTTATTCAATGCTGGGTTTTGCAAAATCAGGTGGGGGAAAAAATTAAGTTATTCCATATTGAAGGAGGGTTGCCAGTGCAACACTTTTCCTTCTTATGGTAGTTTCTTTGCTTGTAACTAAAGAAGATTTTTTTTTATATATATTTTTTGGATAAAATTTGCAGCACAAGTTTAAGTTAAATGATATTCTGCCATTCTCTACATAGAAGTTATAGTGTGCACTTCCCAGGAAAGAGAAAGACCATTTAAGGTTAAATCAGATTTTATAGGATATAAATTGTAGCTTCTGACATAAACCCACCCCACTGTTCATGCTAAAGGTCAATGGCTGTTTTCAAAGACTTTATTTAAACAAAATAAATAAATTGTAACTCCTTAAGCACACAGGCAATGATACAGCAAATAATTGAGCTAAACTGATGCATTGCTTATGTGACAAAGCTTTCCATCACTGCATCAAACTCAAGGAAAATAGAGAATTTTAGCACAAGAGAGACAAACCACAGTGCATTTTCTCGCCTGTCAATCTGGCTGAAAACTTTCAGAGATTCCCTAACTTAGAAAAACTTCCAAAATGTTCAGCCAAGAGGCCTGTTTTTAATTTTACCAGAGTTAAATGCAGACACCTCACCCACAGGAGATTGATGCTGAGGGCCAGACTTGGGGGAGAGAGGGAACAAAGCTGCCTGCAGCACCTTCCAGTCACAGACAGAAAGAGGGCAGGGGAAGGGCATCCTCAAAAAGACTAAACACAATAAAACTGAGTGGAAATTATGTGGTTCAGCTGAAAATCCCCTGCTTGATGATAAAAGTCCATTTTTATCATCATTAAGCTACCACTTAAACATTACATGCTGGCTTCCTTGATAGCAGGAATGCTCCCGTTCTGCAAACTGGGTTTCTAGGGGAAGTGAACAACATTTTAATTTGTTTTTTATGCTTAGATTGCTGGGTAATCACCACCAAAAAGCCTCAAAAAAGCAAAGAGCCTGGCTAAACGTATGGCTAGGTCATGACAACCTCATAGGCATTTTTGACATCGATGCAGAATTCATTCTGATTTTCCTGCATGGGCCAACACGGAATAGGTACCCAAGAAATGTGGAACCAAGTGGAAACTTATATACCTATTTTTCCAATTTTTGTGGACAAACCCCCACAGAGCAGCTCACATCATTAAAAATAAGAAATCCCAAATCTGTTTCAGATATTTTGTGTTTTGCCACAGAAAGAAAACATGATTGAAAAAAACTATCTTGCATTTATTAGGCTGGGGGAAACTCAAGGGCAGTAGCAAAATATGTGTTTGATCTATAGACACTTGGAGACAACAGAAAAACAGTAACTTTGGGAAATAACCAGCATGACAGCTACAAGGAATAAACGAAAAAGTGATTATTAAGGAATGAGCTGAAAAAAAAGAGCACACAAACAAAATCAATATTGACATGATTAGAGAATAAGGTTTTTTCCCCCAGTGTAAAATTTCTGGTTACAAGACCACACCATTTTTAATAAAACCTACAAAACAAGCAGGCTGAAGTCTTGATGGATTACAGAGCAGCACCAGTGTGTCAATCAAAGACCACTTATTCCCAATAGCTTGCTTTGACAGTAGCCAAAGAGCTTAAAAAACCCAAGAAAAAGGCAAGGTATGTATGGGTAATTTCATTAAAATGCTCCTCCACCAATTTTTGGTCAGGCACTTTTCACTGACATTGAGGGATTTCTCTGTTGTGAACTTGCCCAGCCTTTCCTTGAATTCACGTGAAATCTTAGCAGCAAAATCATCTTGATGCAAATTGTCCCACAGATATCAAAGAAACACGTTTAGTTATTATTTTCCATTCTGCCCTGGTATTTTTAAGCTTCCTCACGTGAATCAATTTCTCAGCATGAGAAAAGGACCAGCAAGACACAGTGGTTAACTGCTCGAATTAATAGAGACCAGATCTTATATTAAATATATATATATATAACCTGATCTTCTACACTAAGCCTTATTTTGCCCATGCTTTCAAAGAATACAGACACCTTCTCAAAAATATCTTAGGACAGTAAGAGACAAGAAACAGTTGGAAAACGTGGCAGCTCTGGCTCTCCTGTCACCTGTTCTGGTTTCAGGATTCCTAGGACACTGCCCACATTGATGACATCCGTACAGACAGGGCATTAAAGATCAGCCTTTATCAGGCAGTAAGAAATTACAGTCTGTGATGGATTCCTACCAAAGTCAACCTGTTTAATCACACCTGAAAATTCAGTGGAAGCCCATATGTAACCACCAGAAATGTGTCTCACATTCACACTTATCACTCAAGCTGGCACAACCAGTGCTGTCAATTAAAATTCCACTGTTTTCACTGCGCCACCATATCCCAACACCAACTTCTGTTTCCTTCACGACTGCATCTGAGCAATGCTGCTTTTC
The DNA here is from genome assembly GCF_049639895.1 of Pseudopodoces humilis. NCBI lineage: Eukaryota > Metazoa > Chordata > Aves > Passeriformes > Paridae > Pseudopodoces > Pseudopodoces humilis. The sequence continues at coordinate 111,619,501 of NC_142201.1, forward strand.
TAACCAAAAGCAGGAGAAGAATCACAAAGCCATGAGAATTCCTGCCTCCCCTGAAGCAATAATGTTCCAAATCAGTTCCTTTGGCCCCTGTGATAGATCTGTCTCTGTAAACCTGCGTAGGCTGATTTCAAAGTTGGGTTTCACGCCAGAAGTACTCGAGCAGCCATCTGAGCAAGGAACAAACAAAACTACTCAAATCACCTTTCAACACATCACAGCTAATCAACAAACCCCAAAGCAGAAACTATCAATCATGAAAGATTGTCAATAATCACTCTGAGAGGCCCAGATGCATAATTAAACTACACACCTGAAATAATTCTGTCTATAGCTGTATTCAAATATAGACTTGCCATGATTTGATGCAATTTGTTGATGTAGTTCTGTCACCACATAAGTGGGTGGTGGAGAGAGAAAGTGTGAATGTTTTACTGTACAAGGCACTGAACCTCAGAGGAAAGCAATTTTGAATTTTGTTGGCAAAATTCATCAAGGAAAAAAGTTCAGAATCCTAGATCTTTGCAATGACAACTTTAAAAGTAAGGAGACTGTATTTTGGAAGGTTTATGAATGGTTTCAATGTAGAATTGTTAATCAAAACGTTATCAGAAATAGCCACAAACTGTGGGGACACTAAATAATGAAAATTAGTTCAGGGTAGGTTCCTGAGTTAGTCCAAACCTCTGTTTCCTCCTCCTCTTCCTCAAATTTCCACAAGTACTTTGAAGCCTCATTTTCATCCTGATTGACTAAAATGCTGTAGTCCTTATAGTAAAAAAATAACATTTTTTTCTGTTGGCCTAATTAAAATCAGTTACCATTTGGTTTACAAACTCAGGGTCCCTGCCTCACTCTGTGATGGACATCACTTGCTTTCAACACCTCATTTCTCAGTCATCTTGGAGGTTTGTTGACAATGAAGAATATTTGGAGACATGGTTGTTGGTATCCACAGAAATCTAAGGTAATTAGAGAAAAAAACAAACAAACAAAAACACCGAAGAGGGGGAAGCCTGTACTGGAATAATCCACCTGAAATTTTTAACTGGTATATCCACAGCAGTGAATGCTAGAGTAACATATCTAGGTCAGTAATGATTAATTCATATCACAGATTGAATTCAGAGATACAAGTGGCATTATAAATAGTATCAAATACAAGCAACAACATCAGGGGAAAACATTGCACCTCTGAGCATCCCACAGTTACTCCCACTCTGCCTCACAGGAAAGCTCTCTGCTTATCAGGATTGAATTTCAAACTCAGTTCATCCCAAGGCCAAAAACCTGATTTTATCTCAGCTAACAAGAAACATTATCAGTGATCATAATATTACCAGCCCTCTAAAAAATGAGGCACTTGTCTCTGTGTGACCTCCTGCAGGAGGGAAGGCTGCAGGCAGAAGCTTTCCAGAGATGATGACTTCCTTCTTCAAAACCTAATTTGAGCTGATGTCAATGTCTGTGTTGGTCTTAGCAACCACCTTACCTTAAATATAAAATACTTCTTGCCAGCTCACTTCATTAGCTGAGGAACAGCACACTCTAATGAAGTAAATAGCGCTCAGTAAACTGTTTTTATCCTACAGTCAAGCTGTCTGAAGGAGACAGTTATGTTTTAAATCATAATCTTAAATGTATCTGTGATAATGTCACAGAAGACAGCAGTGGGGAGGGAACCAATTTTACACCACGGTAGGAAAAAAAAAATAAAATACAAATCTGAAGTATTTAGGCTCATGGAAAACAATCTGAAATTAATACAGCAAGGGATACCAAAATCAATCTCCAGGTTAAAGCAGGTTTCTGAATGCTCCAGTACCAGTTGGACCAGTGGAGCAGACTATTGGAACAGCCCAGGATGGAACAGGAAATGAAATTGCAGGTAAAGCTAAGCTGCCAAAACTATCAAATAAATATTTCCTAACTACTGACTTCGAGCTGGCTCATCCAAATCAATTTGCAAACTGCTGGCTTTTTCAGATTTAAGAGCCCTTCAAATTGAAAGCTGATGACAAGAAGACCAATTCCCATTAAACATTCTGCAGCTATTCAGACGGAGTGAAATGATTACATTCACCTGGAGGTGGCTGCACTGAAAGATGAGCTTTACAATTGTGGAGCAGTATTGGTCCAATCATTTATTATGCCCTCGAAAGCAACACAGTAAAGAAATGCATGTCATGTATGCAGTGGATTGCTAATATAATTTTCTTTTTAAATTTATTTTAATTTTAGAGAAATTCAAAATTAGGAAACACAATTTTACCATTTTTTATCTGCAACAAAATATCTACAGAGAATTTTTTCCATGCTGGCAGTTTCCCTTTGTTTTCTCCAAACAAGAAAATTTACAAGTCTTAATAGTGAATATTATTTTGCTGCTGATTAAAATCCAGAGGTTCCTTACTAAGCTGAAAATGGCCTCAGGAATGGTCTGGACTTTTCTTGAGCTGGGACCTCTTTTTGCCTGATTAGACACAATAATTAATTATAAATCAGGTAACTTGCACTCTAGTTCTGTTTTAATTTACAGTACTAATACTAATAATAATACTTTCCATTTTGGTTTACAATAATAATAGGCAACAATTATTCTGTGTGGACTCCAGAAGAAAATGGGATGTGGAAAAAAATACCTGCTGTGAATCAACGTTTCTGATCCTTATGAGTAGTTTCTGCAGTTATTAACTTAATAAAAATATTTTCTCAAATTCCTCAGCGTTGAAGAGTTCCCAGTGTTGGGGAGCTTTTCCCCCTTAACACTTAGACAGAAATAATTTTCTTTGTATTTTCCTTTGACTTCTAATGATAAAATAGAAGATGATTTCTCAGGTCCCTGCACTTTCATCAGATACACTCAAACAGGAAAAAAAAATTATTTAGGAAGACAAATAAGCATTTGGCTACAAATTAAATCCTTTTGCTGCACAGCAGCATTTGGAAATTTGGCCACAAATCCACGGCTGAAGCATCTGATGTGAATCTCTGTTTGCCTTTAGTCACCTTCCCTCACTGACAACAAGACACAACTAAACAAGTGCATTCCGAAGCCTTTTCTCCCTTAGTCAGGTTTTGACAACAGGATTTGTACTTTAGCACCTGAACATCTTTGTTAGGATAAAATAACAAATATAAAAATAAAGTTAAGCTACCTTTCTGACACCACTGAATTCCATTTTATTCTGATGCTATGACATGCCATAAACCTTATCTTCTAAGATATCCAAGATAAGATACAGATTAAAACACACTCTCAAAGAATACTGACAGAAGTACAGGGTTTTGTATTTAAATATACTTTTATAGAAGAGTAGATTACATGAAAAAGTGAATTTATACCTAACCCCAAAGCCTCCACCCTTGTCTTGTGACTTTTATGATTTTATATTGTTGCATTAATCCAATATGGAAAAAGAAAGAGAAAACCATCCATAATTAAAAGTTTTCTTCCTTGTCATGAAGCAAAGCAAGAAATGGAGCTTATTTTAGGATTCAAAGGCAAGGCAGAATATGAGATTTTTCCCAAAGTGTTCTCACAGATTACGTCAGAGTAGGCACAATTGGAGGAGAGGCTGGGGGAGAGGTGGCACCACTACATTGATTTTTAGCCTGGAAAGAGAGTTTCCCAACAATTTTTCCAAGGATCACTTGGAGCAGCATGGTATCTCTTTTTCATGGAGAGAAGATCACTCAGGCAGGCCATTCTCACTTTCTGCACATAAACCCATCCTCACACTGGTTCTGTAATTCCAAGGAAAAATTACAGGGAAAAAAAAAAACCACAACACTCAAAACAACACAAACAACACAACCACCAACAAATGAAAGAAAATACAACAGAAAGCAAATAACACAGGCTTAAAGCCTACTTTAATGATTCCTCAGACCTGAAAATCATTCTGCAAGGCTCGCAGAACCTCACACTCTGCGAGAGTTAAAGCACTGCTGTAATGTATTAGCAGAATTTACCATGCACTCTGTGGCCTGAATCCTGATTAAAGAGCAGCTTCCCGTGATGCCAGGGGAGAACAAAGCACAGGTGATACTGGGTCACCAGCCCACCTTGGAGTGTGCCTGCCCAGCTTTCTTAGACACACAGGTTTTACTGCAGTTTCTGCCTCTCCTCAGGTCATTAACACGGTGTAAGAGACTTTCTGTAGATCAGTCCTTGATTTCTGTTTGAAAATCATTCTGTTTGGATCCTTCTTGAGGACAAAGGGCAGCTTTTGTCAGCCCAGAACCTCAGAATTCAGAGCTCTCCAAGTCGAAAGAAAACCCAAATTCTAGGGTGTGTTTTGTACTTCAGATACAGAATTTTTTTCACTTCCAGATGTGCAGGCATAGGACAGAGACCTAAGAATTCCCACTTTAATGGAAAGCCTTCTCCCAGAAGGAAATACTGAGCTGCATGCATCTTTCACCTCGCAATGCTGGTGTATTTTAAAGGGAATTTATGCACTTCCCATAAGGTTAGAAAGGAATACATTTATACCCAGCACTGAATCTGAATTACTGCTTATACACTCACAATCTACTCCTTTAAACTAACATCTCTCATCTTTTTTTCTTTTTATGAATACTTCTAAGTATTCTTTGCAAGTAACATTCCTTAACAGTAACCCAAGAAGATTTGCAATGACTTTGCTCCTACTGGCTCTAGAACAAAAACAAAACAGCATTTGCAGCTGTTCCAAGGGGAATTAAAAAGCAGATTACAATGCAAGAAGTACATTAATCTTAGCATGCAGCTGAAGCATCAATTTGCTTTCAAAATGTAAATGTCACACCTCTGGGCATGGCACATTTTAGTGTAAGAAAAAAGAGTAACAATCCACAGACACAGGGCTACAGAAATTTAGATGTGACTGGTATTTTAGAGCATAATCACCTGCAAGATAGAAACAATCACTGACTCCTGCTTGGTGCATCAGTCTCAGAAGAGGAGTGATGGATGGGGATATTTTAGAATATTAACAATCACCAGCTGAGCTTCCCCTTGTGCTTAATGGATACAATAAACACAGCAGTGTCAGCAGCCAAAGAAAGCAAACTGGGAAAACCAAGAAATTTTAATGGAAAAAAAAACCAAAAAGCTCTTGGCTTCCTGGAAAAGTTAATACTCTTCTCTGTGGAAGTGTTATTGCATGCTCACACTTCACTGTCCCAGCAGCCCATTTCAAACTCACAATCCATCTCAAAGAAAATAAACAGAAAATCCACTTATTCCTTGTGCCCTGGGGCAGGGAAGGGACTGTGCAGGGGAGGCTGGCTGCAGTACCCATCTCACTCTTGCTGTGCCAACAAAATTCACTCCCTGAAGTCATGGAAGATGCAGCAGTTGAAAGGAACTTGTAAAATAATTGCATTCAGAGTCCATTTCAGAACAAAGCAGCTTGAAGTTATATCACCATAAGGCTGTGCCATGTACTGACTCAACAGGAAAATTTGTCAAGCCTTATTCCCTCGGTGGTAATCAGCACACTCAGTTTTCCACCCTGTTTCTGGGTGGATTTGAATTTTTTTTACTTTTGAAGATGTGGGATGTTTCTGGTTAGATCCATGGAGCTTCACATTCCCTGCTGCACCTCTCCCTCATTGCTCCAAGGGAGAGTTTCCCCAAGTGCAATACTGCAAATAAACAGAGAGAAGCAGGGACAGGCTTGCAAAGATAGGCCTTCCCTCTTATCATTCCCCTATTACCAACAAACATGACATATATCCCAAGGAAAAATTAACAAAATATGACTAGACAGATAAAAGTTCACAAATCATGTATCAGAGATGGCTGATGAGCTGCTCTTATCAAGTGGCGCACACAAACTTGGATTAAATTATACACTACTCACTATGGAGATGGAAAGCCACTCAGCTTCTGGATTTGCCTATCCAAATAGAAAGAAATACTTGGAGATGGAGGGGAAACAGAAAATAATCATCATATAGAGGCATACCTTTGGCAAAGACCAGACAAAAACTGTGAGCTTTTCTCTGATGTGCTCAGAGTTTGATCACCTCCTCTACATAACTGAGTTTCATACTTCCAGCTGAAAACAAGATATTTGTCCGTTTTTTAAATTAGAATTTCCCCTCATTTCTGTGAGACTGGGTTGCACTTTAAAGATTGCAACACACTATATTGGAGATCAGATCACATGGAGCCACTGGCATTTAAAATTCAATTAAAGGCTAAAACTATCATATAAACAGTGATGAAGCATAAGATAATTTCAGGAAATAGGGATGAAGCCCTTTCCATAGCTGAGGTTAAAATAAAACAAGCAGTTAAGAACTGGAAAGGATATTCTGCAAAGGCTTCTGAAATGGAATGTATTATTCTGATGCATATTAAAGAGGAGACCTGAGCCACCAACTGGAACCAAGGTTCAACTCTGAGACTTCAGAGCAACAGCTCCAATTATTTGTGCTTGCCACAGGCAATTACTGATAGCCCTGCCATATCCCAAAGGGTTAATTAATTACCATAGTTTAAGAGCCTGTTACTTATTCTAGATGTCTTTGATCTCGCAGGATTTACTTCAAAACAGACATGCCTGAGTTGTCCATCAGCAGCACGAACACCTGATTCTATTCACCGTGATAAGAGATGAACACTGCATGCGAAACTTGAACCTGAGCTGCTCAGATGAGAGGGATCTGGGCTTGTGAGGAACACGATGTTCCTGCTGCTAAAAGCTCCAGTTGAAATATTTGCTTCTGAAGCGCTGAGCAGGGAAAAACAAAAACAAAGAACAATGCTGAAAATTCACAAGTAACTTTCACAACACCATAGAATCTTTGATAAAGCACCCAGCAGCTTACAAAGTGCATTGCTGGCAGATTGTAGAGGATATGACAGATATCGATTCCCTCCTTTCTTAGGGATCTGTGACATTTGAATTTGACCTGTATACTCCCCAACACAAAGGATGGTCAGCAGCTGTGTCTTGGTCCTTGCAGAGCCCTTGGGACAGGGACCCTGGGCAAGCCTGACCCTACATCAGCCCAGAGCAACAGGAAGGTCAGAAACCCTGCAGGCTGAGCAGGAATAACACTCTTCACTAGCGAGAAGAGGTGATCATCAGAAAGAGAGATAGACTATTTGCTGATGCTTCCACTACCATTTGACCTGGGCAGCAAAACAAGAAGTGTTTTGTGAGATGAAGCTGCAGGTGTGATCAACACAGGGTGGGGAGAGCACTGCACAAAGCAGGCAGGGTGATCACAAGGACTGGAACAGAATTATTTTCTGTTCCATCACAGATGTTTTCACATCACGATGAAAGGTCATGATGTCACCACAGGCTTCAGCAAAACAGCAGGAGCTCATCAAATGGAACAAACTCAGGTTGAGGAGCCACAAAACAGCATTTCACAGCTCTTCCAGTAGTGCTCTAGCTGTTGCAGTTACTGCAGTTGACAAAACTTCATTTTTCTATCTCATGGTTATCTCAGAGACAGGAACAGAAATTGCCACAATTCACAATACACTGGTGAACCTCTCCTGCAGCACTTCCTGAAGCTCCAGCCACCCATGCTCACAAAAGAAACCAGAAATGTGTAAAGGAACAGAATGGAAAGGAGATTTCATCTCTGATATACCCCAAGAAGGTGAAAGGGACAGTTTGTCTCTTCTGTGATCATAATGGCCACTGCAGTAAATATCACTGGACAAGAAAACAAAAAGGGAAATAAGAAATAAGTGTTTAACTAATAGATTATCTTGGGGCATTTCTGACCTTAGAACAAACCACCAGGATCACACCAGCACCTGAAGGCAACTTCTACTTCATAGAACAATAATACTCTGCTCTGTATTTCTGACTGAAGCAGTAGGGGCAGAATACTTGTAACGTGACAATTAACTCAAAGGCAAAGGTGATTGTGTTGATGGGACACCCAGAGAGCAAAGTACAAGAGGCTTTTTCTCTCCCCATTAACATCTGGACTGTTTATTCTTAAGGTTCTGAAACACCCCGCTGTCTAACAGCAGCACAGAGTCTTTCCAGCAAATAAAAGGTTATCCATGGCACTGCACTCACCACTGAACTGCTGAAGCTTTGCTCATTCTCTTGAGGCTCTTATTTAAATGCTAAAAATTTCTAAGGGATCTTCTCTTTGACATTCTAAGGGATGCACCCTGCCACATGGCCTGACAGCACCTTGCATGAGCTATTACCTCAAAGTCATTTTCAATTTTCTCCCACTCGAGTTCAATCCCATTAATTCATAGTCATGAATTTATTTTGAAGCCAAATGTGTATTGCATTCCACTTGTAGACATGCAATTTCTTCATTTGCTTTCTTTGAGACCCCTTAAAGAACAGACCTAAATCAGTTCTGAATTTTACCTGCTGTTCAGAAGTGACCTCAATTTTTGATTTTGTGGCATCAGCAGATTCAATTAGTTTATTTCCCACATCCAGGTCATTGATGTTGGCTGGAAACAGACAAGGCCAGAGAACTGAGCTCCGTGGAATTCTCGCTGCCAGCCAAATTTGACTTCTCTGTTTTCTCTTGGAAAACTGGGCTTTACCCATTTCTTTCACCTATCTCCAAAGTCTGAACTTTGCAGTGAAACAACTAAAGCTGTCTCTTTTTTGAACAGCTAAGTATATGTTCCCATCATCACTGGCACATTAGACATTTTCTTCTGCTCCCTTTTGACACCATTTTTCCACTCCCCACACCCCCAGTCAACTGAGTTCCTGCAGGTACAACACTCATGAAGTCTCTTGATGATTTCCACTTCTATTTTAGTGCATTACCTTCCATTTAAAATCATGGCTAGAGGAGCACTAAGCTGTAAACTTATTTGGGGTTGATTCCAAATACATCCTTTGCTAAAGCAAATTCCTTAATAGCTTTTAAGCTGGTCAATTCAGAGACAAGTCCTTTTTAAACTGAAGTTCCAAAGTAAAAAAGAGATGCTACACAAACTACAGGAGAGGTGGTGAGGGGTCCCAAATTACTAGTTTAAGATGGATCTCAAAAAAATTCTTAGGCACTAAAATGTTTCTTTTATGAAAAAATTAGGAGCTCGTGGAGCAAATCTAGATAAAATTAACTACAAGATGTTCATTGATTACCCACCAATTGATGAGTTATAGACTCCAACACTGCTACAGCACTCTCCATTATAAAAAATTAAAAAAAAAGCATTTTAAATTGGGGCTTTTTCTACCATCTGTTTATCAAGAAGAAAAAAAAAAATATTAATAGATCCTTTGCAAAACAATGACCATTCAGCTTTTTCAGTAAATTTACCTTGCAGACAGAGTACCTGTAATAGTGTTTCCCAGAGATTTTCCTAACTTTTAAATTAGGTTAATAGCTGAAGATAACCTTGGAAATCCTATTTCTGGTTTATCAACTTTTAATGAAAAAACAGAGGCATAGAAAACCATATGCAAGGCTTTATGCAGTCATGGAAAAGACATGTTTGAAGCTATCATGCAAAAGTCACATCAGGGGCATCTTTGTTCCCATCAAAAAGTGAAACAAAGGAAAACTGACAAAGATTGGGAAAAAACATCAATAAAACCCAGCTGACACTCAGCTGTAATGAATCCCATTTTCATCACTTTCTGTGTTCTCTAAATGACCACCTCAGTTGAAGAGAAGGGGGAAATAAACCTGGAACACACCAAATTTGAGGACAGAGGGATTGATTTTGATTTAAACACCCTGCAGAATGCATGACTTTCTAGAACTGGGATTGCCACAAGCCAGGTATTTATATTCCACCTGAAACAAACAAGCAAATAAATAAACAAAAAAAAAAAAAAAAAAAAAGAGGAAATATGGAAATAAGGACTTTGGACATGTCTTTTAAGTTTTCTAACTCCTGCATTTACCATGGTTACCTGGGTTCTATCTCAAATTGGCTATTCCAAGGACAATTTTCTGAAACACATTTTTAATTAGGGAGGGCTGCAGTTTTAGAACAATCTCGAAATTCTTCCAATTCCTTCAGTTTGTGGTGCACTAAGCTTGCAGATCTGTGAATTACAGGCAGGCGTTTTGCTGAGTTCAGCTAAACAAAGCAGCAAAAAATGACACCTGCATGTGCTCAGATCCTGGTCACTGCTGAGAGAATTTCATTTATCCCTAGCACTGGAGCCAAAGCTGATCACTCCCCAGTGACAACAGTTCCTTCCTAGCAGGAGATGTTGGTACTGCTGTCAGAGCTGTGGCCTGCAGGTTATTCCCCATGTTTCCACGAGTTTTTCCATATGCTTCCCTTTGCAGCTAGCTCATTTGGCAGCCTGCAGTAATGTGTGGGGAAAGGGAAGGGTTGGGACAAATCACAGAAATACTTCCAAGCAGAACTCCTGGAGGAGAGGAGAGTAACTGAGCAAAGAGAGGAGAATGTGGGGAAATGGGGAGCGGAGGAAAACGTGCACCCTGTTAACCGTGACTGAAAGTCCCCACACTGAGAAGCTGCACAGCCAAAAGCAAGCAGCAGCTTGGCTCAGGAATTGAAAGAGGAGGATTTTAATTGCAGGATTGGGCAGTGCCCTTCCCCTTGCATGAGGCAGCACAAGAGCCTGTTTAAGTGTGGGTGGCACCATGGCACAGTCAGGGACACCAGAGGGAATGTGCATCCCTGGCGAACTGCACAGACAACACAAGTGCGTGCTGTGCAATCAAAAGAGAAGTCTTGGGCATCTTATATTTACATTTTTCCCTCTAGCTGCCCATTGTCAATCACCTACCTCCCCAAAGCTTCTATGGCAATTTTTTTTGGCTCTTGAATTAATTTACAGATATTAAAAATTAAAAAAGCAATATTGTGTGCTTTGATGTCACTCACATGCCAGTATACGAGGTCAATTGAACCCAGACTCTCCCTTTCCATAAATTAGATATTTCTGCATTTTTTGTTCAGCTCAAAGAGCACATTCATTCTTTTCTCTAGATAGGGCAATGAAAGACTTTGGTTCAGTTTAAGTTACTTTAATAAGTCTCCTTTGGCAGTTTTAGTCTCTGAACATTTTTGGAATAGGGCATCTTATAAATATCTTTCCATGCAAATTTAAACCCTTTTAAATTTACAACAGCAAAGTTCACTGCATCCCAGAAGAATTTTTGTGCATCAAGAAATTGTTTGTCTCTACAAGCCACAGCAGCAGGCACTGACATTTGAAAGTCATGACACAGGGATTTGGCTTCATTGTCACCCAGAACCACTGGCCAGTGATTTAATTAAAGCAAGAATTAAGATATTTTTTAAGATAGATAAGATTTTTTTTAAGATATTTTTTAAGATAAGATTTTTTTAAGATACTTTTAAGATAAGGTTTTTTTAAGATACTTTTAAGATAAGGTTTTTTTAAGATACTTTTAAGATAAGGTTTTTTAAGATACTTTTAAGACAAGGTTTTTTAAGATAAGACACTTTTAAGAGACTTTTTCCTATTGTCTCAACTGCCCCTAAAAAAAATAAAACCAAACCTCCAAAACAAACAACAAACCAAAAACACCAAAACCAAAATAACCCCAAGAGACACAAAGTATTTTCAGAAGGATTTTAAAGAAGCACTTCAAGGTATAGAAAGAAATCTAAATAGTGCTAGGAAACATCTTCTCACACAGTTAAAGTGCTACTGAATAAGCAATTTTACACTGGTAAAACATTTCTCTTACCGTACCTTAGACTGAATTATGACTGATTAATATAGCAAATAATTCCTTGAGTGTATTATTCCTGCCATCACTGGTGGTTTGCATACCCAAATATAGATTTATGTAGCATCACACCAGCATGGACTCTTTGCCCTGGGACATTTCACAAGAGCTTGCATGAAACCTCTGAAATTCAGTCTGTGCTTCAGTTTTGCCCCTCCTGTGACCAGGGATGATTCTTTGTGCATTCAGAGCAGATCTTTTGTAATCCACTCTCAAAAGGGAAATTAACCCCCTTTTGAATCTAAATATTCCCACTTACCAATGGTTGTTGGAACTAAAAACCGCAGCCAATCGACAAAAAAAAAAACAAAACAAACAAACCCAAGATGAACCAAACAAACCCCCACAAAAATACTTTTCAAATTTTTAAGTGGCTCAGGACACCCATCTCTTCCAGGTAAATTCTGCACAAGAATGAGAAAGAGCTCCACACAATGGGGTTGATCCCAAAAGCCCAAGTCCCAGGGAATTTTCTCAGTGACACAAGTGGAAGAGAGGGATGGAGCCCAGGGAGCACAGCAGGGCAGCCAGCTGGCCACGAGGGATTGGTTGCAAGCCCTGTGCCCTTTTTGCAAGAGTGTGTCCCACCCCCAGGTTAAGCAGGCTGGCACAGATGAACAGCACTGAACACAACTCAGGTGTTCTGTGGAGGCCTCACCAAAGTCAGTATTTTTCTTTCTCCTCATGTACAGACCATGTAGGAATCTCGTTTTCAGCCCCCAAAGCTTGAAAATCAGAAGACATGACAGTAACAAATCTGAGGTTCACCATTGGCACTGTGATTTTAAAGTCTTTAAGAAAAACACCACTAAAAATTCAGCAGATCTTTGATTTCATCTGCTGAAGAGAGGAAAGCATTGACGTACAGCTATGTGTTAATCTCAGTGGGTAACATTTATGGGAGTCACTCAGCTCAAATGGAAAAAAACAGAAAAGTTATTTTGATCAATAGGAATTTGCACTATTTTTCACTTGGAAATATATTTATTGTGCTAATTTTATAACTGCTGTGAATGCCTAAACACTACTCCAAATTTTAGGCTAATTTTGATTTACTGAAGAATTGATTTGAGTACACAAAGGAATATCAATATGAAAACGTGCAAGAGAACTGTTCCCACCACAGCCCTGCATAGACTTTGTGATTTAAGTCAAGCCTAAAACAAACTTACAGCCTTTAACTGAATGGGGCCATAATTTTAGTTTACATCAGCAGTGCCAGACTGCACACAAAATTTAGAGTAAAATAGTTAAAAATAGCATAAAAACAGAACCTCATGGCAAACTCAGCTGTTCAAAATTCCCCACTGGGCGGGGGGACAAGGGTTGAAGGCATTTTTGTGAATAAATTTTTTCATTCCAAAATGCAATTTAAAGTTAAAAAAATATGTCAGTGCAAGGCCAGGAGTTGGACTCTGATGATCCTTGTGGGTCCCTTCCAACTCAGGACATTCTATGGCTTTAGGAAATTGAATTGAAAGAAAGATCCAAAGATCCCCTCCCATGAGAGAAAAAATGGGGGGAAAAGTGGATTTGTTTGCAGACACCTACTGTTCCTATTCTGTACAAGTTTTCCTATCACTAAAAGCTCAATAGTCTAATTTATCTTTCAAAATCTAGCATCCTCTGACTTTTTTGGGGGATGTTCACTGTACAAAACTGCAAACAGAGCCATCAAAAGAGCACTGAGCAACTCGGAGTCCCATCACTCTGTAAAAATGCAGAGACCAAAATGAAAGTGACTGCTGCAAGGAAAACAATTGTTCAGCTCATGTGACTAAAATCACATTAGGTAGGATCCAAGGGGGTTATTGATTCATTAACAACATTTAATTAACTGAGGAGCAGAGATTTATATATTGAGAATCAATGTGGAGACGGCCCTTTCTGTTTCAGTGAGGGCTTGGTGCTGCTCAGAAGTGAAGAACTCCCAGGTATCACTGGCAAGAGAAGCACTCAGCCATGCTCACAAGCTCCCTTTTATCCCACCCTTGGCACCCCATGCTCTTCCAGAGTCATCCTCCACATCCCCTAGCTCAAAGCTGTAAATTCCCCCTACCTAGAAAGCAGGGATGACGCCAATAACTCCCAGCAGCAGGAAACTCAGAAATCCCTCTGGCTCTGACCTGCCACAAGAGGCCACCTACCAAACACCTGTGGCTCAAAGGCAAGCTCTGAAAGGCATGCTTAGCATCATTTCTTAGCAAAAAAACCCCAGCCTGGCTGGAACACATTCTAAACAGTCTCTCCTCTGAATGGCCTGGACATGACATGCTCTGCCAAGTGCATTTTTAAGGTTTTACAGGGGTGCAGTTAGCTCATTTTGCTTGGGAAGGCTTTACAGACCAAAGATTTTAACCTCTGTCTGTAAACACAAGACAAAGCAAGGGGCCAGGAGTCAAAAATCCAACCAAGCTGTTTTCAAGTTCACATATGCAATGCAGAACTACTGACCTTGAAGCTAACAGCTGATAAAATTTGATGTCTTTGGCAGATTTCAAATAACATCGGTGATTATGCAAAACAAATCCCATCTCAAACAAAACAAAAATAAAAAAATCAAGTGTTTGAAGCAGGGCCTATATCTGACTGACTGTTCCCCCTGCCAAGAGATATAAGGAAAGGATGTTCTGCTCCTGGCACTCCTCCAATGCGAGCAGGCTGCGTGTCCTTCCATCACACCGCCCTGCAGGGATCAAACAAAGCGGTGTCAGCGTGTCATGTCTTTCTCCAGCTCAGCTTCCACCCCTACAAAACAAATTACTGCTACAAGATGACAAACATGTGAGGTGAAGTGCTGAAATTAGCAGCTACTCCGTGTGTGTGTGTGTGTGTGTGTAAAATAAAAAATTACAATGTTGGGAATAAAAGGAAAGAGGGCACTGAAAAACATGTGCCCCTCACACACTGAAAAGAGAGTAAAAAATAAACAAATAATTCAACAGTCTGAAAGCCTCCTTTTTCACTCTCCTCTGAAAAGCTAAAAATTATATTCCAGTGGGGTCAGGGGATCTGTAAAACTCAGAATAAAGTCACAATCTGAAGCACAGTGAACACATTGATCATGCCACATAAAAGCTCTCCTTTTTAACATCAGTGTTAATTCCTAACACTCTCAGTAACATTGTTTTTATACAACTGAGACACATACCTGCACATTTTCCACCTGCACACACCAGATCTAGCACTGAATTTATAGGATTTGAGTTTATTTCCTTTTATTTAGAGAAACCTGGTATCTTTGTACTATTGGGTTACCCCCAGGCACTCAAAAAGGGAGGGCATCGTTTGCAGAGATACAAATCCATCAAGCTAAGGGTGGAGAACAGCTGCCATGTGCACATCTCAGAAAGCATCCACAGGTAGAAAAAGGATTAAAAAAATATAGATTTGCAAAGTCATTAGACAAAAAAGGGGAGGGGAAAGGGACACAGTTTACATGGTTTCTACAGGAGAACACACACTAAGGGGATGTGTGAGGTTAGGCACACCACAGAAATGCACATTAAGATTCACCAGACCATTGAAAACACCATTGAAAACACCTGAAATGTTCTTATTCTCACATGGAAACAGAGTAGCCACTGTACTGAAATGGATTTTGTGAGCAATGTTCCAACTGCAGTGCTGCAGCTCCAGCCACTTCAAAGCAAACACAGATTTACAGCAGCTCCTGCTCCACTCCACCTTTTTGTACACTTTTTGTAACTTTTGTAAGAGGGTAATTCAGCAAAATTAAACTGATCTCTCTCACCCTTCCCTTCAAAGGCTGATTCCATGAAATCATTTAATGATTTGTTTGCCTCATTATGTGAGGCACAACTGACTAACCCAGTCCTCTTCTTAAAGGAGTTTAAAGAGGCAGACTGTAATCTTGCTAATATTAGTGCCTTCTTTGGTCCTGTTATTTGTTTTGTTGTTTTTTTAAGTGTAGGAGCACTCAAAAACCTCAGGCCTGGAAGAGGTCACCATTAAAAAAAGACAGTAAAATACGCTGCTCCCTCCTGTTGAGCACAACACTGTTGTTAAACACCCCAGAAAATATTGATATGGAACCATTTCTCCCAAACACTCTTTTAGATAAATTCAGATTGAGAGTCAACAAAAAACCTCTGTTAAAAGTTAAAGATTAAATATGTTTTCATTGACTGCATTAAATATGTGCACCAAATTAACTGGTTTCACCATTTCCTCTCTCTCCTCCATGTGTCTTTTTTTAAAGACATTTTAACAAAAAACATATTCTATATCAGAAATCCAAATCAGAGTTTGTATCTGTATTCAGAGGTCCATGCTTGCAAGAATGAATACATTGGAAAATGATACACAGCTGTCCATTACACAAAGGTTTCCTATTTTATTTTGAATATCAAATTCACTTTTGCACAGAGCAGGTTTTTTTCCTTTTTGAAGAGTTAAGAGTCATTAGCAACATTTAATGGCACAAGACCCACTAGATTTTCTACATAGTAGTAAAAGCTCTTTATTGATTTATAATTAAACCTAAATTAAGTAATAACATCGTAACACTGAGTTACTTGCACTGCTCTCCTATAGCTTGACCAGTTAAGCAGAGGAAGGTCAGGTTTCAAAGAGAAAAAACTTAACTTTTGAAGCATTTCCCAGTTTGAAAAAGTTTTATCTACAAACTGAATCCTGATCTAAAGCACCCATTATTCAGCCAGCATTCCTCCCCTCATCTCTGCTATAGAAAGTGGAATGAGGATTACATGAGATTAACATATTTCTCCTCTGCTCTTAAATATAATTCCAAATAAGTCTTGTTAGCAATGAAAGAGAAAAAATAAGAATCTCTGGGGAGGGAGGTCCTGAGAGGTGAAAGTCTATCAAGCTGTTGTGCCATCTACTGTTGTACAGCTGCCCTTCTGCAACCTTTCCTGACTCACACTCCACAGAGACTGCATTAAGTTCAAATAAGCAAGTTCCATTCCTCAAGTGTCAAAGGCACACAGAGAAGTGCAGGAGGTGAAAGCAGAAACACTGTGGGAAAGGTCAGAAATGACAGAACTTTTGCAGGGACCGCAGACTGAGGAAGATTTTACCTAGCCTTTCAGGCAGGCACTGCTCACAAAAGTTTATTCTGTCTCATCGTAATTGCTTGTTGCAGTTGTCCAAATATTGGCAGAAAAATCAATTTAAACAATAAAGCTTTATCTCTTATTTGGCATCCATCAATTAATTCCTGATCTCCTTCTTTTAATCAAAGCTGACTGCATAAATTTACTTCTATTTTCTGTTAGCAAAAAGTGATTTATAGGATAATTCAGATTGGCTATCTCTAGTTCAATCTCCCACTGAGGCCAAGGGCAGCCATATGGTCAGATCAGGTCATTCAGAGCTTTAATAATTCTGATCTTGAAATATTCCAGTGCTGGAGACTGCATAACTGCTCCAGGCACCTTTGCCCTCATGAGGAAACATTTTCTGCTTATATCCTGTCTGAACCCCTTGTTTCAAACTTGAACCCATTGCCCATCACCTCTGCACCACTGTGAATTGTGGTTCTATCTTCCCTAAAATCCCCATACAGGTAGAAGTCACTAAATGTACCCCAAATTCATCTCTCCCTACACTTAACAAGCCCAGCAGGAGAATTCCTGCAGCCCTTTTAGTGTCTGCCTGCTGAACCCATTCCAGGAGCTGAGTTGTGCTGCTGCACAAAGCTGTGAATAAAGTATTTCAAGTCAAGAGCCACACTTGAGTATGGAGAGGCTGGAAGCACTTTGGAGAACTAACAGACAAAAAAAAATTTAAAAAAAATTAAAAAAAAAAATCAAATTCCAAGGGAAATTTCAACGCCCTGCTGGTTCTGTGCGAGCAGTTTAACACATTTAGTGGTCAGATCTCAGAGGTGACATGTAACGTATCGTTATCATATATTAATGTCACTGTCAGTCCTGTAGCTGCCTCACAGGAGGTGAATGGGGAGCAGGAGGATGCAAAGGAAGGGAGAGGGCAGCGCTACCAGTGACAGACATTGTGGCTGAGAGACAAATCCACTGCAGATTGCTGGCAGGAGTACAGAGCAGTGTTATTGTACCCACTGACCTACCCCAGTGCACTCTGAACACTCTGCTCCTCATCTCTTCTGTTTTCTGAAATAAGGCTCTCAACCATTTATGCTGACCAGCAACTTCTCAGCAAATCCAGAAATAAATCTGAAAAGCTGCTCTGGTCTCAGAGCCCTTTTTTTCCCCTCCCAACAATTTTGTCAGAAGAATCCTGGAGCTGAGTGGCTGTAACAGAAGGTGACCCACCTGCCCTAAACGTGTGGACAGGGGGAGAGAGGGAAGGAAGCTCCCCCTTTCAACCCCAAGAGTCCAAACCAGAAAACTATTTTCATATGAGCCAGGCAAACATTAGTCTCATATGAAAACCTTGAGTAATGCTGAATTTCTTTCAACAAATAAAAGGTGTTTTACATGAAGGCTCTTTGGGTGCAACTGGGTATAACTACAATTGAAATTTGATCTAAATCCTTAAAAATTATTTGTAAGTTGGTTCAATACAAGTGTTTTGTTTAACCACAAAGCCCAGACTTTGGTATGAAGAGTGCTGGAAGAGGTGAAACAGAGAAGAAATGAGTACAAGGATGTTATTTCTTAGCTCTCATGAAGTAAATCTGAACAACTTTTCTGAGCTTTCCTTGTCTTTTTATCATGGGTGGGGCTGCACCCTCAGCACTACCCAGCTGTGGTTTAGGAATACCCTGTGGTATTAATTTATGATTCATAAATTTGAAACCATGCAGAGAAGATAATTAATATGTTTGCAATATTTCACCTGACATAAAAACAAACAAATAAGCACCCCAAAAGAAACAGGAAAAAAACCCAAAACCAAAAAAAAACCAAGCAAAATCAGCTAATGTCACCTAGCCAAATATGCAGTATTTTGGTAAGTCTTAGATGCTACTTTTTTATTGGCATTAAAATAAAAAAAAAAAATTTAAAAACCCCACAAACAACAAAAAAAGTAAAGGCTATAGAGATTCCTAGACAGAAGGTATGAAAACAAGCCCTTTTCTTTTTAAATCCAGATTAACAAAACAGTTAATTCAAGTCAGTGTGAACCAGGGCTGGATTTGTCTCTGTCCTTTAAAATACAAGTAAACAGTCACACTGACAGGCTGCATTTCTAGGATTTTAATCCAAGTTAAAAGCAATATGCCTAAGGAAAATGGACAGAAAAATGGAGTTAACCATGTCTTTTAACACCTGTTTTCAACTAAAAATAGAGACAGGGAGAGAAAAATTCCCTTGCCTTCACAGAATGGCATCTCTGAACAAAACAGAGACGAGGCAGACAGCTGTCTGCCTGCCTGCTGTCATTGTGGAGATGGATTTGCTGCAGATGACACCTTCTCTGGCTGTGGGGCTTCACTCACTGCCAGACACCCACGAAACACACTCTGCTCTTGGAGGTGTTTTAAGGGCTGTCTTGCTTTCCTTGCCTGTTAGCAAAGGCAGGCTGGCAGAACATCTCACTGAAGGATTCATACCACGCTATACTTCAAAATCCCACCAGAACACAAGGAACTGGGAGACTGCAGGCATTTCCCTCCTTTAGGCTGAAAACCCCAAATTTCAGAAGGCAGGAATGACAGTCCTTCTGAGGGTGGCAGCTGCTGGATTTGTGACTACCCCACACCACCACAATAGTCACTAACAGCTGTAAGGGAACAATAACTCTGGTCTGGAAGAATTACCCAATGTGCTTACTTCCCAAAGAGGAGTGAAATGGAAATCTTGCAGACTCACTCAATCTTTCCCACTCAGTTATGGGCTCTATCCAGAAAGAAGTACATGTCAAAGGAAAAAAAGGGAAAGGGGAAAAAAAACCCCACAGGTCAAATTTCCTCTTCCTTTACTATCACACATCTTCACAGTAAATATATCCTGGATGGCCAAGTAATTTGGCATACCACTATAAATTTGATGGCATTTACTACAGGGCAGAGGAGAAAGGAGCACTTAGATATAGAAGAAGCCATCCATTTTAATAACAAAGGGAATTACTCCAAATTTTCTTGGAACAACAACATACAGCACCTTCTGTTCAGGTACTCTACTGACTTATGTCTTACTTAATAGTAACTGCAAATACTTTGCTTAGTGAAGTATGCTTCAGCAGCACCTGATATTTCTGCATTCATCTTATTCACATTTTATTAAGATGATTGCCTAATCTGCCTCTTGAATAATGGTAGCACATCACAACCGACATGGAAGACCAGGCTTTGAAATGACAAGACCTTGGGATATTTGTTAGCTTCAATTTACTTTTCTGCAATTAAAGACAATTTAAGGATAGTTCAAGGTAGGGAGGAATTTATGAAACGTCTAAAAATTAGGAATTGGAAATTCCTAGCTTTCTAGTCAAAAATGATAAATTACTTTTAATTGAGCATATGCCTACAGCAGATTCAACTTTTTGAATATTCTTGAATAGTATTTTGTTTCAAGGGTATCCTGTTAGTAATGGAAAAAAAACCAAAAACAAAACAAGAAAATCCCAGAGCACTCAACAAAAGTTTTATACTTGTTAAGAGCAGAGCAGGAATCTGAGGATGGTATAATCTCCACATCAATTGCCTTGGTGTTTTTTTAAAGAAAAATAGGAATGGTTATCCCAACATCAGCACCCTCTAATGTCAGGACTGAGTCACCCCCTGGATCACAAGGTCACTCAGATTAAAGCTCTGGCAAGAAATGCATGCAAAGCCCACTGAAATAAACCATCCTTCCATGGATCTCACTGGGTTTGGGATCAGATTGTAAACTTTTCATTTCAATTAAGACAGCACGTGCAGGAAGCAAACCAGCTTGATGCCCTTACCATAAAGGCTCACACTCCAGCAGGCACTGGGATGGATTTGAAAATTTAATTCCACACCATGTCCTGTAAAACCAACAGAGAGCAAAGAGTGTTGATCTTTGCCAGCTTGGGCCTTCTTTCAGCTGACGGCCCAGAGCTGACAGACTCTGCATCATTAACACATTTCATGGTGCAGAGAGATGGTTACATGTGTCAGTAAATTACTTTAATTTGATGAAGACACCTTCATCAAATCTTACCCCTTGCTGGTGTAGATTCTTTCTACTGTGCAGAATGAATTCTGTTGTCTGCTTATGAGAGGTGATATATAAAGCAACAGAAGATTTAAAATATCGTGTTGGCACAGACTCTCAGCTCCCTGCGTGGTGCTTTACAGCCACAAATCCTATTAGCATTAATCAAAGGAAGGAGATGGGCTGTCTCACACCTCTGCTCTGGGAGACAGAACCTGCTCTAATTCTGACCACTGGATCCTCACCGAGTGGGCAGGATGAAGGAGGGTGGGTGAAGACCTCCCCTATTTACCAGAGTTGTGAAGATTGGAGAGTTTGTTGTAAGAGACACTTTTCGGGGGGTGGCGGTCTGGGACACAGCAGAGACCTCTATAGTCGAGTTAGGTGATAGAAGTTTATTTCAGGGCGTGGGGGAGAGAGAGAGCCTGCTATGAGCCAGCAGATAGAGCTCAAAGCGGGCTCAGAGGGAACAATACAAAAGGGGGTAAAATATGAATACATGAGCTCAAGACTTAAGATTGCTAAGAACTAGAGTGACAGAACAGAAGTGAGAGAGCCAGGAAAAAAGAGAGAGTCAAGAGCGTAGAAAGTGTGAGGCAAGAAGGCCAAGAGAGACTAAGGGAAAATAAGAGAGCCAAGAAAGTGTAGCAAGAGAAGAGCAAGAGAGCCAAGAGAACCAAGAGAGAGAACTCTCTTTTACAGTTACTTATATAACTTATACATTGAATATTCTAATCCTTCACTAACCAATCTTTCTAAGTATACTAATACAGTAATATTTGTGTGTGACCTATAGAATTCACTGGTTTTGCATATTTTTAGTTACTCAGAGTCCTTTAGACCTTTCCTTATAAGGCTGGGAAGAGGGGTCTCAGCTTAGTTGTACTGGGGGAAAGAATGTGTTCTAGCATACCAGAACGGTTTCTTTTAATTATTCAAACCGTGCTTTTATTTGTATTTCTTCCTTAGCCTTTCTGGCTACAGAGTCATATTTATAATTTCTTTCTAATTCTACCTTCCCAACAGTTTGTGTCCTACCCTGGCTTCTCCGAGGCTCTGCACACCACGAAGCAGTTGTCAGCAAGGTGGGGAGAACAACAAAACCCCAGCAGTGGAGCTGAAGTGCCACAGTCCATCACCTGCTGAATCACACCCAAACTGGGCTCTGGGCTGAGTAATTACAGCAGCACCCACGGGCTGAGCCCTGGGCTGCTGTACCACAGCTCTGCCCCATAAAACTTTACAGCCTACCAGGAAAAAATTAGATGCCACTGCAGGCAGGAGCGTTTCTCTTCTGTGCGTGCAGCAGACGCAGCCGTGCGTTGGCTGAGGTTTGAAATGGACACACCACAAGTTTCCAGGAAACTGGCCAAAATCAGATATGGCACAACCACTGGGATCTCCTGAACAGGCATCCAGCAAAAGTCCTGCTGCTGAGTCTTTGCAGCTGATGTCCCAGTCACCTGGCTATCATGGAGCAACTGCTCATCCAGATTCTTTATACTGGAAATAGCTCAATGTGCTTACCAGCAGATGAGCCAGAAATAAAATCCCTGCTTGCTGGCATGCATTTTGAAGAAATAAACTCAAAACAATAAACAAAGAAAATAGAAATAATATTCCAGCCAAAGCTGCATAACTGGAAACCTGTTTTATATATATATATATATATGTCTATAGATATAGATACTGGGCAGTATATCTCATTCTAATTGGGAAAAAAAAACATCCAGAAAATCTAAGTGCCTGCCTTATGACACATATCTTTTCTCAAAACTACAGTTTTGTTCAAATAGTAACACTGATTTTCAGTGCTAAGAAAATCATATTTCCCAAATATTGATTCTGGTAAATCTGGGTGTGCTTTTGTGCTGTGACATAATCACAAAACATCATCTTTATTTGCACAACATCTTGGAAATAACATGAGGAAAATTAGAAGCAAACGGTTTTATCTGTTGGCTAAAGCTGTTGAGCAGTGGTGTTTGCTAACTAACATGCAAAACTCAAAATTAGCTGTGTGATTATTCTGCCTACTAAAATAAGTACACTGTATGCATAGATTTGTTCAATTTATGCTCTTTCCTCTGGAGGATTTTTTTGAAAGAGCAAGCATGGTCAAATAACATTTCATCCCTACCCCTGCTGTGGTATTAATGCTTTCCTACCCCCGGGCAGCAATGCTGGGCCAGCTTTGTAAATGAGCTCCAGTATATACACATATTTTTGCTCATCACAGCAAATCCTAGACCACACTTCCTGCTGGTATAAGTGGGCTTAACCTAACATTTTTCCCTCATTTACATCAGCAGGTAATTTAGGGCTGTGGTATGCACAAAAAAATACAAATGCACACTTAAATCTGATTTCTGGAAGCATTCCCATGGAGAACACTTACCAAATATCAGTATTCCTCTGGAATTTTTGAAACCAGTGAGTTTCCAAATGATCTTTTGAAAACAATAAATGGATTGCAAAATTTTGCTGAGCAGGACACTACTATTACTACCACCAATAATAATAATAATAATATAGTCACCTTACTCTAGTAAGAAACAATGATATTTGGCAATTAATTTTCTGTTGTATCTAAATAGGTGTAAAACTTGAGCTGGGCAATGAGAAATCATACTGCTGAAAATTGAACAAGCATCTGCTCTTGTATCAATCCTGTTACTAGGTTGTAATACCCATTTAATATGCATTTGAGAGCTGAATTATTGCCATCAAACACTCCCTAAGTGCCACAAAACTTACTGGGGACAGACAGAATCAGTTCTCACTTCACCCTGGTACCCTGCTCAGCCTACCAACAACCACATTGACCTCTTAGAGTTACCTACACTAAACTATTATTGATATTTTCATTCTGTCCTTGATGCTCTGTTTCCTATATAATTGTAGATATTGGTCAGCTGGCATTGACCCTTCCAGGAGGTTGAGGAACAATTGAAAGAGGTTCAGAGAGCACAAAAAGAAACAGTCTTTAAGAAGATGAGCACAGGTTAATTGAATTTGTTTTGCTTTTCAAAGATGAAGCTGGGGCAGAGATGATCACAGTAACTTTTGTGTTACTGTTACCTAATCTCACAGCAGGGTCATCTTCAGTCTAAAAGACAAAAGGATGAATGATGTCCAAGGCTTTGAGTTCAAACCAGATAAATGTAGATGAGAAATGAGACTCAAATCTCCAGCTGCAAGCCCAATCAATCACGACAAATTACTGCTTAAAGCAGCTTCTTTTTCTTTGCAAATCCTTGAATCAATATCAGGGTTGTTTTTTGTTTTTTTAAGGTTTTAAGTTCTGTTCTCTTTTGTTGTGGAGCTGCTTTGGGTTTTGTTTTTTGGTTTTTTTTCTTCTGGTTTCTCTTTAAATATCACCTAATTTAGCCACAGTTCCTGGACTCAAAGCAGCCTGTGAGAGTCCTATGATTTTAGTTGATAAATAAACAAAAAGTTGGTTTGGGGAAACTTTAAATTTATAAACCCAGCAGTCCACTGTGTGTGTATTTTGTGTGGTGACAGACTCCCAAGCAAGATCAGAGCCACACCTGGGAATTCACAGCACCTTTGGAAAGAAAAACTCCTGTTCCAAACAAAATCTCTGGAGATAAATCAGGTTTCATTTTGCAGGTAGACAGATCCACAAAGAGGAGACACAATTTTGACCAAGGTGAATCCCAGCTTTCCCAAAGACAGACAAAAATCTGTCCCAAAATATGAATCAATTCAGTGCTAACACTGGTGTCATATTCACTTTTATTTTATCAGAACTAATTAGACAACCTTAGATTGTGGTTGGAGGAATCAATGCTGAGCAAGGACAACAGAACCTTCTACATGACTTCACTTGACTTTCTGGACAATTGAAAACACAAAACAGAAAAACCAAACCAAACAAAAAAGCCCCACACCTTGTAACAGAGTTCATCCATTTCTCAGCATCACTTTGGAAAGCCCATGTCCCACATGCAAAGGGATCAGCTGAAAGCATAAAATATTGCTTCAGCAAGTACCTTCTTGCCTGTAATCCCAAACTGTAATAAAAGCATTATCTCCATCCTTCTGCAAAGCCTGATTTCTGCAAAATCAGATATTTCTATGAAATATCTTTTGAAATGTCCCACTGCATTGGTTTGTCAGAGGACAGTGGATGAATTGTTTTTTAGGCCAATATCCTATGTGTTTTAACTCTTGAGTCATGAGCAGAAATTAATGATTTATTTCTCTTCTAAAGCATTTATTTTCACAGTCAAGGAAATAAGATTTGTGGTGCCAAAACGCTGATAGCATGGTATAAATATATTTATATGTTCTTGTAATTATATTTAGAGTCTACCTTAGGGATTCCAACTCTGCAAAAAAATCTTGTCATTTTCCACACTCTGCAAGGAAACAATTCCATACTGGGAATAAATGGTGTGTCCCACTACAGAATGATTTTCCTTGAAGGCACTAAACTGATCTACTGGTACCAACATCCTGCCAGACAGCAATGGGCAAGTTCCACCAAACTGTGGCAAATTGTGGTTTCCTGGCTTCGGGGCAGGGGGAAAGAAGAGGAAATGGAGAGACATCTTAGGAATGCTGCAGCTCATTCTTCCCATTTTCCTCCTCTGCACAGTGCCAGTCCATCCCAGCTCCCGAGGGAACAAGACCAGCATCACATCTGTGCTTAAACAGAGGAGGGGCAGACAAGGCTGTTTGCACCCACCTGAGTTTTGGGGCTAACAAGTCTTGCTGATTTTCTGCCACGCACTATTAATCTTAAATTCAGCAAGGCAACCATCAATTCAAACATATGGAACTGTGAGAAGAATTCATTCCGAGCTTAATTCCGTTCCCTTCCCATGGTGGCATCACTTCAATAGCACCCAGGCATCCTGCATGGTTTAATTGCATTTATCCTCACAGCAGCCTTGCAGGGAGGCAAACACCATTATCCCTGTTTGACAAGAGGGGATCTGAAGCACAGAGAAACTGAATGATCTGTTCAAGGTCACAGAGAAATCTGTTGCAGCATAAGCACTAAATCCCAGATTTGCTGAGTCCTTTGACAGCACAATCCACTAGAACTGCCTGCTACTGGTGCTGGCAATTCTTCCTGAAAGGACAAATAGTATTTGCCTTTTAATTGCCACAAACTTTTCCTTCCTGCTCAAAAGAAATCAGGCAAATTGCACAAGTCAAAAATACACTAGGAAAAAGAATCTGACCTGAAGCATTCCACACAGGACTATAAATACAAAGAAAAATGAGAAATCTTTTCTACTTCACAGAGGCAGTGTTTTCTTCTTTCAAAATATAAACTTCTTGATGGCAGCAGTGCAGCACAAAGAGATAAAACATGGCATGCCTTACATACTGGGGAAAAAAGGGATTTCCTCTTTCCTTTTTTTCTTCACACACATTTCATCTTCCCTCTCCTTGTTTCTCCCCTTACTTTCATGCAGGAAAATCAGTCCTGGCAGTGAAGTTACAGAAACCTGTTTCCCAAGTAATTGCTAGTAAAAGAGGCTTTTTTACCATTCCCCTAAGGATGGCGCAGCTCGGACTGAAAATATTTTGAAATATTTCATGTTCAAATAGGTAAGCCCAGCTCTACAGCTGAGTAAAGTTTATTTTTTCTCTGAACTAACCTGTCTTCAGAAGGATCTCTCTTCACAAAGTAGCATGGGCTCAACAGAGGGTTCTGGGGAGCCACACAATTTAAGGGAAAATAACGTGAATAGCAAAGAAGGTAATTGGAAAGGTAACCAGGTATGTGTGGCAGGGAAGGCAAACATACAGAGGTGAGCTAAGCTAATTTACTGAAAGGTCAGAACAGAATCAGTCTTTTGCTCTCCTTGTGCAAGCAGAAGGGGATCGGATACCAGGAGAAATGTGCATTGCTATGCAAATAATTTGCTTTATAACTACCATAAAGAGTAGGCAGCTCGTACAGAAATGTCAAAGGGAGCACGGAGAGCAAAGGGGAGGTGTGAATTAGTGAATAACTGAGGAGATGGTGACTAAATGGCACTTTGCCACTGCCCCTAGGGCTATTCTAGAGACATTGTTTCCCTCCTATCCTTCAATCTCCCTTCTTGTAAAATTCAGCACAATTTGGTAGCAATGGAATCACAACACAATAATGATGGCATGGCTGTGGAGCACATTAATTTCTACCAGCAAAGAAAGCTAAATATTAAAACCTATAAAGGAATATCTCTAGGCATGTCACATGTCACTGTAATGGCCCAGAAAAAAGAAAAACCTGTTGAAAAATAAGAAAACCAGTGACTTCCCCTTCAATGCTGCATGATTAGTGCAATTGTACAAACCTCCCCTCTCAGCTCTTCAGATCCCTCACAAAAGTAGGGCCCACAAATGCCGCAATTTCACTTGGACTAGGATGGGTGACTTTATTGACATTTTCTCTCCACTACTAGCTCTTCTAAAACCAGTGGAAACAAAGGTAATGTCAGCAATGACCATCACTTTTTGATGTTCAAACTTCCAGAAGTTTGCCATTGGAGGTATGGAATCTGAGTTGGGGATTTATCACTGCTCTTAAAAAAAAACCAAAAAAACAACAAAACCAAACCAATCTTCCCCCCCAAAAAAGCCAATAACAAAACAAAAATAACCCAAAAACTCAACCAAAACCAACAAAACAAAACCACTCATTTGTATACCCCTTTTGTGAATGGCTTTGAAATAGCTCACAGAATTGAGGGATCCATAAATAACAAATTTTAGAATCAAGAAACCCTAGAACAGCCCCCACCCCGAACACCCAGTATCTAGACTTATTTTTTACTAGAAGCATGAAGCAAATAAACTCTCCCAAGGTTATGACTACAAATTAAACTTGCATTTTTTATTTATTTTTTTTTTGGAAGGATGTACATCTCCCCAGGGTATGGGACACCCCTGTTAGCTCACTTCACACCACACATTTCCATTAGCTGGCACTGTGGGATGTGCTCCCCCTCTCCATATGCTCCCAGAGCTGCAGAGTTCTGCACTTTCGGCAGGTGAGCAATTCAGGCACAGATTTGGCAAACCTCTCCCCTGATGTCTTTGGTGTCAGTTCCTCTGCACTGCCTTGGCCAGCAGGCTCCAGCAGGAACCCACCCTGCTGCCTCATCACACCACAGGGTGCGATTTTTACCCTAAATCGTGCAGCAGCCAGGCTATGCCGAGGTGAGAATACCTTGGCTGTTATTGCATTCATCCCGGTGCTGACCTTTAATCCTCTCTTGGTGCAGAACACACACTCTTTATGCTCACTGAGCTTTCCTTTCCAATCAAAAGGTGAAACTCTATTGTAGAGGTTGTCTCTGTACTTCAGTATTTGCGAAAATATAACATTTGCTTTTTATATCAGAGAACTGCACTGGGAAAGGGCTGTCACGCTCTTTCAATATGAAACTCCTTTTGCCCCAAATTGCTGTTGCTGCTCTCCAATATCCACTAATTTCTTAGGGGGTTTCTGTCCAGATTCTGCAAGGAGGGTAACTGAACTATGCGTGCAAAAACGAAAAAAAAAAGAACCCACAAAACTCATGTTTTGCTGGTTTTTGTTGGCTGGAGGCACACATAGCATGTTTCATCCCTTCAAAGACTAGAGAATCTTTTATCCATTTCTGTGTAATGCAGTTTTCTGGCTGTGTGGCACAAGATGCAGGATTAGCACCACAAGAAAATCTAGGAGCATATTGGCAGTCTCAGAAAGAAACGCTGCTTTGTAAGTCTGGTACTAAAGAAACAAAAAAAGGCTTTCCAAACCCCTTCTGCATCACATGGTGCTTAGAAACTTCTGAAGGGAGAGACTGGCACATCACTCCTTCAGGAGCACTGATATTCCCTCATGGAAGTACCAGGGAATCAGCCTGCAGGACACTGACTTTATTCCTTGCAAATTTATCCTTCAATTCTCCCTTCACTAATTCCATGCAAGAGCTGGATCAGTTCAATCATAAATTCCATTGGTAACTGATGCCACAGGTTCTCCTCATGATGTGGATGCCCTAAAACACCCCAAAACTAAGGGAAAGGAAGAACACTTCTACCAGATTAGTTTCAATAATTTCACCTACAGTTCTTATGGTGAAGCAGAAGTTCTTGTTTCTCTTCACTGCTATCATTGGTTTGATGTAAACGTCCATCAAGTGCTCCACAGATAACCTTCTCAATTCCCCAGCTGCTGGGACGTGCAAAAAACCACCCAAAACAGCAGAAAAGAAGGCAAAAAGCAACTAAGAGAACATGAGAATCTAGCTGGCACCTCATGAATGCCTCCTTCAAGTAACCAAAGACATCTCAATAAATCTCATCCCTTCTGGAGCACAGTATTTTTCAGCCTTATTATTTCCAATATTTTGCCTGTCATTCCTGAATGGTTGCTCAGAAACAAGCTTGTCCTTGAGAAGCAAGAGAAAGTTGCTATATTTTCAGTCTGAATTGCTTCCTAATATAAGCACTGAAACGCTGGGAATAATGCAAACTCTCCAGTAAAAGACAGTGATAGAGTACACCTAGAAATACCTCAGCTTAATAGGTGTTGTGCCATTAACACTGGATTTTATGGAAGCAAGTAGAGGTAAATCTGTCAGGCAGACAAAGATTTACAGTAATATCCCCTGCAGTGGATGGTTTTCATCACATTTAGGACTGTCAGGAAACTCCTGGGTTTTCCTCCATCCCTTTAGGCATGAAAGCCCCTTGGTTTTATTTAGGAGCTGGGATGTTCACCTTCAGGCATTCTGCACTGCCAGAGGAAGCTCTCTCATGCCCTGTCCCTTTTTATGGATGGAAGCCACAGCTCCGGTGACTTCACGCATCCTCATTTCCAAATAAGAACCTTGTCCTACGTGCTGGATGTTAAACAGACAAGACCCAACCTGATGGCACATGCATTTACAAGGTTAAAGCACTGTCTGCACTACAGTGCCTTCATATTCCCAAAAGCAGAACTGAAAAGCCCTGCTTTTCTCCCAGGGGGACAGCAGTGGGGTGAAAGGGGCTGAAAACCTTTTTGGCAGCACCAAAAAGCAGCCTGGAAAGTACCCATGGCGTGCACCCCTAGCAGTGAGGACGATACAGGGAACAGAAATAGGGGTAGCTGGGACTCCACCATTTAAAATTTGGTTTATTGAAGGAGAAATTGATGTCAAAGACTAAAAAAACCATTGTTAAGTATGTGATTCCTTCTGCTAAGCAGAGTCTTCCACCCAAGTGCTCATACAAACACATCAGAACTCTGGAGGATTTCTCCAAAGTGGTGAGAGACTCCTTTCTTGGGGTGAAAGAGAAGCTTCACACAAATCAAACTGCAACAACAAAGAAAAGCTTTAGTTACACCTCACTATTTCTGCTCTCTGAACTGTCATCAATGAGCAAAATTATACGATACACCATGGGCAACCCAACTTTTCAGTACTCATATTCAAAAAGATGAAGACCTCTGGCAATCAGTGCTAAACACAGAGTCTGACTGTGCTGATAACTGAGGAAAAGTACCTCTGTACCACAACACTCCAGATGCAGCAAATCTCAAGCCTAGAAACTCCTCAAAAGCTGAGCAATTATGGGAATTAAATCTACTTCTGATCAAGAACTTCAAAAGCACCCGGTGTCCAAAAGAAAGCCTGTTACGTGCTTCCTGCAGAGAACCCCTTATCTGCTTCAATCCTAATTAATCCTTCCAGCTGCTTCATTTCCAGCTGGAGGAAAAAAACAACAGCAGCCAAATACCTGCATCTCACAGGTTGATTCACAAAAGAGCCTCTTCCCTGCCCAGCCAGCATCTTGTTATTCCTACAAGCTCAGTTTTGGCACAAAAGCCCATAAATAATTCACTAGCAACACATTCTAAATACCACTTACCAATTACCAGTGAAACAGAGAGTCCCTTCAATTGCATCCTGTGGTACTGAAACTTATAACTGCAATTTCCATGTGAAAACTATCTGCAAGATAAATTCAAATACATGGAGGCAGCAACATTTAAACTAAATTAAAACGCTTTGCAGCTTTACCTTTAGCCACAAAATGCTCTGATTTGCCTTTCATTTAAAGGCTTTTCTTCTATTAAAGTTGTGCTGTTTCAAATCCTGCTTTGACCACAGCCTGCCAGGCATATCCTGTCACCTTCACTGTGAGTCCAAATGTTATTAAGCCAGGACTTATGGATTGCAAGAGCAGAAGAGGTCACCACCATCTTTAATCTTGCTCTCTGTACCAAGTGGGTAAATGGAAAGACGACAAATGACAGCTCTGCCTCATCCCTAGAACTGGTTAGCTCCAGTAATTAATTACACTTATAATTAAAAGTCTGTTCTTTATTTTATAATTTTTATAATTTTTTATAAATTTATAAATTATAAAATTATAATGGATTTTTATAATGGTCTTAATTGCATTGCTTGAATCCTATAATGCCTTTGTCATCCAACAGGCCTCCAGAGACAGGCAGCTTCTTTTTATAACCTCTGCAACTTTGCTTCCCCTTCCTCCCCTGAAAATAGTTTCATGGCAATGTTTACAATGAGAATTCTTTCAAGTATCATCATATTTGGAGGTGCAATTTCTCAGGAAGCTTTAGTTCCCTTTCCATTATTTTGATTCATGTGAAGAACAATTGTTCAATTAATACTTTGTCAAATACATTCACAATTACACACACAGAGAAATGAGATTGATTCCCTAACCATGACTCCCTCTACTTATATTTGAAAATGTGTTTGAACAAATGGTTTGCAATTCTTGCTGCAACCTGGAAGGAGTTATTTAATCAAAATCTCAGGCAATTCCAAACTCTACATCAGATGTCCTAGAAAATAACTATACAGAGTTTGAGATTCCCTAGAGTAGTGAAGTTATGCACAAAAGGAAATAAAATTTGACGCGTGCCTCTATGAAAGACACAGCTGGGGTCACATACCCAAATTAATGAACAAAATACATGGCCACTCAAAACCAGTCACTTAAACATGTATATTCCATAAATATTGTTACATTCTATGTAACATTCAGCGTTTTTCCTGGAATATTGCTTTAATCCTCTTGAGACGGAATATTTTTGTGATTTGGATACATTTTATTGCTAGGAGATGGACACAAAAATATGAAAACTTTCCAGTAAATTTGTGCTTTCCTCAACAGCACCACTGAAACAAGCAGATCCACCCATAATTAAGGTAAAGTCACTGTGGGACAAACTGGAAGTCAGCATTTTCTGAACTACATGTATATTTCCCCCACATTTTTGAGGATTAGGATGTAAGTTCATTTGAAATGTGTGCACTACATGTTGTGCTCATGATTCAGATGCACATACCTGCAATATCTTATGTGGCCCTGCCTGGGTCCTCCCACAGGAGTGGAATCTCCTCAGTTTCAAATATTTATTTCCAGAATCTATTCCTGTATGTACTGTAGCCAAGTAACAACTTCCTCCACAGCTGTGTGCTTAAACTACTGTCTTTGTTGGTCTAAAAAACTCAAGCTTTAGGGAAAGGAAAGCAGGGGCAAGGAAACCATAAGAAATTAATAAACTGAAAAACAATCCTTTCTACACCTCTCCTCATAGGAATAAAGGTTGTTGCTCTCTGAACTTTGTCAAAAAACTTCCTTATGGAATTCTCTTCTGCCATTCCATCCCCTGGAGCATAAATTACAGAACAGATACAGGGCAGCTGCTGGGATTTAGCGTCATTTGTTGTTGTGGTGTGTCCCTGGGAAGCTCCAGCAGCTCATGGCTGTGCCCAGGGCTCCTGAGGAACTGCAATTTCACAGTTTGATTCCCAGAGCTGCCTTGCAGGGCTGCTGCCCTAATGAGTTTCTGGGGCTTCACACACCCTGGGAAAGGCTCTCTCTGCTGTAGGTTCCCAACAGGTGATGCAGAAAATATCAGTGCAAAACATAGTTAAGGCAAAGCACATGAACACAGGGATGGCAGGAGAAAGCAATTAGAATGCTTTAGCAGAGTGGATTTGTCTTTTTTTATTTTATTTTCCCCCCTTGCTGCACCGTCATTGTCTTTTTCTCCTCTGCATTTTTGTTTCAGAGCACTGCCAGGGCTGCTCTTACCCAGCTGGAGTGCAGGGATCACTTGGGGAGCTGGGCAACTTGCTATTTTTGCATGGGTCACGAGTGCTAATTGCAAACCGTGACTTGATGCGCTGGGAAGAGCAAGGAAATTGAAAGAACTGGGAATAAGTCAAGCAGGAAACTTCAGCTGAGGGGAAAAAAATAAACAATTTCACGCACACAAGCTTTACAATAACTATGAATTCCTTCATATTTCCTTTCAAAGCACTACAAACAATTTTCACGAGTGCCTTTTGGTCAGAGGAAGAAACTCCATACCTGGTGTAACCTCTGTAGTAAGTAATCATCTTTTACTTTTCACCTAACTGTGTGGACATTCAAGAGACATCTTAATAAAGCAGGGATTTATGAAGTCACCTTCCAGCCACTAAAACCTCAAGAGCATTCATCCAGGACATTGACATTTTTATGTAGCCAGAAGTGAGATTATGGTTGTATGCTTGGCTTCAAATCTTTTACTTTAAAATAAAATCTGAAAAAGAAAGCCCAAACCTACGGATCAGCACAAGGAAGATGGTGAGTGGCCATTTCATTCTTACCTTGAGATTTACTCAATCTCAGAAAAAGTAGTATTAAGTACTAATTACTTTAAGTACTAATTACTAATTCATTTAAGTATTATTTGGAGTTTAAAAAAATACCCCAAAGCCAGCAAATCACATAAGATAAAGACCAGTTTAAGTAGTGCCTCGTGTTTTAGAGAGTGAAGTGATACAGAACAGCTTACTATGGTACAGGTATTTGCTGAGTGAACTGTATCTCATCAGCCAGCTTGCAAATAAAGATATTTATAGTATTGGCATCAGTATTGAGCTCTTAGGGAGACAACTCATACCCAGCAACTGTTTCAACCTCAGTGACTGATGTCCACCCTTTGGATCATACAGCCACATTTCACCCACCTCACTGCCTGCTTTCCCAGCCCATAGCTCATCAAAATAACTACAATTGGAGACCCTCTCATTCCATTGCAACATGCCCTTGTGGAAATGTTTAACCAGGAAAAACCTGTACAGGCTGTTCCTAGTTACCTTCTGCATGTGCCTGGAGATGCTTTCCAAGGTTGCTCCACAGATGTCCCAGTGCCTGGAAAGGGTATGAACAGTCTGTAGCTCCCCAGCTCTTCTTTCCTTCCCTTCTTGACAATAAGGCGTGACATTTTCCTGGAGAAAATTCCCAACCACCACAGCCTTCCTAAGATAACCTACAGCACCTTTGCAGAGGCATTGGGCAGCTCCCTCAGCAGCCCTGGATGCATCCCAGGGACTTGTCTGTGTCCCATATTCCCCTCACAGGGATCACTTTGGGGCAGCAGACGGCACCTCCAGAGGGAGAGGGCTCATCTTCCTCGCCCTTCTGGAAAGCAAGCCAGCTGCTCAGCAAGTGAAGTGTGCCTGTCTTTACATTGCTCTTCAATTTGATAAAGCAGGACAGGTCAAGGGAGGCAATTCAGAATGGATACAGTTCTTCACTTAGCCAGAAAGGCAATCACATTTATTTCTCCCTGAATTTGTCATGAAGAAGATCCAGAGGGCCTGAAGCCACTATAAAAGCATCGGAGTGCCAAAATAAAGGCACAAAGAGCTCCCTGAGGAATATATTAGGGTCTTGGTCAAAACCTGGATTTCTGCTGCTCTGCTTCTTCAAAGGTTCACTTCTTTCCCACTCCAAAGAAAAGCAACAGATTTGGGACTGAAAACAGAAGGAACAGCACTGGGGGGGTGGGAAAATGGGGAATAAAATGATTAAAATAAGAGCTGTCCTCCCACTACACACAGGTAACACTCTGACAGCTTCTCCAGGTATAATGTCATATAAAAAGCATCCTGAATTAACTTCAGGCCTTTTTAATTTCTGATTTCAAATTAAACCTCCTCTAAATGCCCACCCACTTTAAGAGAGACAATTTAATTAATTCCCTGAAGATATATTTGAAGAGACAGGAGAGCCACCCCCTTAAGGATAGGTAATAAGTGTTCTGCCCAAAATGGGAGACAAGGAGAAAATACCCACAGAGGATGTTAAAGCCTATTTTGTAGCAGCTGAGGTAAACAAAGCATCTAAGAATGAAACTGTCCCAGCAGCTTTATAAGGCTGCTAAAAGATCACCTTTAACATCACATCTGACTCCTTCAGTGACTCTGAAATTCCCAGTTCTGTTCATGGAAATATTTTTAACAATTTTGCTGCTTTCATGGGGAGGATTCCTTACTTTAGCCCAAGACTCATTACTAGACAAAGGTTTTGGTAAAGATGGCATCAAAAGAGAACAAATGCAGAAATCTCCAGGCATCTGAACACCTTCAGAGCATCCCTTGCATGGGAAGTGTCCTTTACCAAAACTGGGACATCAACCTCGAGCGTAAGAAACCTCACACACCTAATTCTGGGCATCACATAAGCCCCACTTCACAGCTCACTGTTCTTCCATTTTTCACATCTGATCTGGATTTTGCTACTCCAGAACCATCAAAGCACTTCATTAAACATTCAAAAGATCACTAAGCCATCAGTCGACAGAAGGAGCCAAAACTGCATTTACTTTCTTTTCTTTAATCTCGCAGACCTTAATTGCCATATTGACAAAAAAGAAACAGTTGTTTACCTTCCACAGTCTCAGGAGTGCCTGCCAAATTAATCCTGTTAAGCAGCATTCCTCCAGCTCCAGAAAGAAGTAAGCAGCATGCAAAGCAGCGAGATGCTCCCCTAAGAGGCAGTGAACACACACTGCTTCAAAATTAACCTTGACTATTATAACTTGTCACACAGATTTCTTCTTTCCTGTTTCATAGAGTCCAGAGGGCCCAAAAGGTGGGTTGCTTCTTGGAGCACTCAGGAGACTTTGAAACTTATGCAAAAGGAGTTTTATAACCTAGATGTGTGCAGGGGCCAAAACAAAGGTGGAGGAGCAGAGTTATCAAAAGAATGAGCTCACAGAATCCTAAAGCACAACAAAGAAAAATAATTTTGTGTTAGGCTCCTGGCAAATATGAAAACGACCTGCACATTGCAAACACTGTGAAACAGTGAATTGCACTAACTCCACATCCATGAGTCCTTGGTGCTGTGTCTTAAAATTAGCCAGCCCTGTACATTTTAGAGCACCAAAAATTTTCCTTCCCCAGACTGAATTACCACCCACTCCGCAGATAAATTCACAGGAGTTGCAAGTTTTATGTAAACTGACTTCTGTCTTACAACTGAAATGTTGAAACAAGTATTGCTTCCTGTTCAATGATGCTTAAAATTCGGTTTACAAAGAAGATTAAATTTATTGCAAAAATGAAGACAAGTTCTTCGTGTATCAGTACCAAACTGGAAGTGTGCTGGTGGGCTTTAGTTACAATCCCAAATAAACTGAAATACCCTGAATGATTTACCCACACACTGTCCTGAGGGAAACAGGGCTCTCCAGAGAGAGTCTTTCCCATTTTGTCTGCAGCAGGAAATACACCCAAAATGCTGAATTGAAGCAGCTGGCCAATGGCAGGAAATTTAAATCAAGGAGCTTCATGTTTAGGTGCAATCCAGCACACAAAATGTATGACTGCCACTTTTTGGCTATCTGATGGCTTCCCTTTGTTCTAAGGATCTCAGAGCCTTTATATGGTCCCCTACTGCCACCCCTAAGTTTCACTGACCCATGGTTGTTTGCCCCAGCATTATTTTAGTCTAGAAGAGTTTTGAAGAGTTTTGAAGAGTTTGTGGTTTTTTGCAAAAGTGAGGTTGTAGTCAAGCAAAAATAAAACCTAATTTGAGAGGAAATATGTGAGAAATGAGGTTTTTACGTTGCTACCTAAGTTCTGAAGGAGATCAATGGGAATAAAAGGGTACTACTAATATCTTTTATTTATATTTCCTATATATCTCTTCAGACAAGTATAATACAGACAGTTGCTCCTACCTTACAGTTTGGATAGAGTGGCAAGTGACAGGGCCCTTTTCATTTTGCCAATTCATTATGTCATTTGTCGAGATCATTTAACGAAATTAAACAGGTTTGGAAAAATAATTTAGGAGAGCATTTCACTTCAGAGCTGCTTCTCAGGCATTAATAGAGCATCCCATTATGAAAAAGTGTGTCTTTTTTACCCCACTGCCCAAGACTGATCTTTGCTTGAGGAATAATCTCTCTGCTGGCAAACAGTAGCTCTGGTCCCATTCATTTCATTTTGGATGACCAGTGTTTACAAGAAGATAGTTTTGTATTAATAGAGTTAGACAATCAGCAGTAGCCAAAAGATCTGTAGCAGCAAACAGGTTGAATATTGGGCAGTAATGAAGAGGAGAAAATTGTAAAACTCTTCAGTGATGACGGGTATCAGAGGGATGGCACAACTTCCCTCCTGTCTTCTGTCTCTGTGGACTTCTGCAGCTCCAGAGTGAGCACAGCTATCTGCATTCTAACCCAGCAAGCAACAGGCTAAAAATAGTGCTGAAAATCTACTCTGTGGATACTGAGCAGTGCTCTAGGAACTTTAAATTTAAGCCCATTTTTTCCCTAGCAATTATAGGCAGTGTCACAGAAAAGGAACCCAGGGCTTATCACTCTTTGCAGAGATGTTCCCATTTGCAAGGGAAACCATGTGCCTGTAATACATATTAATGCACCAGCATGCCTGTGCATGTTCACTTCAGATTCTTGGGAGCCTTTCTGCCTTGATGTCTATCCCTTTTCCACAGCTGGAAATAAAATAATAAACAGAAAGTGGAGCTGCATTTGCCTTTCAGATGCCACCAGTGAAGACTGTCCCAGGCACTACAAACTTTTAAATTCCATCCCTGGTACACTGCCCCTGCTCTGCAAGGCCCACTGTGCTAACTATGCACTGAGGGTTTAGATATGCACTGGAAAATTGCAGACCTGAATGCGAGGTATAAATCAGCAGAACATGAGATCAGATTGGCAAAATGCTGCTAATACTGAAAAGTCTACCAGAAAGCAAGATGACCACTAGCAATGCCAACAAGAAGAGAGGACTGCCCTGGCAGTGAGCTTTTCAGAGAGCTGCTGCTCACTTCAAACACTCATATTTTAATATGCAGGGTAAATGGTAGCTAGAGCATGCTGTAGTGTAGTGATTATTGATGGGTTACCTGACAAAACCCAGAAATACTCCCTCATTCATGTTTGCTGGTCTCCCCACCACGTTTTGAAGCAAGAGCACTTTCTAAGGAGACCAAATCCATGTCTCAACAGGCCACTGGCATCTCCCTTCACACCAAGTGAGGAGCAAAACCCTGAAGACACCATCAACACATCTCTTCAGTGGCAGAACTGCTGTTAAAAGTGTGGATCCTGGAGAGAATGTCTTCCATCAACAGCTTTGGTTTCTAATTACTGAGAAGGAAAAAAAATACATGTTAGGAAAAAAACAGTTTTTGAGGAAAGGTTCTCACTCAGCTTTTCAAAAAGAAGCTGCCTGGTTGGAGGCTCTGGGGTACCCACATTTTTATTTCCACCAGTAAACATGCTCAGACCCCAGAGCCAAAATAGCCCCAGCTATAACTCTCTTTCCTAGAGAAAAAGAAAAGCAGAAACCCCTCAGTGCAGGAGTTGTGCCATAAAGAGCACTAAAATGAAGTCTACAATACATGGGAGATGCCAGCAACACATGAAATAGCATTCCTTTGTTTTCATGCTCCAAAGCTACAGCTCCAGGATTTTTGTGACAGGCAGACAGTTCATTTCCTTTAATCTCCACTTGGATTTGTACCTTAGTATTTTCTCCAAAGTCTTGCCCTACTTTTAGCAACAGCAGGGCAGGAACATACAAAGAGAATAAACAATCTGTCTCTCACTGGACCCCTAGAAAAGGAGTTGTGTCCCAGCTGGGATGAAGGGACACAAGAGTCAGAGAGAAAGGTAAAGAGGGAGTCAAGCTCGACAGACAAAACCTGAAGTCAGTCTTTGTGAGACTGTATCTGTGTGCTACAGGCTGCTGCCAGAATCAGAAATCCTGACTGTGGGGGAAAAAAACCCTAGGAACTTCCCCACAAAAAAATGTTAATATGAGAAAGGTGCAGATTAAAAGGGGCATAACTGATTTCCTCCAGTGTGCAAAGTCCTAAAATGTTCAGTCAGAACATGCAGACCTGAGGCTCTGTAAATGTTTGTTCTAAAATCATCATTCTAAGAGACCACACAGAACACTTTTCAGAGTGGCATGTCTCATTTCATTGATTAAAACAATTAAAATCTTCATTAAGCTGCAGGCACACAGCTACCCCTGTAAATCTGAGATTCCCAAAATTCTCTTTATCTCATCTATCATAACCTGCTGGCCTTCAGAAAGGCAAGTGTGCACCACGGAATCATTTTGCTTTGCAGCCATCTCGATGGAAACTGTTGCCACATAACAATTTAATATTAAATACAATGTAATTTATTGTGGCCTTTTATTCCTCTGTCCACGCAGTTCACAAGTCACTTTTAAACTGAGCAGAAACACACTCTGCCAATGTTTTGATCAAAAAAGATGCTAAGAAATGTCTTTTTCTTTTTTTTTTTTTTAAAGCAGGATAAACATTCCCAACACCAGTTCCTCTGAAAACCAGGGAACAATAAACACTCAAACAGCATGTAGAACATTAATGCTTCCCTTTGTCCTTTTAAAGATTTATTGTCTTTGAAGGTGCTGCCTCTCAACAGTTCACCACAGCAAGGCTGCACAATGCTGACAACCCAGCCAAGGCTCACAGGAGAAATAAATGAGAGTTCCCCAAATGGAGCTGACATGAATTGAGTTTCCCTTGACTTTACAGCCCCTCCCTCCAAGTCCTTATTTCTCCACCAGGAAGGAGGTGGGAACACGTTGTGGGAATTGTTATTTAAAAGCAAAGCACTGCTGCAGTACGGCTCTTTTTAAAAGGATAATCTTATTTTGATAGCAATTCATATTTCAAGCTATTAGAATTGTTGGAACTCAGACAGCTTGCAACATTGTTG
The DNA here is from genome assembly GCF_049639895.1 of Pseudopodoces humilis. Classification (NCBI taxonomy): domain Eukaryota; kingdom Metazoa; phylum Chordata; class Aves; order Passeriformes; family Paridae; genus Pseudopodoces; species Pseudopodoces humilis. Next base: position 111,659,332 of record NC_142201.1, read on the forward strand.
TACAAATCACTTTCTGCTGGAAACCCATTGTAAAGTTGGTCCCACTGGAAATGAACCCTCTTCCAGCAGGGCATTGCTATTCCCATTTAGGAAGTGGGATTTGCATTCCTTGTCCCAAAACATATCAAAATCCAAACCTCCATGGGGGCTAAGGTGCATCGCTGGTGCTTCAAAATCCAGCTGACTTTGGCTGAAAATAATCAAGTTATCAGGGTAAGAAGTGGGAAATGAAGCAAAGAAACAGACAAACATATTAAATCCTCCTACATCCCACACATGGGACTGCCAGGCAAGACTTTTGCTCCTCCAGGTTTGTTTTTTTTGATCCACACGTTCCAGAAGAATCAGAATGGCAGAACTCTCTCTTAATAGAATAAAAATATTGGCTACAGTGTAATATCTCTCCCCTACTTCATTGCTGCACACAAAAAAAAAAATCAGAATTGAGGTTTTTGCTAGCTGTGAGGCAAGCAAACAAATTAAAAACCAGCAAAGAATTCCTCATAAAGTGGAATAATTAAGGAGACCATTAATGAGGAGGAAAACAAAAAGTTGCATGAATACAAACTTGCTTACAACTGCCTACATGTGTTTTTGAAAAGACTGTCCCCACTTTATCTTACTTTAATGTAAAAATAAGATGTTTCACACCTCCTACAAGCCAAAAATTAACATAGAATAGTTACAGCCATTCTGGCTTACCTCTGAAGCCATCAGTTCATATAGCCATGTCCTTAACCACATTTCAGCATTGCAGTCACCATCCAAGGCAGAACAACACTGCAAAATTTCTCTGACTGCAATTAAACAGCTCATTTCCTTTTATTTAATCCTGAAAAGCAATAAGATGTTATTAGCAGGTGGAAGTTTTAATGCCAGTTTATTAGTAGCACTGACTCGCTGCCTGCTGATAGTTACTGTGGAGGCCAAAAGGTTAACAAGGCTTGGCTGGGATGCAGCAGCTTGCCAGGTGTTTTCCTTGTGGCTGGTGGAGCAAAGCCAATTGAAATTATCAGGTTGTAGCCACCAGCAACTCTTCCTTGCAACATGGAAACTTGATTTGCCTTAAATACAAAATTTTTTTAAAAAAACATTAATTTGTTTTTCCTGTCTCTTGCTGCAACAACTGCCACATAATTTGTAATAATTAGATCCAGTAGCAGCCAGCTTTCTCTTTGATTTCAACAGCTTCCTCACAAAACAGGAGAACAAGGATAGTGTAGCACTTTAAAGTAATAAGAATCTGTTCGACAAAATAAATTTTCACAGCTTTCTGAATTCTGTAAACAATATTTAAGGCACAGAACAGGTGTTCAAATTTTTCTGGAGGAGTTTTAATTACCTAATTCATATCTGTAGAGTTGTAATAAAATAACAAAAATATCATTAAATATGAGGCAAGCAGCATGCATGGATAATAAAAGAAATGCACACAGTGGGTTTGGACTGAATACACAGGTATTTGGTCCAAAATAAAGCAGATGGCAAACCAAACACATAAGCATCCGCTTTATCTTGCAGTTCCTGTGGTTCTCTGATTGCTTTTATTTATTTTGTGTATGTAAAATTAGGCAGATGAAAGACAGAGGTGAGAGATTCATGTTCCCCAAATTCATTGTTATAGGGAAAAAAACCAAAACAAATTCTCTTATGCACAGCAGTGTCCTGAAAAACACATCCATCAAACCATCATCCCAAGTAAAAGATATTATTTGAGTTTACAGGTTGTTCCCTTGTACTTCTTCCTATTTAGGAATATACTCTGACTAGAGAGTTCACCAAAGCATGACTCTGGTCCTTTAGGGTTCTCCTTTTGAACAAGTATTTGTCTCTACAAGTGTTTCAAAGGATTCCAAAAGCCAGAGTGAAGTTCCCACCACACTGATACCAAAAGCAACTTTGGCAAAGCCAGGATTTTACAATAAAATAGCTAATCCCAAATAGAGGAATAACCACTGTGGGCAGGAAAAGCATGGGGATTTCTGTGCAACAGAGACATTTGAAAATTATCTTCCAGATGAATTCTGCTTCCTGAAGAGTTTGTGTCTTTGGGGGCTTGTCTTGCTGGAGTCACAAAGCATTGCAGGCAATTTATTTGAAAATTGTTTTATTAAACCATTCAGCCTCATTCCCTGCCTGTCCATTGCACTGCATCTTCTGTTCAGAGCCCTATCCTTCTCAAAGTGCTTCTAATGACAACAGAAATCTCTGTTTCTTGGAGAAACTTCAGAGAGATAAAGCTGAAGTTTCCCATGAGCACAGGAGGTACACTGGGACAAATCCCAGAGTATGTAATTGTGACGTGAAGACAGCAACTTCTCCGGGAAATTTTTTCCCTGTGTTTGTCCCTCTTCACAGAGGAAAAACACATTCAATCCTTGATATGAAGTTTGAATTCTCCACATTGCAGCCTCTGTCCACTGTCTCTCATCATGTCACTGTGCCCCTCTGAAAAGAGCCCAGCTGTCCTGTCAGTCTCCATCCACTTCATCACTTTGTGCTGTCCATATCCCACCAGGGCAGCTGCAAGCACGACACCACCAGAGATTGTGCCAGGGGCTCATGTCAAGGTAAACAACAAGCACTCATCTGATGCTAGAAGGCACCCAGGGAATGCCTTTTTTGCACTGGATAAACCTGCACTGGCTCTTTCCACTGACCTTGTTCACGTGCACGGAAGTGGAGGATTTGCTCCATGACCTACCCAGGGCCTGAAGTGAAGCTGAGCAGAGGTGATTGCCTCCTAAATGCTCAACCCACCCCTGAAATCACCAAAGATTTTTGCAAGGTTTCCCTCTGTTTTGCAAATGTAAACAAGGGCCACTTCATTGCCACCATAATTACAACCGTATAGCTGTCTCCTGGAGGAACCTCTAATATTCTTCAGTAAGCAACTTTTTGCTGTTAAATTGTTTGAAATCCAGCAGTAGCATTATACAATGCATTTTTATTAGCACATTAGCCAAGAAATGATTCAAGAACATAACAGCTTTTCTGAAGTGGATTTAAATTATCATCAATCATTCAATAAACTCTAGCAAAATTTCCCCTTTCTGCACACTCTGTCAGACACCACTGAGTGTTTTCCTGACTAAGGCTTACGATGCCAAAAGGCATCTCTGAGAAGACTACACTGTCAAACTTGGGCATGGGGGATACGGTATGTGCTTTAAAAGGCAAAATTGTTCTTGGAGTTTATCCCCCCTCTCCCATTATTTCATTTTTCTTCAGCACTGCCGTGATCACAAGAATGGCACATCATCATTTTTCAAAATATATTTTTGACATATCGCTCAAGTAATCACAGCCACCAATTTTAGCAATTTAGTGACATATATTTATTTTTCTCAATGTTCTTCTGCTCAGTTTTTTTCCATGGTGTTTTGCTTTTCCTCTCAGTGCAATCCAGCCCTATAACAGCATTCTATTCATATACAAATTGTGTTTGAGCTGGCCAGGAATCCAGTGGGCAGTGCAGAAATCCTACAGTCACTTGGCAGAGACACAGCCCTCTTCCCTAATTCATCCAGAAATATTTCTGACTCCGTAAAATCATCAAGATCCAAAGCAGAGTGAAATGTGGATTGCAACATCCTCACTGCAGGTGGATACTAAAATGGCCAAGGCTGTACCTATTCTGCAGCTGAGCAGAGGGCACTGCAGCCCAAGTGTGAGGCCTCTGACAAACACCACACAGATTTAAATTAATTCTATCTGATCCTGATGAAATGTTAAGTCAGGACAAATGCAGTAATCCTGTACTCACTCCAATTATTGTGTCATTTCAGAGCAAGGTACAGCCTTGTTTCAGCCTCTTCCCATGAAAATAAAATTAAAGCATTTATCATTTGAAATTATCCACGGTCTTATCTCAACTTGCAATTTATAGTATATTATATGCCTCACTTTTCCTTGGCATTTAAATTTAGCACATGGACCTTTTTTTACTAGACAATAATCACCCGATGCTTCCAACTTAGTAAAAGCTCACAAAGTAACAGGAACTGTGTTAGATAGTGTGGCACAAGTCATCCAGGCTAGAAGAATGCTGTCCAAAAAGTAATTATGTATTTAGATCCTTTGACTAAATGATGTCTAGCTAGTACTGTTAAGATTTATAACAAGACCTTGGTGTGTGGGATTCGAGGAATGTGGCCTAGGAGCTCAAATTTATTTTTAACCTGTATGTTAGCACCTTCATATGTATGGACATATATATGCACAGAGCTTACCTATGGGATAAAAAATATTTTTATTTTAAATATTTAATTTAGATGTGGTCCTTTTTATTTTTTATTTTTTTTTTTAGTAACGTATCTGTAACACTGTACAACCAGGGTGTGACTTTCAGAAACAGTCAAGGGAATGTCCTAATCCTTTTGAAACAAGAGGTCTAAGTTTGCTTTTACTAAAAACTTGTGGCAGTAGGCTCCAGAGAAAATAGTTAAACCAAATAGGTGAGTGATTTAAAATCTCTCCCCTGCCAGACACAAGGAACAACAAACATCAGCAAGAAAGGATCTGTTAAAAATAAATAAATATATAAATATATATAGATATATTTCCAGAGAAGCCCAATTGCAAATTTGAAAACATTACAAAGTGAGAAATGGGAGGGAATGTAAAAGATTTAACACAGTTGGGTCTAAGTCAAGAATCTGACAAGCAGCTTCACAAACATCTTGCAGAGAAGAATTCACACAAGTAAGCTTGAACACAGATGCCAAGGTACAGAAAGCCAACTAAAATCATTTGGTCCAAAGGTAATAACAAAGTGTCATGGGGAATTTGCTTTTCCAATATTTTCCAAACTTTGCCAGGAAAAACCTGAGGTTTAAGAGTTTTTTCGACAGCACAAGTAAAGAAGATGAAAGTGGAAAGGGATGAGCAAAATCTAGAAACAAAATGGCAGATCAACCATGCAAGAAAATTCAGCAGCACCCAGGTTTTGTGAAGCCCTGCAAAGATGCAACTGTCATTTATATCCTTCTGCTCCTTTTCTTTTTTGTTTGTCTCCTTCCACTGCTACAGCTTGTCTTTTAGACAGCCTTGTCTCTGGAACAAGGCTTGTTATTTCGCCATGTGTTTTATTCAGTTTCAGCAAAATCGGTCCCTGAATGGATGAGATTCCTCACGGTATTACTTCAATATAAATGTTGAACAACAATATTATTGTTATGCTATACAGCTGATCCACATCAAGGGATTTGGAGTTGATTCATTCATCATTGTCAGGCAGGCAGTTGAAATTCCATTCGAGCCCATATGCAACAGCCCAAGAATAATGTGATCACTTTTTAAGGATGTGAAAGGAAAAGGGGTCTTGGGAACAATTCAGAATGAAGAAAGCTCACTTAAGAGCTGCAGCCAGACCAGAGCTCTACAGCTTAATCCAAATTACTGTCCCTTATTGGCTGCATCTCTGGGTAGGACTGCAGCTCCAAAGTCTTGTCTGCAGGGCACACCTCAAGCTGGTGTAGGAGTGAAACACTGGGGAAAGACTGCCCTGTGCTCCCCTGGACCTTCTGCCACGTGCCACAGTGGTGATGCCATGGGCTGGTTTCAGCTACACAAGGTGAGAATTGTTCCCACAGGGACACAGTGCCAGCTGCCACAGCGGTCAGTGACATTTTGTAGGCAGCTGGCACTTGGAGATGTCGGGTGTTGGATTTTTGGGTTCTTCACAGCATGATCCTGAGACTTTCCTTGATTTGAACTCAGTGACAGCCAGCAGGGCAACACAGCAAAAGAAGCACTACCCTGCCAGAGAGGACATGGGGAAGCAACATCAAATTCAAGCATATTTGTCTGGGAAACAAAAATACTGAGCTCTCCAGTGGGCTCCCTTGTCTCCCCAGCCATCCAGCAGATTAAGACTGGAAGGTTTCATAAAGCATTTCCTAGAGACCACAGAATTTCTTTGGTGTATGAATGCTTCTTTCTGCACTCACATTAAAGCTTCAGTGCCTTTCTGTCCTCAGCACTTCACTTTGTCCCCTGCAAGAACATGTAGACCTAAGCTTTTCTTCTGCTTGGTATTATTTCCAAATTATCTCTCAAGAAGTCCTTCTGCTTTACCCAGTCACCATATTCCATCTAACACATCATCCCTGCCATCAAAATCAACCTGCACTAGGCTCCAACACAACCAGCAGGCCTAGAACTGAATTAAAGTTTACAGATAATCTGAAAGCAACAACACTCTGCTTTATCTGGCTCTAATTTCACTCGAAGCCTTACTTACTCTTACTTCTCATGGCATGCAAGCAACACCATGCAAAGCTCAGAATATATTACCCAAACAAGCTTAATTCCTTTCCTTGACAGCATACTTCACAATGGGTACCAGAGATAAACAATTTGGGAATGATCTTTTTTCTTTTTTTTCTTTTTTTTTTTTTTTTTTTTTTTGATACAAATTAGTGGAAAGATTCTTAGTATGGCATTCAGGGACTGAAGGCAATTTAATTGGATGAAATACAAAACCAAGGTCCTGACTCTCCATGTTCAGTGAAAAACTCAAGGGATTCTTGCAAGTTTGAGCATTCAGCCTGTGTTTTCTCTAAATGCCAAATGAGATTAAATTCTGAATATCATATTGCACCAGGGGAGGTTTAGATTGGGTATTAGGGAAAATTTCTTCAGGGAAAGGGCTGTTAGGCACTGGAAGAGGCTGCCTGTGTGAGTCACCATCCCTGGAGGATTTTAAAAGATGTGTAGATGAGGAATTCAGGGGCATGATTTACTGGTGGACTTGGAAGTTTGGACTTCATCTTAAAAGACTTTTCCAACCTAAAAAAATGTATGATTGTATTTTACTTGCACTGTACTTTTCATTTGGAAAATTCTGTATTCCAGGTCAAAAAAAAAAAATCTAGGAAAAGCTGATGGATTGCTTATGAAATTCTTCACAAGGAAAAGAATGACAAACACAGTTTAAAACATCACTAAGCATTAATAGTGACAGTGGACTATAAAAAATAAAGTTTGGATATGTACATCTAAAAGCATGATTCCAAAATTAAGTGTTTTCTCTGTACAGTGCAATGAATTTGATGTAGCAAAGCTGTTCTGCTTCTTTAAAAAAAAATAAACCAAGAATTTTTCTCTCTGTGCAGCAACAACTTTTTTTTTTTTTTTTTTTTTTTTTTTCGTTTTACCTAACAGCTGTGGGGTCAAAAATTACATTCCCTACAGAAAAATATTTTCTTTTATTTCTAAACGCTGTACTTGCTCACCAGTTACCTTCACTCGGAAAAGAGCAGCAGCTGAGCACTCAGCAGTCCCTGAACTCCTGCATCTTCCCCATTGCGTGCTGGGGTACCCAAGGGCAGGAAAACAGCCCTCTCAAGTGCCTGAATAATGCACTCGGCTTGGAAGAGACACAGATGTTGTCACTGGCCTCTGGAATGGAGCAGCAGCAGGAGAACAGAGAAAAGGGCAAGGAGAGGGGGAGGCAGAACACGCTGTGCTGTTGCTGTGTCACAAGAAATGCAACTGTGCTGTGTTTGTTTACTAACAAAGATGTCAAATGCTTGCTTGATGCTTGGGAATTTTCATATTCCATTCAGGGATTTGACTGCACTCTGTCTTACGGTTGAGGAACTTCCTGAGGGCTTAGGAATGAAGATTTTCCTTTTTTCTTTTCCCTTTTTTTTTCCCCCTTTAATTTTGCCGACTTATGTGTAGGACCAGACATCTAGAACTCACAAGATTATTGTTAATAAAGGCACAATAATCTTTCAAAGTAGCCCAAGAGACCTCCTGAGAGCTACACACAACCTTTGCATGTTTCTAATGGCAACAGGGAATACGAACCTGCCCAAGACAGGCAATGGTGCTGGGAATTTCATCCTTCCTCTCCATTTCAAGGAGTGAACTGGAAGTGGTTTTCTGCTGAGACACACATTTAGGGCAGGGTTTTAAAGCCACTGGGTGAAGAAGGGAGGTGGACAATGCACAATTCAGGAACCACTGAAGTTTATGTACAATATATTTAGTTTATTACCACTGAAGTTGTGGTAATAATAATAAATGTAATAAGTAATTTATTGCTAAATAATAGTAATAAATGTCATAATAACTGCTGAGACTGATTTTTGTTAATCACTGTTTGTCAAAAAACAGACTTCTCCCTACACATCTTGCAAAGAAAATACAGCACATTACATTTTCAGGATTTAGAAGAGAAATAAAAAGGGTTCCCTGATTCCTGCAAGTTTACTGATCCTTTGAAGGGAAACCCAAAACAAATCAGAGGAATAAAAGTTTTCTTCTGACCAGCCTTTTTTAAAGGCCAACATTTTTTTTTGCCAGAGATGCTTTTTGCTCCTGTCTTGGACTGGTTTTGTTCTTCTAATTTTTTTTTTTTTATTCCTAGTGTTTATATTTTAAGCATGTGTCTGAAGCACCACCACTGTCCCTCTCTGTGATCATGGGCACTTGTGGCTCAAAACAGCAGCGAGGAGGGGTAAGCCCTGACCAGCAGAGCCCGGGAGAGGAGCCTCACCTCCTCTCCATGCTCCATCATAGCAATGCTCTTTTGACTGATTTGTGCCATCATGTGGCCACAGGCAGCAACGAAAAGCAGTTTTAAACAGTTGTAGAGGAGGTGAAGGTGGGACAGAAGGAGCAGTGACTGCAGGAAGGCATCACTCATCCTTCCCTCTCCAGCAGGAGCTCGGGGCTCCTCTGCTGACCCTGCCCCGCTGCTACCGAGTCAAAAGATGGGTTATAATCTTTGTGCCCCTGGTAAATGTTGCTGCCACAAAAATCAAACCTTAATGCATCTCCAGAGAGTTCTGCATCTCCAGTAGGTGCCTTTATATCCTGGCAGACCAGAGAGGAGCTCCATCCTGCTCGGCTGCTGGCCAGGAGGTGCTGACTGCGTACCCCGGCAAATGAATCACGCTGATGAGCTGTCTGCAGCAAACTGCCCGGGGCCCAGCACACAGGGGTCACCTTTACACACAGCAGCACAGGAAAATTACAATTTCAAAAAACATCCAGGCGCTTAGACTAAAACAGCAGATCCAGTCGTTTTCACGAGCGGCGCTTAACACAATTTCACGGCCTCGCGGCTGACAGGCATTTCCTGCTCCTTCCTCTGCTCAGGGCTGAGGAGAGGGATTCAGCTGGAACAGCTGGTGCTCCAAACACATGGCACTTGTGGCACTGTGTTACAAAAGCTGATGGGCACAAGGCAGTCCCTGAGTGCTCACAGGTCAGGGGGGCCAGGCCACAAACTCAAAGGCAGGCCACAAACACAAACCAAAACCACAAACCAAAAAGACAAACACAAACCACAAACACAAACCACAAACACAAACCACAAACACAAACCACAAACACAAACCAAAACCACAACCACAAACCACAAACACAAACCACAAACACAAACCAAAACCACAACCACAAACCACAAACACAAACCACAAACACAAACCACAAACTCAAACCAAAACCACAACCACAAACGACAAACACAAACCACAAACACAAACCAAAACCACAACCACAAACCACAAACACAAACCACAAACACAAACCACAAACACAAACACAGACCACAAACCGCAAACACAAACCACAAATACAGATCACAAACACAACCCACAAATACAGATCACAAACACAAACCACAAACCACAAATACAGACCAAAAACACAAACCAAAACCACAAACCACAAACCACAAATACAGATCACAAACACAAACCACAAACCACAAATACAGACCACAAACCACAAATACAGACCAAAAACACAAACCACAAACACAACCCACAAACACAAACCAAAAACACAAACCACAAACACAAACCACAAATACAGACCACAAACCACAAACACAAACCACAAACACAGACCACAAACACAGACCACAAACACAGACCACAAACCACAAACACAAACCACAAACACAGACCACAAACACAGACCACAAACACAAACCACAAACACAAACCACAAACACAGACCACAAACACAGACCACAAACACAAACCACAAACACAAACCACAAACACAAAATCAAACCCTGGGATTAATTCAAGAATGACCAACTGCAGAGCCACCTCTCCTCAATCCATGCATATAAATATTAGAGGCTGAAAGTAAGGCTTGTGCCAGAGAATAAAATGAAATACAAACAGCCTGTTGAACTACACAAAATGAAAGAGCTGGGCTTTACTTAAACATTTATTCATAGAGCTCAAAGGCAGACAAGACTCTTACAATTATTTTGAATGACCTCCTGGATGTCACAGCTCACTAAATTTTACCCAGTTACCAATGAAATAAGCCCAGTAACTTCTGTACAGCTAAAAGATGCCATCCATAGAGGGATTCAGTCTTGATTTCCAAACAAACCCAGCAACTCGGGTGTTAAATGTTTCTCTTGGGAGCATGTACTCTGCACAATTAAAACTGTGCCTCATTTGAGTTTGTCTGGCATCAGCTTCCAGTGACTGACCTGTTGTGTCTTTCCATGCTCATTTGAAGGGCCCATTAGTGCCCACTAATTTTTCTTGTCAAAGGCACTCACATTTTGCAATCAACTTATCCCATTGCCATTTTTTTGAGACCTACATAGACTGAACTGGTTTTGCATTTCTTATTGCTAAATGTCCTCTCCAGCCTCTGGCTGATTTTGGAGCCTGTTTTCTACACTGGCTGTAGTTTATAATAATACTGGATCACAAAACAGTTTTTCAAGAACTGAGGGGAAAAAACAGTCTTTGCCAATGCTCTAGACAGATAAAAATCCCTTTTTTATCACCTCCTACTCTTAATTCCTTACCAACAGTCCACATCTTAGTAGGCCTCTAAAACAACCTTGCACTGAAGGCTTGAGATTATCTGATGCCAAAACATTCACCCTTTTTGATTTGGGAGGAATCATTTCCCTGTTCCAAAGCTACCACTGCTGTTCAGTGTTTCTCAGTTGCTGGTGCTCCACACTGGGCTGATTTGAAATCCACGTTGTTTGAATGTGACTTCATGTGAGTGGGGCCCTGCTCCTTGGTGACCTTGATCTGCAAGACTTTTTGCCCTCAGCATTTAACATTTTGATGCCCTTTGTGTCACAGGTTTTATGAACCTTAAGAGTAGTTTTACTCCCAGTTGTTGAATGCCACAGACCATGCTGAGATGCACCAAAAATGTCACTCTTGTTCATGGTAGTGGCTTCCCACTGATGACTACTTCCACATTTGGCATTTCTCAAATAAATTAAAGGCATACTGACAAATCCAAAGACTGTTCCATCTTCAGGCAACCATGATATTACATCAAATTCTGTATCACTGCAAAAGCCTATTACATCTTTGTGGGTATCACTGCAGTCCTTAATAAAAAAACCAAAAATCTGACTGACATTATCCAAAAACTCCCCTTGCATTCACTTTTAACTAAAGTTATCAATTCTGTATAAATCAACTCTGTGTCACTAGCCCAATACTGGGCCTGAGAGAGACATCATGCTAACATGGATTTCACTGTCCATATCACCAAAGACAATTTGAAATAGCAGATCTGTGATTTCCCCAGTAACCCAGAATCAACAGATACCAAAAAAATACAGTTTCATGTCACTGTTTTCATCCTTGATAAGAGACACCTTAAATCAGCCAGCTTGTGTGTTCACCTCTCAGAGACACTATTCAACATAATAATTTAGCAGTTCCTAGGTATTTGCCATCTAACAGGCTAAGGATTATTATTTCTTAACATGCCTTCCTGAAGTAGAAAAATGCATTTTCTGGGTCCTGAGTGCAACATTACATTATACAAGATAGAAAAAGAATTAACTACATTCCACTTCTGGCTGCATGTCACGGTATATGTCTGAATCTCTAGTCAGTATATGGATTCTAGAGATTTAGACACTGAAGATTTTTCCACCTGAGAGGATCTTGAGTTGGATGATCACTGGAAGATAATCACCACACACCAACATAGCAGAGAATTCCTCCCCCCAGCACACAAGGCCCTTTTCTTACATACAATTTTAAAATTTACACAAACTACTGACCAACAGAGCTCTGAGGCATACAGAACTGGCCACCAGATACAGGCTTGGTCAAAAGAAACTGTGAGTCAGAGAACATTAATTTCAGAACTGAAGATCTATATCTTCCTGAGGAAAGCCCATGCAAACCACAGCTGAACTTAGCTTTTGAGCTGGTTTGTATGGCAAGGAAAACAAATTGTGCTCAGTGACAACCCAAGCTGTTTTCCAAAATACTGGCTTGATCTCTTGAATTTCTTGTAAAAACAATTTGTAGTTTGATGCTGTTGTCAGAGACAAGATGGTCCTTGGGATTAGCATTAACAAGCTGCTAAAATTTGGCAGGAAGTGCACGGCTTACATTATTCTCAAGAAATGTACTTCAACTACTTCAGGATAATAACAACTAATTCTGCAGATCAAATTAAAAAAAAAAATAAGCATCAGTCATTAAGTTGTCAGATACAGAATTAAAAACCAACAGCCAAACTAACAAATAAGAATTTCAGGAACCAGATCAGGTTTCAAGAAGCAGCTGAAGAACAAAACACTTTTGAGTCAAGCTCCTTAGTCAAGATGAGTAAAATTGCCTCACCTTTATCTTTGAACTATCTTATCCTTTCATTTGGTTGTCATTAACATCAAATAAATCACTCACCTGTCCCCAGATTTAAACCTTATTTAAATGGATTGATAAGGAGAGGGCATCACTGAACTGCTGGTGTTGTTGTTCCAACCACCTTTACTGAAAGAAGCTCTATCAGAGCCTCAGAGTCCCCTCCCAGAGCCAGCTGAGACATCAGCCATGAAATTAATGCTGGATTTACATGGAGAGAACAGCATCAGTTTAAGGAAAAAACTTAGAGTTTGGAAGTAGTACATAAAAAAAAAGAGCAGACTAACCATGGAATATACCCTGCCTGTATTTCAGCTGTACAGAAAGGGCTACAAAACTCAGGGACCATAATTAATTTATTCACATTCTCCTGTAAAATGGGAGGTTACCACAAGATGAATATCCTGAGAAGGAAAAGAAGGTGGCTTCACATGGGAGGACTTGTTCTCTGTTCTGTGGAAGAATGCGTACCTTACATGGACATAAAAAACCTGGCAGGTATTTTGTGTCCAGCTCTGATGGTGGAACATGTTTACAGAGCTACAGGCTAGAAGGGATCTTAAGAAGTAGTGACTTCATCCTGCCCTAGTCCTAACACCAGCACCACTATGTTTGTTTAAGCTCAGTCCAAAATAAAGATGCTGTTGCAACCTGGGCTTAAGAGAGTCAAGCATCCAACTTCCACACCAAAGATCAAAACTGGAAATATCCCCAAAACCCTCAGGGAATTCAGCATGAATGCCAGGAATATGATGTTTATTGCAGCATTGAGTCTGATTTATTTATATATATTTAACCAGGAAGTTCCCACAGCTCTTACCTTCCACACATAGTCACAGAAGCCAACCTTTCAGTCAGAAAAGTCTAACAGAGTGAAGCCTCATTCTGCACTTCATTTAATCAACTACCTGGAAACTTGTTCCTGACTAAATATAAAAAAATTATTTTGCATCTCTATTAAGCTTCAGCATAGAAGGTTACAATGCTCTCACAATATAGCAAATTCTGAGTGTGCTACTTGTCCATGAACTATCCTATATTTCTCATCTGTCACAGGTCATTTAGCTCAGACAGGATGATAATAATAGAAGGAAGATGCAGGAAAAAGAACACTTACAAGTTATCATGTTGACAGCGAAGGGCACAATATATGTGAGTTTGTTTTATCTTTTACCATAAAATACTTGTCCAGACTTTGTGCTTTGTGAGGTTTAGGATATTTCAGTGCACCTTTCTTATGGATAGGGAAGATGACACCACAGCCATTCCCACATCATATTCCTCTCAGGTTTATATCATATATAAATCTAAGTATATATATAAATCGTATATGCCTGTCCATTGCATCTATATTAAACTTATTAATAAAAATAATGGACAACCTTTTCCATGTTCTAGTGTACTTTTAATCTTATAAAGATACACATTTCAGATTGTTACATACAAATATTGAGTGTTTCATATGATTTATCAGAAAGCATTAAAACTTAAAGCAGTGAACTGTAAATGAAGAGTGTCCAAGAACAGAACTATGCAGCTTTTGTGCTTTTTGTTCTCCTTTTACTTTTTAACCTCTAGATCCCCTTTCTGGGCAATCAATAAAAGGCTTTCACTTATGTTTTAATGTCTCACTCCAAACTTTGTGGAGTACAACATATTACAGTGGGATGTTGTCTGCGTTACTGTCATAACTTTGTTTTAGTGGATGCAGGTTATCCTTCAGTGCCTTCTGTGAAGAGTTGAAAGAACTGATCAACCACTGAGGAGCAGCCCTCCTGTGCCTGGGGAGGAGTTTTCTGCAAGTGGGAAGGAACAAGCCTGGGAGCCAACCTACTGCAAAAATGGCCTGGGATTCCTGGTGGACAACACAGGGAACATGAGCCAGGAATGTGTCCTTGCAGCGAGGAAGGCTGAGAAGATCCTGGGCTGCAGAAGGCTCAGGGGAGAGCTGATTAGTGGAGATAAATACCTGAATCACAGAATCATTTGGGTTAGAAATTCTCTTTAAGATCTTGGAGTACAACCCTTAGCCTAACACTGCTGAGTCCACCGCTAAACCATATCCCTGAAACACCTCCAGAGATGTCAGCTCAGCCACTTCCCTGGGCAGCACATTCCAGGGCTTGATGACCCTTTTGGTGAAGAATTTTTTCCTAACAGCCAATCTAAACCCCCTCTGGGTGAGCTTGAGGCCATGTCTTCTCATCCTGAAGGGAGGGTGCAAAGAAGACTGAGCCAGGCTCTTCTCAGCAGTGCCCAGGGACAGAACAAGAGGAGATGGGCACGAGCTGAAGCACAGGAGCAGCTGCCTGAACATCAGAAAACACTTTTTCACTGTGAGGGTGACCAAGCAGTGGCACAGGTGGATCAGAGATGTTGCAGAGACATTCATGAGCCTTGGAGACACATGGAAGGCATCTGGACATGGTCCTGGGCAGCAAATATACTTTCACAATCCTATAAACCTGTGGGAAAAGCTCTTCCTAAACACAGGTTATTGCAAATTGGCTTATGATCTAAAGCATGAGGGTTTATATCCTTCATGGTCTCACCTCATTGTCAACTGTTGTCCTTTCCATCAGGGATGAGACCAGAATAAAGTGAATTAGCAGAGTCCCTCAGTCTGGTTGTTAAATTCACCTTGAAGGAGTTCTGGAAAATACAGAGATGAAGATCTTCATCAGCTTTACACATCTGGGGAAATGATTGCTTTGTGATACAGGTCTAAGCAAATAAAAGAAAAGGAAATGATTAATTTACAATGCTTTAAAACTCTTGGGAATCTCCTTTGTTTTGTGTACTACACACACACAATTCAGATCAACTCCCACGCATATTTCTACACATATATTTTATTATTTTTTTCTCACTCAAAGATCAATAATCTTTGAAGAACTGCTTCAGTTAAAACTGCAGCTACTTTGCCTGTGAGATACCTGGTTTGGTCACCAAAACTGGCCATCTTTACAGGCTGCCTCATACAGAGCATTTAGAGGTGAGGGTAAAATCTACCCTCTATGAATCCCATAAGGTCTTACAGTAAGTCATATCTGACATCCCATTTGTCATCCTGAAATCCTGAGAACATAAGACAAAAACCCCTCAAAGTTGAAGGGAAACCTTCAGACAGAACTCACTTAAAAAGTAATAAGTTAATAAAGTCATTAGGCTCATGGGCTGGGGTTTTGCTCAGACCTCTTTAAATAACTTCCTAGATAACGAAGAGAATTTAATTTTCCTGATAAAATTAGACCAATTAATCAGAGAGCACAGCAAAGGATATATTTCCCTTCTATAAGGGGACAACCAGCTATGTTATGATAAAGAATTTATTAGCATGAAGAGTTCTCCTTAGACTTCCTTGGGAAATGAAGAGCAAGCCAATAGTAAAATATTTTAAAGCTCATTGAGGGCTTTTGGAGCACTGGTGGAATGTGCACCATCTATCAAGATTATTAAGATGAAACTATTAACCCTCTGACAGTTTAATAACCATTCTTTACTTTATAATAACACAGGGCCCCTTTGGGATCAAAGTTCCAATTTTGGAGGCACTGTCCATCATTTGTCAAGGAAACTGAACCTTTGGGTTGAACAAAACAGCAACAGAACCAGCCTACCCTACCTTTTGCTCCCTAAACTATAGAACCTTGCTGTTCAGGTCCAGCTTTTTCTCTTTTTATAGATCTTTTAGGGTAAATAGAGCCACTGGGTCAGCACACATCTTGGGCAAAAGAAACAAATTTGAGAAAAGGATTAATGAAGTGTGGTCTCACAGATCTCAGCACCCCTGCAGCTCATGGAGGTTTGGGCCATTTCTAGAACTGACATGCTGGGGTTCCAGACTAACATCCAATCCAGCACAGCCATCCTCAGGGTAACATGCCAGCACTGCCCAAAACATTGCCACCATAACAAAGATGAGAACCATTCTCCCAGACAGTGAGTAATTAGCCCTGAGAGGATGTGAAGATCCCACTGAAATCGCTCTTACAAGCTCATAAATGTCCTTATAGCTATTCCACACTCACAGTGTATTCTGTATGTTTTGCTTTATCCTTGTGAATATTAAGGTTCACAGTGCAACCAAGAATTCTGCTTCCCTAAAAAGTAGCAATGCATGATCGCCCAGCAAAGGAGCCTTTTGTAGAAATGTCATTGCAGCCATGTTAAAGTTTCAGCCAGATTGATTTCCAAGCTGTTTCTGTATTAAAGCAAAGTGCTTTGTTGTCAGCTTGGTTTTCTTATCCAATTCATCCTCAGCTGCCACAGCTCAGTATTTGCACCATAACCCTTTGAGGGGACAGTGCTCTAGTTTTGGATGAGACAGAGTTCACTTTCTCCCTAGCAGCAGGTGTAGTTCTGTGTTTCAGATTTAGAATGGGAATGATCCTGAGAACACACTGCTTTGGTTTTTGCTGAGTAGTGCTGGGTCCCCACCCCACTGGGGACAGTGAGCAGGGAGCTGCACAGCACTTTGTTGTCAGGGTTAAACCACGACAGACAATGCTGGAGATTCTCCTTGGCTTTGGCTCTGAGGTTCACCTGAGCTCACAAGACACTTGTTTTGGAGTCTGTGCCATATATCTTGCTCTCCCAAGAGGGAAAAAGAAATCACAAGGACACCTATAATTTTGCTCAAAAATGATATCCCAGAATTTAGATCATAGCTCTGTTTTTCTCTTACCTCTTCCGACTTAATTTTCTGCCTCTTTTGTATCAGGGGGTTGGTTGGTTGGTTTGTTGGTTTTTCCATTCAGTGTTCCATAAATGCCTGTTCTTGAAACAATTCCTGCCCCATTTTGCAAACCAGCAGCACCTGGACAGGCCATCCTTCAGGTGGTGTAAGAAAACACTCCCAGGCACTGAATTCAGTACAGCAATGGACAAAGTAAGGGTACCCCTGTATTTTTTAATACAATAGAAACCTGCTGGTGTTTTCCCAGCACCAATCACCAGCAAGCTCTCAGCAAAGCCTGTGCTAGCAGTCAGGGGAAGAGCTGGCAACAAATAGTGGGAAGTAAAAGAAATCATACCTGAATACTCCTGAACTCCAAAAATTCCAAGGTGGGGAGAGTGGGAAGGAACACAGGGTAGGAAGGATGAAATTACAAAGATTGCTCCCAAAGAGACCCAAATAAACAGAGGTGATTATGCTCACTGTCTGCTAGAGATCTGTAATCAACAGTCCTCAGAGGTACCTTTTTTCCTCCTGTAATTTTTGCTGACTTGGTTTATGTTTAAATGCAGAAATTACTCCAACTTTCATAAACATTTGTGCATACCAGCATTTCTAACGTGCACTTTTGGCCCTGTGCCTAATTTGATGTAGTTCACATCTGTAACCTTGCTACTTTTTTGAGAATTCAACCCTGACCTTCATCTATTCCTTCTCCAATGCAGCTCAGTTTTCCATCCTACCCTACACTTGGCAAAATCACATTGTGTTCCTCACTGACAGTCCTACCAGATGTCTTTGGGTGACCTCAGTACCCTTCTGCAACTGTCAACGCTTCCCAAGTTCCTAATTTAAAACATCTCCCCCAAATCTCATCAGTGTTCTGTGTCAGCAGTATAGGAAAGGAAAAAAAAACCAATAAAAAAATCCCACTCATTTGCATAACCTTTCCTTTCTACAAGGATCTGAGTGCCTGATGTGGCACTGAGCATCTTCCTAATGCCATCTTCTGTCCTCATGTTTAGGCAAGGTCAAGCTGGGCTTTCCCACTGAACTGGGACCATTTGAGGAAGACGCTGATGTTTCCTCCCTTCCCTTCCACCCCTGGGAATTAAGTGCAGCTCCCCAGAACCCTCTCCCCCAGCTCATCACACTAACTACAATCAGAGCTCCTTAGAATCCTTGCAAATGTAGGGATTTTCTTTTTGCTGTAGTTATTGAAATCACTCCTAGAAAAATACTGCGTCTCAAACTTGATGTCATGTGAGAAGTCACCTATGTCATCCAACTGGTTTATCAATGATTTCAAATTTAATGTGAATATTCATTTTGTTCATCAGAGCTCTTAAGGACTGCTTTCCTTTGATCTGAATCTTTAGGCTTCAGACAAAAAATACCAACATAAAACTTATGCCATGGCATCCCACATTGGATGACGATGTTAAAAATCTCCTCCTCTGTGCAGTTCACTCTCCTTATATCAGAAGTAAAGAAATCGGATGCAGTCTGTGCCTCTTTCTCTCACCAGCCTTTTCTCCTCTTCCAGTCCCTGGGAACGTCTGCAGTTTTGTCCCTAGGATTAGAGTGAGGAAGGAGAGGAAGTTTTCTGGTGTTTAAAGTTTTGATGGGTTAGTTGATTTTGTAATTCTTTTCTTCAGCATTGTCTCCATGAGTTCGTACTTTGTGCTGTTCTAATTAACAAACTTGCTCTTAATTAGGCTGCATGAGAGCTTTGGCTGTGAGGAACATGGGCACTTATTTTAAGTTTCTTTTTATTCTGAGCTTTTAAGAAGGTGTTTTTCAACTTCAGGCAGGCATTTCAGTCACATGAAGCCCAATGGCTTTTAAGAACCTGTGTTCTTTGCTGAATACAAAAGGATTTGGAGGCATCTTTAATTAGTCTGATGAAATTGGAGCTGGAAAGAACAGATTATGCTACTTTACTCTGACTTTCTCTAAATGTGTACATTTTCCATGAGAGGCACACAAAAAACTCCCCATTTGCTATCCTGTCATGATTTTAAACTGTCATGATTTATAAAGTATCCTTGGACTAGAAATGGCTTTTAGAATGGGAATAAATGTTTTGCAGATTACAGAACATTAGGGCACCAAGAAGCACACAGTAAAGACACCATGGGTCAAAGACCAAACAATTCACATTCCTTATTACTTAAATGATGGCCATGTCTATAGTTGAGCACCACAAAGTGGTAAAAAAAAAAAAGAAAATAAAAATCCACAACAAATCCACTTGGAAATTTACTGTATATAGTTCATTAAAACAAAGAATAAAAGAGGCAAATTGGATAGAAGAGGCAGAGAACTGAAATTAGATGTCTAAAAAGAGCCCAATCAAAATTACCCTGGTTTTATAAAATAATGTTTAGCAGCAAACTCCAAAGCATTAATTATCCTGTGAAAACTTTCAGACAGCCTGAAGGCATTGTCTGACCAGCTGTACAATGTATCAACTAAATGTCCTCTGAGAGAATAGAATCTCCTAGCAGAGGCACCTGCAGGATGTGTAACTTGTGTGTCACACATTCTTTCAGGGCAGCCATGCAGCTCCACAGGCTCATCGTTTGCATTCACAATGGACAGCTGGCATCACCCAAATGAAATATTACATTTGCTTTTGCTGGCAAATAAATAAAAAAGCCACCCAAAAAACCCCACAAAAATACACCCAAGAACAATAAAAAACAGCAACAAAAAAAGAGGAGGGGAATGTCTTCAAAGGTTCTTCCGGATTCTGAAATGTTTAATTGGACTTTCAAATGACAATAAATCAAAATATGCAGCTTTTCATGTATAATGAGAACTAAGGAAACAAAAAATAACCCCTTGCAATAACCCCAGAATTCCAGATAGATGAGCTTGCCAAATCAGGAAGTTTGAAGAGGGAAGTATAATTATCTTAAGTGTCTGCTTCATTAACAGACCATGATGCAGCAGGAAAGTTAACCATATGTTGCACTTTGCTAAGGGCGAGGAGAGAGCAAAACAGAAAGCCTGACACAGTCTCCCAAGCATCTGCTGAGTTCTGCAGGGTAAAAATCCTTCCCTTGCTTGTGTGAGGGGAAACAGATCTACTGATTTTTAGATGTGGTCATGGACTTGACATGAGCCAAGCCCCAGTCTCCTGTCACAGCTCACCCAATCATGATGGTGCAGACACCACGGATCCTTGCTCTTTCTAAATCCTGATAACCTCCAAGGCTGAAATTTGTCAGTAACACATGCACATTGCAAGTTCTTAATTTGGAGAATTGTATACAAACAGGATGGGAGAAGCCCCACTGGTTCCAGTGTCATCATTTCCAAGGCTCACTTTGCAATAGGAAAACCTTCAGCAAGAGAGATCTCAGCCAGCAGCTCTGACTTACCTCGAGTCCTTCCCACTCTGACAAATGCTGCCTGAAAAGTTTCAACTTCAACCCTTCCGGACTCAGTTTGGTGTTGTAGAATAGTTCTCAAATTTCTTCTTTACCTCTGTGCCAGCAAAAAGAATAAAACTTCTCTCCAAGATCCCTTGGTTGAAGCAAGATTTATGACTCTAAAGAACAGGTTTAACTTTGACTACACCAAACAATGCAGCTTTCATACAGTGAAGGTATTTCTCTCCTTTTGATGGACAGGCACAAAGAAACAAGAAGAGATTTAAAATCACGGAATGACTTCAATGGATGTCTATGCAAGAGAAAGCATCTTTAAACAGATAGCCTGGTAAAAAGCACAATTACATCCCCAGTGAACAGAAGACAGAGTCCAAATACCCCTTTTAGTATACATAAATACAGTGCTTTTATTTTTCTTACCTTTTTGCTATAATACTTCAAATACAAAAGTGTATCTATAATTTTATTCCAAGCAATATTTGTGAACATTTCTTGCTGTGCTCCCATTGCTGTGCTCATTATCATTTGATAGCTCCTCGCCAGGTCACGTTTTTTGATCTCATCTTGGATCTAGAACTTGGAGGTAAGCACTGTTTCCTTCTCCAGTACTGATCCCTTGAACCTCATATTTACCCCTCTGACCTCAATCACATCAACAACACTGGAGTGGGGAGGTGAGGGAAACTAGACTGAAGCTGGACTGAGTCTAGCATTCAAGAATAAATGCTGCAGGCAAGCTCAGAAATGTGATGCTCTCAAAAAAAAAAAAGAAAAAAGAAACCACTTTTTTGTTGTTGTTTTTGAATGTCTGACAAATTTACTTTTAAGCAGAAACCTTTAAAATTAATGACAAGCACATACTGGAACTATTTAACAGCCTAGTGAGAGTTTTGCTTCTTTCCTCTGGGTTTTCAATGGAGCATGGAATCCAAACCCATTTTGTGCCTTGAATAAAATGTCAGTGTTATTCAAAATGCTGAGATCTGTGGAAATCTTGGTGCCTCCTTCCTCTCACTTCTGATGGCCACATTTATCAGTGGGTAAAGAGACTTGTGGCTGCATGGATCCCGCAGCTCTCAGTCAGTTAATGCAGATGTAATTTCCTGATATTGTGAAGAACTGCTAATTGTTATTATCTCTCCCTTTGGTGCTATTAAGAAAAGGTTTAAACTGCTTCAAACTTCTGGACTGGTGAATCTCTTTTAAAAGCCACTTATTTAATCCTGGAAACATTGGGGAAATGCTACCAGTGATAAAGCCCTGCTGTTAAAATAAATACTGGATTCTGGTTTGCATCTGTATTTATTTTTAATGCAAACTGCTAAGGACTTGTTCAGCAGTGGGAGTCTATTTATCTGCATAATGCATGCTCTTGTTTACACATTATCACTTGTTAAGTGTTATGCCTGCATAAAAACAGACAAAAGAAAAAGCTGGACTGAAACCACATGAATCTGACAGGGGAACAGTCTTGACAGAGCAGACAAGGTTATGGGATTTTAGCACAGCCTTTTATGAGTTGCCAAGTGATGACAATAGGCAGAATTTTATTAAGGCTTAAAAAAGGCTCTGCTGCACTCTGCTCTTAATCAATATGGTGCAAATATTTTCATAAATAACACAACATCCTACACAGGCTGATTATCAGAACAAATCAGGCCAGAAGAGAGGGAGAATAAATGGAGTTTCCATCCAGTAAGAGAGGAACCACTGCATTTTAGCAGGAGTTTCTAAGCCCATGTCTAACCCTTTCTTGCCATGACATTTTTTGGGATGGGATTTTCTAGCAGGTTTGTTATTGCCATGAGACTTTGGAAATCTATGTCTGGCTTCACTCAGTCAACATTTCACCCACATTTAAAACATAATTCTGAATTATCCAGGAGGCCCCTTATAGGTATAAGTGGATGTAGCCCAGCATCATGCCTCTCATCCATGTGATACTAAATCAACAGGCACCTTCCACTGGATGATTGTGATGACTTCCAGTAATGTGTAATTCCTCATTTCATACAAATTTTACAGGTAAAAATATTATTTAGGATTAAAGATCTACTTTAGTCTCAAAAGGAAGAGATTTAATTGGTACATCTGTAGCTGGAGAACAGACATTTTAATTTATACATAATCAATTTTCATCATGTATTCTGCCAAATTTATTGCTGCTGTTTTATTATGGTGTTATTTCTGGACAAACTACAAAGCATAGCACTGAATACTCTGTTAGGCTTTTCTGAGAATCCATTTTCATGCAGAGTTTTTTCCATCACCCCTACAACCCAACCCAAGTCTGAAACGAGCAGTAGTGACATTTTCTTTTGAATTACCTAACACTATTTCAAATTTTACATCAAGCACAGGCTTCTTTTCTTCTATATGTAACTTTTTGGTCTACATTGCACTAAGTCTGAAAAACAGTCTTCTATTTACCAGGGAAAAATAAATATAATCTTGCTCCAAGGCAGAAACTCATGGCCCAGTTTTGTGGAATACAATAAATATAGCTTGAAAGAAACATCTGAATGAATTTGTATAAATGGCCACCTCACCATGAACTGCAGTGTGACAGGGTTATGATCTCTAAATCTTGCACTTCATCTCCTTCAAGCACTGCCAGACTGAGCTCCTTGTCCTGGCTGAAGGGACAGAACTGGAAAACAGAATCAGTGCAATTTCTCTATCAGTTATCCCATTTCACATGGGAAAAGACTCTTAAATGCCAAGGAAAGAAATGTGCACCGAATTTATGTCCCTCGGGTACTAGTTCAGTCAATAACATCCAGTGGACTCCTTTTGTCTATTCAGGGAGGGTATTTACTATTTTAAGTCTGCTAAACAGGAGATTTCTTGCTTTTCTCTAGAAAACCATCAACATTTCTTTTTTGGTCAGTTCTCAAGAGGCTTTATCAATAAGTGGATTTCTAACTGTGTAGAAAGCCTGTGTTAACAGTTACATCATATTAAGCACATAAGTGCCTTTTTAAATACAACTACCAGCATCCTACAGACATGGGCACATCCATTACAGCCTTCAGCTGTGTTAATACAGAACATTAACTGCAAAGCAGAACATTTCTGTGTAAGGCAGCAGATGGGAGCTCAGTGCCGTGTGTTTTCTGCTCTCAAATGGAGCCTTAAAATCCACCTCCTCTCCGGGGGAAATCCTCAAACGACCTGCAGAAATGCAAAGCCTGTAGCCAGCAAGTCTCTGTGCCAAGAGGGGCTGATCTCAGCTTTCCAGCTCCCTGCAGGTGGGATGGATCCTTCCAGATCCATCCACATGGATGCTGGAGCCTTGGTGGGTGCTCTCCAGGCTCCTGGGCCAGCTCTCACCACCTCAGGAGCTGACCCCCAGACACTGCTGCTCTTCTCTCCCCTCCATTGGGTGGACTAGCTTTGGTCATCAGGGGAGACAAACCATGAAGATCTGCTGTTTGCTACATTCCCAGACTGCCTTACATGTTTTTACCATTTTCATTCTCTTCCCTCATAAACCAGTCTAATCCTAATCTCTTTTGGTGCTGGGCTCTCCACAGAACAAAGGTCAGGGAAAGATCTCATGGATTCCATCTCACTTAGTAACTACTTTCTCCCTAACATAAGGAACT
Source organism: Pseudopodoces humilis (assembly GCF_049639895.1). Classification (NCBI taxonomy): domain Eukaryota; kingdom Metazoa; phylum Chordata; class Aves; order Passeriformes; family Paridae; genus Pseudopodoces; species Pseudopodoces humilis. The sequence goes on from NC_142201.1 coordinate 111,683,645, forward strand.
GGTGAAGCTGAGGTTGAAAAACCTGTCACTCTTCTGGATTCATCCCACATTCCTAGATTCTTTGCCAGTTTTATTAATTGAACAGATTTTTAAATATAGATTAATTTGACAAGATGTTTGCTTTACTGTTTCTTCTGCCTTCATTAGCATTTAAGAGACATTTGATGATAAAGTCTTATTATATCCATCACAGACATTGCAAAATCTGCAAAATTTCCTGGATGATCAGATGGGACTTTGGAGTACATTGTGATAGGCAGAATGTAGTGGTATCTCAAGTTAACATGCTGCATATATAGGAACCCTTCCTGGCACAGATTTACCCACCTCTGGTGACACAAGAGAATTTATGCAGACCAAAATTTGGCCTTTACCTACAAAAGTTGGCTAAGGGGGCAAAAGGCTCCCATTTTAAGCATGGAAAGCAGAGCTCAGGCCAGCCCCCCACAGCTCCCTGTGCCTCTTGTGTGCCATGGGGCACCTCCAGCCCCCTGCCTTCCATGGTGCCCTGCAGGGACAAGCCCCAGGTCCCAAGGAAGAGCCAAGCTGTGCAGAAGGGCTCTGCCAGAGCAGAGGTCTGAGGACCTTGCACAGCCTGGGAATCCACACCATCTCCTTCCCTTCTTGGGGAATGCATCTGTGGACATTTCAAACACTGGTGCCATCCGAAACATCCTTGAACAGCCACCCAAGCTGGAAGTGAAACCCATCTGCTGTGTGTTCCATTCTCTGCCCGAAGAACTGCCAGTGGACTTCACACCTGCTTCTTCTCTGTAAATATTTTATTCCCAGGGAAGCCAGGTTGTTTGTTTTTCTTGACTGTAACAGTGCTGTTCTGAGCATGTTTTTGAGCAAAAATGCAGTTACAAAACCTATTTTAGATCATCACAGCAACACAAATATGGCTGATTCAGAAAAGCTGTGCAAGGTATCCTAGTGCATCTCTGTGCTGGATGATCCAAGTGTTTGTAGCTTTTAGACTTTTCTAAGTTTGTATCAGTTGTTTGTAGATTTTATGACTTAAAACAAACAAACAAACAACAGCTACAGATAGGAATAACACATGAAAGCAGTTACAATAGCAGAGTACAATGGAAAAGCACAAAAGCAATTACCAGGTTGTTTGTTTTGGTGTGTTTGAGAAATGTCTAATGCCATCACATCTCAAAATTACACATAGCTAACCCCTACACTGAGTGGAAACTCCAGCAATATCTAGCATCAGTTTCAATAACTGCTGCTGCTTCTGTGCAAACGTATATACAGAAGCACACAAATTATTTAAGCAACATTACCTCGGAGTTTAATGTGTTTGCATTTCTTGCTGCAGGCACCCCACAAGGTTGCTATCATAAAATACCCCACACCTACCAATTCCTTCTCACCAGCTGGGTAGTCCCTTGAATTTCAATTATGTAGGCAGCCTTCATGTTGAAGGTGCTGCTCATTTTTGCCTTATGATTGCATATTTCTGCTTGTGACATGAGCAGCAAAAAAACATCTCCCTCCACAAACTGCAGCCACTCCAGGCTGGATCAACACAGTAATTCCCTCTACTCCAGGTCAAAATTTGCTTTGTTTTATTACTTCATGTGTATACTGCTGTTAGTTTAAGGTAGTTTTAGTACTAAAGTCTCTCCTACAGCTGAAAATTATGATGTCAAGACTAAAAATTCATGAAACATAAGCTACAGAATTGACTACAATAAATGAAGAAGACAGGGGCACTTTAAAATTATCTTGGTGAATTATCTAAATAATCATGCACACATTTGACATATTTTCATATATTTGTCTCATTTATTATAGAACAATCATTCTGAAGTAAAAGCATCAGGAAATAGAGACCCAAACATGAATAATCACCTTGGAAATTAACATGTGAAATCCCACAGAATTATCATTTTTGTACAAATTTCTCATCAAAATTTTCGTTGATTTTTTTTTTGTTGTTAAAAATACGTCCATGAACACTTTATGGTAGTCACTGTATCTGTAGATCATTTAGGGGATTCTTCAAGCTCATTCTAATTTACCAATGAGAAAAAGAGGAAATCTACCACATGAAATACCAGCATAAATGAATGTCATGGTCCTTTCAACACTCTTTTTCCTGAGCCTTAAACAGAAATCAAGCAGACCATCTCTCTTCTGTATACTGGGGAAAAAGTGGAAAAGGAACATCTGAGGAAAAGTGCTCCCAAGAAATGGAAAGATGGGAGCAGATTTGTTCATTTGGGGTGTGCCTGGGAATGGCACTGCAGGCTGCAGGGAATATCTGAGTACATAGGTAGTGAAACATATTGCAGCTTTTGAGGCTCTGATCAGTGCTACTTTTAAAAGACTTAAAATTCACCAGTTTATACACTCACAACCTTCACCAGCTAAATTAGAGTTGCCTGGGACCCATATTTTTCCCACAAAATGTTTTGAGAAATGTTTTCCAAATGCTGCGGACTTTTCTGGATTCACCTACTTTGATCCCAAAACCAAATACCCAAAATATTCTGGAAGATTCACTGCTACATATAATTAAGAAATTGATGTTAGATACAGCTCAAGGCCTTGCAGCTCAAAAAACACAAACCTTGGCCAAATCACTCCTTTCTTCCTCAATTTGTTTAAGCAGGAAACAAGAATAAAGCCTCTCCCTTCACAACAGCTTAGCCAAAAGGTTTGCAAAGCGTTTGGAGATCCCAGGGGATAAGTCAGCACATAAAAGCATAACATTTTGATTGCAAGGGGCAGGTGTATTTTATCACCTGCTGGATAAGTCAAGAGTGCAGAGGATTAAAAGCAAGTGCATCAAAGGAAAAGTCTCCATGTCCACGAGCTGCAGTCCATGTAAATGCAGACAGCCACAGTCTCCTCACGCCTCAGCTACTTTAGAAAAGGCACACAACCAAGCCACCACTCTCAGCTGAATGACTCCAACTTATTAATTCCTCATGGACAAGATAAGGAGATAGGAAACCTCTGAAGCATGTAAATTCCATTGTTTGAAAGTGTAAGCTGTTTTACAGTGTAAGGCCGCCTAACCCTGCAGAGTCGTACCAGATGTTTGGAGCTCTGCCAACACCTCAATGTCAGACAGACACCTCCTAATTTTTTTTGTTTTACTTCAGTTTGCCTTGAGACAAGGAAGAACTCCCCTCCAGGAGCCAGTTAAACAACTTGGTGGTGAAAAAAGTGGAAGAAAGAACTAGGTAAGGATCCACACTTCAGTATTGGGAGAAACTAGAAAGAGCAGTGTTCAGCTTTGCGAAGCAGCTGTGAACAACAGGACAGGGATTTAGGATAATATTTTTAAATTTGCCAGAATTGAGCGTGCAAAATCACACAATTTTCAGAATTAACCAGGAATTGAGGGGATCTGTGATCCTGCTATCAGCAGCCTGTGTCCTCAGGTACACTGGAGTCCTTTCCAAGGCGGGAGAAACAGATTCCCTCCCCCAGTCCCACACAGCATCTTCACAGACACTGCAAAAGTTTGGGGCAATCTTTGCCCTCCCTCAACAAAAACTTCATTACAGATGCTGTTGAAAGTCTTTCTTACAGAAGTTGAAGCTTGATTCTGGTGACTTTAGGACTTCCAGAAATCACAGAAGATTTTTTGGCCTGAGCAATTTTACCCAGAACCTTCTCTAGGCTTTCCTTAAAGCAGCAGCCAACCATCTCCTATATAGGAGCAGCAATTCATCCAGAAATAGTAATTTGCTGCTGACAGCCAAAAATACTATGCAATAAGCAGAATTCTTTCCTCATCTGCACTGGTTTTATACAACTCAAGTCACAAACTCAGTGAAACAGCTGCTAATTTACAGCAACTGTGAACAGAGCCAGGAAAAAACATCTTTAGAGTAAACCCCTTAAACTATGACCACTAAGTGCAGCTAACAGAGCTGTACAGGGGCAAAACAGGGATAAATCATGCTCACATTCTGGATCTCAGTAAAAACAGATCCTGCTTCACTCTGTGACTTCTCCCCAGCAGGTGCAGGTGTAGATGAATTCCACTGACAACCACCCCAATACACTGGTCCATGAGAAGGCAATGCCAATACTTTGAGAGGTGTAGCTTTTTTTTTTTTTAATTTTTATTTTTATTTTCTTGCTTTCAGATTGGTTCCTTAGGCTTCCCTATTTCTCAGCAGCAGCTGCTTTAGCAGTTCAGCCACCACTGCTAAGACAAAGTGGTTGTTGAGGACAGCCTGAGGAAGGAACAGGTGTGCTGCTTCCTGAAATGTAATCAGTTCTGGGGAATCAATACTACCAAAACAAAATAGTGGCTTGTTAATAGACAGTCTTGATTCAGAATGGCAGATCAAGTGATGATTGCACTTTTTAGGTTCATTCTTTGGATAAGCAGACCATTTTAACTTGTGCCAGAGGTGAGCCTATAAAGGCACTCACCTGCTAGAATTAACTCAAGCCAGATTGAAATCCCCTCATTATAAACAGCTGAACTGCATTACAGTCCCCAGGAAGGAAGGAAAAGGGCTGGAAAGGAAAACAATATCTGTTTCTGGGTACACCATGAGCTGTTGAAAACATAATAACCCTTCTCTGACACCACTGCACGCTGGAAGGATTTGGGATTTCTCTCATTCGCTCAAATAGGAATCACTCAACACATTTGGATCAGAAACACAGTTCAGTGCTCCAATAGGCAAAAATTCAATATATAGAAAATGCAGTAAACCCCAGAGGAATGAAGAGAAAGAAGCATCTCCTTCACAAGGTAAGTAAAGGGTAAAAACAGACAAAACAGATAAAATCTTGTGGACAGAGTAACTAGGGCATACATTGGATTTATGTCAGCATATCTTTACCAGTGTCAGTCCCACCCACCATCTGATCATCAATTTATTTTAATTGTGAGGGGCAGAGGTGACAGATTCAGCTGTCACATTCTCAGAACAGACATCTTTCCTTAAAAATAGTTATCAGAATCATCCACCAGTGCATATGGCCTTTCTTCAAGCAACATTTCCCTCTGCAGATGAAGCGTGACAGAAGAAACAGAATCTTTTGACTTACAGGACACTCAGTTTCACTTAAAAAAACCACAAAAAACAGGGCTCTCAAATAGCAAAGATACTTTTGGAGAGGATGTATTCTACATCTTGTAGGTATTATCTTAAAAAGGGAGAAAGACAAAGAGTAAATCGTAGGGAAATTATACGTGTGCAACTTAGATGTCAGGGTGCACACAGAGACAACAGAGAAAAGTATTGGGAAGTTTTCTGCAATCAGATCAGATTTTGCAACAGAGTAGAAATTCTTAAAACAGAAAACAGAAATAGTAGGAGCCTCAGCATGACTGTCCCTACCAGAAGTGACAAAAGCCCAGGTGACAAAAGCCACACAACCTGCTTTTGCTGCTGTGTAAAAGAGTCCAAGGGGTTAAAGAGCACCTCAAAAGAGCCTGCAGCTCCCAAAATATGCTCAGTGACCTCCCTGGCTGCTCCTGCAGATAAGGCCCAAGTGCTCAGGGAGAACACAGAGCCTTTAAATCTTTTTTTGCTGGTACAGTATAAACATCTGCACCCTCTGCTTTGCTGGTGTCCTAAAGATGAACCTGGCCAGGATAATTGACTCTCAATCTTCCTGATATAGTTACTGAAAATAACTTCATCTAATGTAATCCCTTTATTACTACTGTAAAACACTTTACTCCTTCTGCAGGTCACAGGCAGAAGGGTGAGCTCTTTGCATGCCTAGCATGGTCTCAGGAACACAAAACTCCAGCAACCACTAATAGACCTCCATATATAATCAGCACTGTTCTCAGCTGCAAGGAAATCTGATTTACATCAGGCTACCACTGCAGCAAAGCCAAGAAAGGTCCTGCAGAGATGCAGAGCTCCAATAAATTCAGATGCCTTTTCAGAAATTAAACTGAGGGTCACATTCTGCCCCTGGTAAGGCTGGAGAAATGGCCCTGCATTCAGTGGAGTTATTCTTGATTTATGTCATACCTGGTAGCATAATCTGGCCATCAGTCTCCTGAACCAGGCTTCATTCTCTAGAGAACTCTGAAATCTTTCTAAGGTTGTTATTTTTAAGCTTGCAGTAACAAACAACAAAATACTAGCTTTTGGAAGCAAAATATTTCCTCCTCCCTAATGAGGGTGTTAAAAGCAGGTCTCCCATGTGTGGCTCTCAGAAAAATTCAAAGCAAGGCTGAAAGTAGGAAGCAGAAGCAAAATCTGCAGGACTCTGATGGGCCAGAAAGCAGAACTTTTCAGATGATTAGTCAACTTCCACTACTGAAGTTAGGAAGAAGAAAAAGACCAAAAAAAAAAACAACAACAAAACAAACCCAAAAAAAAACCCCACAAACAAAACCCCACCACTTTCTCCATCCGTTTACCACCAACAGAGAGGCTTGGGAGTGGCTGTGAAGTGTTCAGGGCCAAAGGAGTGGGAAGAGACTGAGATGTTCAGTACCTTAAATGCAGACCACGAATGTTAATCCTTACACTCATTTTATAGTCTGAAGTTACAATGGAGCAACAGCAGCAGTTGGTTGTCTCCTGTCTGTTGATTACAATAGCTGGCATCTTATCAACACATCAATTAGATTCAGATAAACCACTAGGCAAGGCAAGGCTATTTTTAAAAAAAACTCAAACAAATATAAAAAGGAGAAGAAAAATTCTTTCTATGATGTCCATCCTTCTGGAATATGAAAAGCAAGGAAGAAAAGCAGATTGCTGCCTGGAGAGCAGAATTTTTTATGTCACCATCCCAGCTGTTTGTCACCATCCTTGTTCTCCAGGAGCAGTGGGACAGGCCTGTGTCCTCTGCTGGTGCTGAGAACTGAGACAACCTCACAGGGTCAGCCCGCAGCAGAACGAGGTCAAAGCTGCATTAGGATCGATCCAGACCATTGTGGCTGCTACACTGACAGGGCCACTTCTCATTTCCTAGCCAGAGCCAAACGCTAAGAGCCATTACAGGTTGCTCTGGTTACATCCATCCTTTCCTTGGAAAAGGAAGGATGCCTCCAGCCCCTTTCATCTGTAACACTCTACCCTCAGACTCAGCCATCTTCTGACACTCAGGGCTTGTGACTGGAGTTGGATCTTCTAATCAGAGATAAAACAATTGGGAAGCCAAACAAAGAAGCAAACAAACACCATCACCTCTGCAGAGGTCAGAGCTTATCCAACACGCAGGGGAAAGAAAGGAAGCCACAGAGAGTGTGACTAATTTTGTGTTTACTGTTCTGGTGCAGTGCCCACCTACAGGTGATGCTGGACTCTGTCTAATATTGATTTGTGCTGGATGTTTTGATCTTAACCCATTACTCAGAGGAAGGAAAGCCTACATTTATATCAGACACAGCAGAGCAAGAGACCTCCACTTGCTGTTACAAATCTCAGTGCAATTAAAATGATTCATCATAAGCGATCCCCAGGATTTCAGCGCAGAAGAGTCAAAGGAAAAAACAGGAGTATTCTCACAGAGGCACTAGAAAACTGCTGTGCCAGGACACACATGCAATAGGTTTTAATCAATATTTAATATTAATATTTTTATGGTATATCTGAACAGAGAGATATGAAACCTACTTGGTACTACAGCAGGAGTTCAATCAGAAGGGGATAAAGGTCAAACTAAACTTTGTTCCTATCATAAGACATTAGCAGATGCCATATAAAGCAAAAAAAAAAAAACCAAAATGAATGTACTCAAAACACACACTGCATGCAGACTAAAAAAGCCATTTTGGTGTAATCTAAAATGGATGAAAATAATTTTTCCTAAAGACAACGCAGCTGTAAAGCAAGATCAATTATAACAGTGTAGCCTGAAATAATTGTCTGAGAAAGATCACCCAGAAGAATCCTGTCCTTACAATGACACTTTGGAAAGGAACAATTGCACCTTAACAGAACAGGGCAAAGGCAGGGACAGGAGCCTAAAGGATGCCTGGTCTTTAGGGTGAATGGAGTAGGAAAAGTGTTTAACCCCAGACTAATTTTAATGAGGAAACAGACATTTTTTCACATTCACAAACCAGATTTGAGAATGAGGAGAGATGGATGCTTTACCTGGCCCTCAGTAAAATATGTGTTCTCCATTTTCTGAGCCCAGTTTTAAGGAAATTACCACAAAAATAATGTGGGTCACCCTGAGCATGGCCAGGTGGCTGGTAAAAGCAGAATTATAGAAGCAAGATACCATGCTAGTGATTGTTCATTAACAAAACATAAAGATGGAAAATGGATTGAGGCTGAAAACAAAAACAATACTAAAGAAAGATATGGAGAAAACAGGAGGAAGAGAATATCCAAAGGAAACTTCACAGGAAAACTTTGTTCAGGTACAAATCTTCCCTCATTTCGACTGGGTTTCAAGAACCATCTGGCATCTACAAATGGGAACCTCTCCAGCCACAGAATTTCAAGGATCAAGTGCCACCATTATGATGCCAATCCTGTCTTTTATTATCTTAATAATATCCAACATCTTAATCCATCTAAGGTAACCAGATATGAACACACAACCTCATATTGATCCACACAAGGCTAAATTTATGTTTACTATATACGTGGCTGAAAAGCAATTTTTTTCTGACCTTTTTGTTCATGGAAAAGTATAACTGTCTCTCACATTCAGTCTTCCCTCATCCTGCAAATTACACAGAGCCTACAGATAAATTGATTTAAGATGTCTAAAAGAGCTGCTGGTGGCTCTCAAACCACTAGTTATAATCTTCTGCCTCCCCACTGAAAGAGTCAGGATTAAATGCGGGGTGTCATTGACGCTAAATAAGTTTCTTTTTACCAGGTTGGAGGTAATAAACTGCATGGAACTCTTTCAAACCAATCTGTCAGAGTGCAATAGGCACAGGTTTTATTTCCCTCCACCAAGTAAGTGCTTGCTGTACTTGCAGCCATCTGTCTCGCATTCCCTGCAGAAGCAATTTCCCCCTTCTACCTTTGAAAATAGCACAGAGAGCTCCTGTCAGCACTGGGGTGACATTGGCCCATGGGCCTGAGACAGGCAGCTTTCCTGCAGCGCTGCTTTAAGCAGAAGGCTGCAAGGAAAAGTGAGGGACCATGGAAAACCAGTGGATGTCAGTGGGAAGAGTTAAACTGAAGTGGTAGGAAGCTGGGGGTCTGGTAAAGGGGCAGTGAGTAATTTGGGAACGACCATCCCAAGTGGTGTGAGGGATGTAAGGAGCTCAGAGGAGAAGGTGAGTTTTCCACAGGTAGCCACAAGAGAAGGTGCAGCCACAGGCAGGCAGGATGCAGACAGGGGAAGGAGGAGAATGGCTGTGCGGGGCAAAAAGCCCAGGTTGACTCCTGTCCTCGGGCATCTCTTTCAGAGGAGGGCTGTAGCAAGCAGGGGAAGAGCCAGGGGCGATGCTGCTCCCTCCTCACAGTAAGGCAAGCAATTGCAACTACTTGGAATTACAATTAGCATTAATGTGAACACACCTCAGTGCAGTTGAGGCTCCCACCTCTCAGTCTGGATTTAGTCCAATGTTTCTAAAACAGAAGGCAGATGGTTTTTAGCTTAATTCTCTGACAAAAGCAGAACCTTTAAAAATGATGCTGTGTGAGAGCCCTGCAAGACATTTGTTTATAAGCACTTTCCTAAACAGCATTGCTTACTGTTTGGATAAAACAGCATTTGTGAATGTTCTCACCTTTCAAAGAGAGCTGCACTCAAGATTCTTCTTACTCTTGTTTCATTATTTCTGCAGACAGAGGACAGAACTTTGAATAGTAAATGGTTAAGCATCCTAAATAAAGATGAGCTAACATTGGCCAAACAGAGCAACAGAAGTTTACTGAAGCAGTAGCCATGCATAGCTGCTAGAGCACAAAGTTCATTAGGGGACAAGTTTTTTTCATTCACCACTGCAAATTAGCAAAGACTTCTTGTTTGATGAAGGGCAAGAAAGTCATAGAGTACCAAAAGAGAAAAGCTCTTCCTTTCAAAAGTACCAAACCCCCTCACATTTACACATTAAAGTTGATGCCTAAAGTCAGTGAAGTTGTTTCCTAGATTCAGCCAGTTCCATATTCAGCCAGATCATACATAGGTGTTTGATTTTCTGAAAGGCAGAGCACATATGTTTAGACATTGATGGACATGAAGCATATACATATGTATATTAAAAAAAACAAAACAAAGTGAAGAGCTCCAGCCCAGCTGGAAATCACATCTCAAGCTCAGATCTGTATATCTGATTCAACACATTCAAAATACAGTTAATTATACAGAAGAAATAGTTATAAAGATTTGTGAAGTAAGCTGCTTACATTTCATTGCAAATTCCTATTTATAGGGTGATTCCTTTAGTGAGGGATTTTGGTTCCATTTAGAAGGTTTCATTCAATGTTTATATTCCTGAGTTTTTAAAAGCACCCATCTTTTGTTAGTTATACATGACTTCTTTCATTGTCTTTTGTCTTCTTGGCTTCAGTTTACAAATTTTCTGTCAAGATGTTTTAGTAATAAAATCTTAGTTTAACAAATGAATTATCAATTTTCACACTTGAGTAGAGCAGGCTGAGATCAAAATACCTAAAAGACCTCTACCTCAAAGCAGTTTATCCTCTTTCCTAACTTGATCTTACATAGTTCAGAATCCAGAAATGAATTACATGAAAACAGATCCTGATGTGGGGAATAGCTGTTTTCCTAAAAAAATAAAAAATCCCAAACCAATAAAACAAACCAAGAAATCAAGAGTTGAAGGAGTAAAACTGCCTTTCAGGCTCTGTGCTTTTGCCCATTCCCAAACTGTCCTTTACTGATAATCTGCCTAAGCATTGTTTTTCAAGAGTATGTGAAATAAGCTGCAAAGCTAAAGTGCATTTGTCACACTGCTGCTGCACTTTAATTTGTTACCCATGTGAAATCAATTGTTCAAATCTTTAGGAGGTGTGTGCGAAGGCAAAAAAAGGTTAATTCTTTCTATGCCCTTACTTAGAAGGCTTCTCTATATTTAGAGAACAACCATTTAGCTAATTGCTTTCATGGTCCTAAGCTTGAAGGCTCAGAGAAAACAGTGGGGGAACAGCAAACCCAGAGAACTGTCAAACCTTGTACAGCAGGTCTGGATCGTGGCTGACAGCTGCAAAAGGACAAGGCTGTTTAATCAAAGCCAGGAATGTGCACAACTGGGTATGAGACAATGTTTGGACTTTAAAGATAAATATTTCCTTGGCATGACAAATTGTACATCTCTACATGACAAATTGTACATCTCTACATTACAAATTGTACATCTCTACCTGCGCTTTTCTGATTTTGGAATTATCATCTGAATTAGGTCATTCTCTCAAGATTAAAATTCTGCTTGGTCTCTGCTCTCTCAAATAGGAATTCTCGTATCATTGGATACCAGGATTTGATATGTTGCATTCCTAACTACAGGCAGAAAGATTTGTTTTTCCATGCATAATTTAGGGACAGATCCAAGGAAAAAAAACAAAAAAAAAGCAGTTTATTCCAGCAGTGTTCACCTACTCCCATATCAACAGGAATGTGTTTCACCAGGTGTGTATTTCCCAATAAATATTCAGATGTGGAGCTGTGGATCAGAACACAATAATGTCAGACCTTGCAGAAACACCAGAAAAGGAGGACAAAAGGTGGTAATTGCCCTAGAAAGCCCCACACAGTTTGACCTCAAAGCTTTGACCTTGTTTCTGGTGTTTCCCTTTCAGCTGCAATTTATTTGCAGCCCCTTCACTGCAAAATTCTTGGATGAAGAGAAATAAAGCCATGACTCAAAATATTCTGCCCAGCAACCTGCTGTGGGGGGAAAAAAAAGAAAAAAAAAAAAAAAGTGGATTTATTGTAGTAAAAAGTGTACTAATAGTGATTTTTAATTTATTATTCATACCCAGAATGCACAATAATTTTAATAACTTTAGTGAATAGAAGTCAAAACCAGGACCAGATGGAAAAGAGACTACAGGAAATTCAGCACCTCTAACAATTTTGTATTAAAATGAAGACAGTTATACTTTAAACAGCAAAAGATCCAGTTCACAAGTCCCAGCCTAGTCAAAAGAAATAACCAACAACGAGCAGCACATCTCTGACCCCATAAGTGTTTCAGATTTCTCTAATGAATGCCATTTTGTACCAATCAATATATTTGTAATATCAGAAAAGCAGATATACTATAATTACAATAAAAATATACCAAACACCACTAAAATTAATCCATCACTGAATATCCACATGTGAGTGTAAATACCAATTCAAAACTATCATTTTATGTTGCCCTTGTAATTTCTGGAGGAATCTTTTTAAAGTCCACTGTCAGTCACAGATTTGGTTTGCCCACATGAATCAGAATCATGCAAAATCTCACCTGTTTGGAATTTAAAAAGAAAATAAAGAATGAAAATAAATTGACCTAGTAAACATATCATAATCAACACAAGAGATTTTTTCAACTAATAGGCACAAATGATCTTCTGAAATAAGCAACAATGCTCAGTAAACACAGACCCATCCTTGTCAAAAGTACATTTCTTTTGCATTTTATGCCATGGGTCATACCAGGATTTTAGCAAACCACAAGAAGGAGATACTCTACTTCTTTATGGAAGGTTTTGTGCAGCCTAAAAAGGGGTAATTGGGACAATTAGATGCCACAGAGATGCCATGGATTTATACTGAAATTATTGTGAAAAAAAATTTGAGGAATTTGTTAGATAGAACCTTGCTTTAAAATTGTGTTAAAGCATCCCACAGGAATGAATATCACAGATAATATTTCTATTAAACACTACAGGATGTCCAACATCAACCACCAGTGTGCAAACAGTTTTACATCAGAAGACAAGAGGGAGTCAAAACTATTACCTACAGTAGCTGAAATGGTTTTTAAACAGTATTTAACTATTATAAATTTTGGCTGATTCAAAGCATGCTTTAAAAAAGCTAAAAAAAAAACCAGGTGGGATGAGCATCACCATCAATGGTAGAGAACAAACAGCAACAGTAAAGCACTTAATTTTATCTGAAGCAATCAATCAAAACCTTCTAAATAATAATGGAAAAGAAAAACAAACCACAAAAAAAAACCCCACAGAAATACAATACCAGAACTTAAACAAAGTAATTTAAAGGAGAATATTTGTAGCATATTTCCAAACTACTGCAGTAGGAAAATTCATGAATAATATTAGGAGCATTTATGTGATCCACTTTCCTCCTGTACAGTGTTTGTCCAACATAATGAGATCTGGATTGGTTGAATATAATACAAATTTGAGAGTGTTATACTTGAAACTGATCATGCATGTTAGGAGGGGGGAAAAAAGGCAAACGGAGCATTTTTAATGCATATAATCCCATGTGTGAATATTGACACTCAGCTGAGCCAATACAGGTTATTGCTACTGAATTAACAATGCTCACAAATTAACAGCCAGAGAAGTCCCATGGATTACACTTGCATCTTCTGTATAAATATTTTTTTAACATTTGTTTCTATTCAGGTCAAGTCTATGACATTCTAATTTGATTGGAAAAATTCAAGTCCCATTCTCTGAGGCAGGCAACGTGGGAGAACTATGACCGATGGAAGACATGTTTGCTTTATTCTCTGGAATTGAAGTGAAAATTACATTTGTGTCATTACACTTTAATACAGTCTGCCATGAATATACATACCAATATACATTTCTCTCTCTCCATATATATATATTTATATTTTTATATATATTTTGAACTTATTATCATTCCAGACATTAAAAGTTGAGGTTTACAGCTGCAGGAATTCAAATAGGATTAGACAGAAAACTTTCACTTGTTTGCAAGCCCTGCATAAATTTTGAACAGCAGTTTTCACCAGGCAGAGAGCATAAAAGTCTCTTCCATTCTGAGAAGCCAGAAAATATGAGGTGGGATAGGATGGGTAGGTAGGATTGCAAAATTTCACCCCATTCATGCCTGATCCTGCTTCATTCATTATAAGACTAATCCATTAAAAAGTGTGAACCAGTTGCAGGTATTCCAACAAAACTTTTCCTTTGCTCTTCCCACAGAAGTCTACACAATATTTTTATTAAAATCCCTCCATAGCAGATCAACGAGACTTTCCTCCACCAGCAGTTGTGTACCTGAAGAGGTGAAACTCTGTCTGTTTTGAGCATTAAGTTTAACATTTTCAAAGTGATGAAATTATTTTGAAGGCCCAATGCTCCAAGGAAGTGAAAAGGATTTGACAGGGTCACTTAGCCACTGTTAACCTTGCAGACAGACTAAAGGGGTCATGTAAAGATGGATGTGCTTCCCTGGGAAGTTTTTATATTATCCTTCTTTTACAGCCTGTTTAAGAAACAGTAATTTCCCCCTTTGTTTTCCTCAACAGAAAGGAAAAGGAAAAATAAGAAACTTAACAAGATTTAAGAATTTTAATATACTTATCCCTAGCATGGGTTTGTTTCTTTCCAAATGTCCTGTTTATTCCAAGTCTAGGAAGAAAAAACAATAATCAAACAGGTTCAATAAAACAGACAAAATAAAACATACTCTAGTTTAAATGATGAAGAATGTGCTGCTTGCATATTGTTAGAAGCTCCACAGCTACAAACTTCTGTAACTCAGACCATTGAAAGGGGACAAACCCAGAAGTTCAGAGTTCTGTTCCCAATACTCTTAAGACTCCTTTTTCAAAGTTTTCTGCCACTTGAAAACACCTGGAAATAACTGAAAAAGTGGTGTTTCAGCCATTTCTGTAATTACCTTAATTTTCTTTTTTACTAGATCTTCTAGATAGCTGTTGCACTTTACAGTAATATTTCCAGCATGGGAAATCTGGGCTCAAAATCCATTTTACGTGTAATTTTCTATTTCATGGGTCAAGCATCAATAACTTAAAAAAGCAGCTTATATCTTAGATTAAAGCAAAGCTGAGTTCAGAAGCTAAAGCAATTTGTATTCTGTAAAAAAATAATAATAATATAAAAAGGAGGTAAGCTTTTGTCAGAAAGCCAGGCATTTATGATTTGGGGTTGGCGAGTTTTTTGGTTTGTTTGTGTTGGTTTTTTTTTTGTCTAAGAAAGAACATTCTATACAATTCTTGTTTAACAACTTCCACATATTCTATTCTCCATCATCTCTGGACCTGAGAGTGTGTTGCCAACAGCCACTGTGACATCTGCTAGGGAGGGCAGAAATAATTTCCAGGTTACTGACAGCTGCTGTGGATTGCCAGGCTGTCATTTGAGAGCATACACTGGGGGAAAAAAAAGTGTGGTAAAAAGCTTTCTTCATCCCCACCCTCTGCTATTAAAGTATTGTAGAGTCTCAGCAAAAGCAGTGAATCCTCTAAGCACAAAATAGCCTCGTAAAGTAGAAAATAAATTCCCAGATCAGCTGTCTTCTGAAAACTGGTGGAATCAGTCAGACCTTTAAAAAGGTGTGAATTGCAGCAGGGGAGGCTCAGGGTGGAAGTCAGGAAGAATTTCTTCCCTAAGAGGGTTGCCAAGCACTGGAACAGATTTTTCAGGGAAGTGGTGGAGTCACCATCCCTGAAAGTGTCCAAGAAGTGACTGGATGTGGCACTCAGTGCTATGGTTTAGATGAGATTCAGTCAAAGTTTGGAATCCATGATCCTGGAGGTTGTTTTCAGCTTCAGTGAGTCTGTGATTCTGTGGAAGTTAAATGCTCCTGGTGCAAGCGTGGGTTTGTTCCAAGATCTAGATGGCTCATGTGTGCATAATTATCAGGAGACAGATGGAAAAAATAAATCCTGGAGACTTTGAGGGCAAACCAGCCAATGTGCTCCAATAAGTCTTAACTCTGTTTTCAGGTAAGGCAATGGGAAGATTTGATTTTTGATAGTACTTAGGCCTACACTAAGTGCTTTTAAAAATCACAGCAGAAGCAAATTGCCAAAGGAAATCAATAGAAAAAGGAACCAGGAACTGAACTCTGACCCACACTGAGGCTCTCCACAAAGCCCCAGGGGTGGTTTACAGGTGCTGTACAAGGAATGGTGCTGTGGTGCACAGCTGAGCACTTGGGACACAGCTCCAGCTGAAACTGCTTTCAGCACTGGAATTAAAGGTCTGCAATCTCCTGAGAACCACTAAGGAATATAAACCCCAGCCTGGCAGTTCAGGTCAATTTCATATGAATAATTTAACACAAACAAACAACCCCTCCCCAAGTAAAGTGAAAACCAATAAAGCAAAATATCTTACATATTTTAAATAAACAATATAATGAAACCTGAACATATGAAGATGGTGAAAACCAGTCCACTAAAACCAGTTAATTCACAGGTCCTAGATCAGTGCTGTTTTCCAGGAGTGCTGTAAGAGACTGGATACAAGCGGGCCGCTTGTGCATTGAGATGGTGGCATTTGTTTGTTCAATTGCTGTGTCACCCCCACACAGTACAGCACTTAACACCATCAGAAAGAGGGACTCTTCAATGTCCTGGCACTGCCCGAGGCACGTGTGCTTCAACAAAAGCTGGATATGTTCCTGTGTACACCCAGCTAAGCAAAGAGTTCCCAAGTCTTTGCATAATGCAATTGCAGGAGCTGTGAATGCAGCGAGCACTAAGTGAAGTGTTGTACAGCAAGGCCTGCTGAATTATTTACTCTCTACCAGCACATAACTCAAAACAACATC
Source organism: Pseudopodoces humilis (assembly GCF_049639895.1). Taxonomy (NCBI): domain Eukaryota; kingdom Metazoa; phylum Chordata; class Aves; order Passeriformes; family Paridae; genus Pseudopodoces; species Pseudopodoces humilis. The sequence continues at coordinate 111,700,283 of NC_142201.1, forward strand.
CTAAAAGTTTTAGTTACACTGAAAACTTCTTGTCTGAGCCTTCTGCAAACCCTGCTCCTGCATTAAACTGGGAATGTACTGATCTCCAGCATACATTATGGTGAGGAAAGGAAGCGTCCTGAGTGAAAACAGCAGCCTGGCAGCTCATTCCATTTCCACTCTGCACATGTTGAAGGCTGCTATGAATCCAGAGCTTTCAATGCATAACCAACAAGGTTTACAGCCACTAAAATATGGCTCATACACTGTGCATTTTCTTTAAAGAGGGTCAAGGACGGTGGCTTCTGCAGGAAACAGGCACCTTACCTCTGTTCAAAACATTTCCCAATTAGAACATAACTTAAAATACTCATCCAATTAATTTTTTTTTGTTTGTTTGTACCTTGCTGATTGAGTGAGTTGCTATCCAAACAGCTGCTTTTCAAAAGGGACCTTTCTTAGCCTCTGGTGCTGCAGAATGCTGTATTATGTACTAACCCACTGATCCATACTACCTTCAATTTTCTTTGATGCTTTCTAGTTTTTAAGTGCTGTAGCTTAATGTTAACCTTGCAAGTGCAGCATCTATTTCTAACACAGTTACCTCCTGCAATTTATCTGGGCAAATTTTTCAAAGGCAGTACTCTGCGCCGGGAGATGTTCTCTGTGCATCCTGTGCCCCTAATAAATTAAAAAATAGGTAGATAAATAAATGTCAACCTTTAAATCCTGTTTTGAAGGCAGATCACATTATCTCATCAGCTGGAGACTACATCAATGGCTGTGACTTCACCACTTTATAAAACACTCTCTGAACCTCGGATGAGGGGCACGTTATACACAAAAAAATGTGTGTGCAGGAAATATCCATTGTATATCTACAAAATGGGCCATATCCCACTGCCATTAGAATTGATGGGAGTTTTGCCATTGCCTTCAATGGGATCAGCAGCAGTATATAAAGATGGATTGGCTCTGAGCGTGCACACTGGCGCTTTATGGGCGTGACAATATAAAAGCCCTGTTGAAGTAATGGAATGAATTATAACAGTGCTGGGGATGTCAATTTGCCTCCTTCTACCTTCACTTGCTGTACAAGGAACATTAAACATTTCCCTGGTTAGCCACAGAATCATAAAAATTAGAGATAAAAAAAGTGCTATTAAGTCTACTTCCTGCCAACACAAAATTACTCCTCCTTGTACCTTTTCTAATCCTCTCTGCAGCCCTGCTTTACACCACTCAAATGTTCTGGCATGTTCTCCTCCCTGTAAAAAATTATTCCATCAGCTACTTAATCACACATTCAGATAAGATAAATTTTTCCTAGAGTAAATCAACAAAGCAACATACCCTCTTAAAAAAAAAAAATATATATATATATATATATATATATTTGTCTGAATTTGCTCTTTGGAATTTTATTCCACTTTGGGACAATTAGGAAACACTTGTCGAGAACTTTATCAGTGACATTTTCCCCTGCTTTTCATGGCATTTTCATGTTCATGGCATTTTCATTTTCAAATGCAGGCAGGAGGAGCTGCTCATTTGTTAGTGGTGGGACAGTTCTCAATAAGGCTGAAATCATTTAAAAAGGAAGCCACCTTTCTGATTTTACCCTCATTTGCTCCTCTCCCACCTTCTCCCTACAGCCTCATCACACTTCTGGGCTTTACCCTGTTTTGGTGAAGGTAGAGAAAACCCAGTCTCCTCTAATTTTTAGGGTAGGATGTTCAATAAGGACGCAGCACATTAAAGAGGAAAAAGTAGATCTAAAAGATGTGCTATGAGGCACCCTCAGATTAGGGAACTCGAGTAGGTTAAGGTGCTACAACAACACCTATTCTGAGACAGAAGTTTTGCCAAATGACATCAAAAGGTGGCTTGAAAGCCATTCAGATTCTCACTGAAGGTATGTGACTCTAAAGACCTCCCCAGCAGCAAAGGAAGTTACTGTGGACAGAGAGAATCAGCAGGACTCGTGTCAGGTCCATCCCCAACACAGATGCTGCTGTACAAGAATGACCCTAGAGCAGCACAGGGACTGAGACAAAGCAACATCAGCCTAAATCTCTTGTGGATGGCTGCAAGATCTGCTCTGACACTGCATACAAACAAGCCCCTTCTCTGTTTTGACTGCTTTATTTGATTTGCCTTGTCAGAAGTGAGGTCAGGCCAAATGCTTGTGGTCCTTAAAGAAAGCCTTATGTCAGGAAAGCATCATTTTGGAAAGAACAAGGTGAGGATGTCACTGACCAGATGAAGTGCTGCCTCCATTCAAATCTGGATTGCTGTGCTGCCTTCTAGTGCCTTTATCATCTTTTAAAAAATAGTTCTGCAGCAACATTTGCAGCACCTCTCACTATAGGATTATAATAGGATTAACCTGTGGGTTTAGGGCAGCATATCCATTTCTTTTTCCTCTGAACCCACAAAGGATCACATCACCACAACACCATGGTGACCATGTGCAAAGGGCCATCTCAGCAGAAAACACAGATGTGAAGAAGCACCTTGGACACAGCTGTAGGGAGCAGAAATTCCTCAGTGGAGTACAGAAACCAGCCCAGGTTTATGCTCCATCTCTTCCCCTCAAGAGCAGCTGTGACTTTTTGATCCAGGCATTTTGTTTTGGTAGCACACAAATTTTTTTGAAATGGAGTCATGGAAGCTTGTATGATGCTTGCCCCTGCTGAAAACTATGTACAACTACTAAGAAAATAAAACCTTCCAAGGTCATTAGACCTTCAACTCAAGTCGTAGGATGCAGACAGGAAGGTCAGAAGGAAAACATTTTCTGACAAATGATTGCTGTGATCTGTCTGAAAAAAAAAAAATCTTTAGTCAGGAATAGCGTGGTGGGGTGACATCTAAAAGCAGTATGTAACCAGTGACTGTGTGTGCCCAGGTTTGGCAAACAGAGAACTCCCAATTTCACTTTTCCCTGGAAGTTAAGAGATTACCAGCATGTGCTGTTCCAATTTCCCCTGGAACGAAGGATCTCGTTTATAGCCAATACTGCATAAAGTTACATCAGCTTAGAAGTAAGCCATATTCTACTACAGCCAGGCCTGATTCTCAAATTTTCCTCCCACTCACTAAATCAATTTTTATGATAGGAACACCTACCAATAAAGCCATTTGTTTGGCAAGAAACAGGTAGACACGTTTGATTTAAATGCTTATAGCTAAGTTAAAGACCCTGCAAATTTAAAGCAATTCCACTACAGTCTTTGTAACTCATGTCCTCAATTCTCCTGCTAACAGTCAAATGAAATGAGGGGATCCTCCCAGACCAGTAGACACCTGTGGCTCTCCCACCACTCTTCCCCTCCTCTCACCACTCACAGAGCTCTTCCTGAACAGGCTGCAGCACTGCTGCTCTTCCATGATAAAAGCCACAGAGTCTCTTCTCCAGTATTTCACATTTTTCACCCACTGCTGTAATAATGGTATTTCCATTTTTCCCCTCCTTTAACATGCTTCACCTTCTCTCTGCACACCTTACTGAGAAAGCCAGGAGTTCATTAGTCCCCTGGTCAGCTGCATCAGTCCACAGACATTGTGTAATCTGTTTTTCCGCTCTGCTCCACAGTGGAGAATGCTTTTGACAAGCCATAATTCAACCGTGTCAGATGCCACTGAATAAAGGATAAAATTTGCTAAATACTGAAACTGCCTTTACATAAGGCTTTCCAATTTCTTACTGTGCCAATCCCCCCTGAAACAAGGAAGTGACTTTTTGGATGTTGGAAAAGGGAATGCTGGAAAAGCATGAGAGCAGCTGAACTCCAGAGCTCTCTGTGGCCTCCGAGGTGCTGGCACTGGTGGTGTGCTATGCATACAATTGTGGGCAGCTTCAATACAGACCATGAAGATTTCTCTGGGACTCCTCAATCCAACAAAACTGGTAATCTTCCTGCCCCCATCTTGCTTGGGGCTGCAATTTCCTTTATGATATGACTTGTTTTCCAACCCATCTCCATCATCATTGCTTAGGAAAGAGGAGGAAGGACCTGGCAAGGAATTAATTACACTGACCAAAAAGAAAAGGAAAAAAAAAAAAGGATGTAAAAAGGGAAAATGTTTCAGCCTTGTAATGAAGGGGAGCAGAAATCAGAAGTACCCAAGAGATACTTGAATGGACAAGAAGCCTTTTCAAGAAGGGCCTTTGGGTGGACACTACTTGCCAACATGTGCAAATTTTGCCCCTCATCTCTACAGGCCTGCCTCCATCCTTTCTGATTTTCCCTTCTCACTCCACATGTGCTCACCAAATTCCTGTCACCAGCCAGAACTGATTAGAACAGAAGAAGAAAACCAACTCCATAGCACTCTGGAACAGAATACAAACCAAAATTCATCAAATACAAACAAAAATAAGTATCACTAATTAATTAGCCTTGTTTTTACCTCCCTTGTTGGTGCATTTCTAGACTAGTTGGAAAGGGACTCCAGGAGATCAGCAAAGGGTTGTGCAGAACTCAGAGCAGCTTTTAGACACACCAGGAGGCCTTGCTGCAGGGCTCAGGGATTTGCCCATCTGCTGAGACTGAGAGAAGTTCAGCTTTCAAGGCTCTCTTTGCTCTTCCTGTGATTACCCAGTCCATGTCTTACTCAACCATCCAATTCAAGCACATATTTCAATTCCATCCCTGAGCAAGTTACATTCTTGCCTTTCCATTTCAATTTCCACAGGGCAAATGAAACTGACGGGAAGCATTTTGCCAAAGGTATGGTTATTTCACCCAGCAGCCTGACATGACTCCAAATCTGGATATTACATTTAACGTTCCTGGGACAGATGCTGTCAGGCCTTTTCACAGAATCATCTGTATACTCAAACTGCATGAACTTGACAGCCTCTCGAGTTTTTAGAGACATTGCTGATAATTTAACACTACAGGACCACCTCAAACAGTTTTCATCCCAAAGCAGGGGAAAGGATAACAGTGAAAGCTCACACAAGAAAGGGTGAGGTTTCAGAACATCTGATGCATTTGTTTGCCTCAGCAGAAGGTACAGCAGTGTCCTGAGAGCAAACTGTGTAATATACACATAAAATATACTAAATGTTTTCAAACAGAAGGGAGGCAGATTTGGATTTGATATTGAAATTATTAAAAAGAAATTATTTACAGTGAGGGCAGTGAGACAATGGAACAGGCTGCCCCAGAAAAGGGGTGGATGCTCCATCCCTGGAAGTGTTTAATTTGAGATTGTTTTGGATGGGACTCTGCAACCTGGTCTAGTGGAAGGTGTCCCTACCCACAGCAAGGAAGTTGGAACTTGATAATCTTTAAGGTCCCTTCCAACCCCAACCATTCTGTGATTCTGTGAAATTAATAAATGTACAATATCACACACCCCTCTTTAAAACAACATTTTTAAAAACAATGATTATCACCTTCCATCTGGGAGAAAAACCCAGATGGGGATGAAAGGGTTCCACTCTGCTTCAAGACAAGCATAGGCTGGAATATATACACCATTACTCTTTCAATGCACATTTTTGCAAGCTCAAAATAGAAGAATATTAATAAATTAAAACACCAACAAAAAAGCTGGTGTTGATCTAAGTGCTGACGTTTGCATCTGTGTAAACAGGACACCTTTGTTTCGTAAGTAAACAGCTTAGCAAATATGAGGCCTGTTCTGTCAGTGCTTGAAGATGGCACTGTACATACAAATCAGCTCTTGCAGAAACACAGATTTCTAGATGTGTTTAGAGAGAATGCAGGATTTCCATGACTTCAGACCGCTGAAAACCATTTATTTAAAAATATACTGTATTAGAACCAAGTTAGTAAATAAAAAACCAAAACCAGTGCAAAACTCTACCAACATTAAACCTCTATTCTGGAATCCAAATCCCTTTGAAAGAACCACCTTGAAAACAATACAAAGCTCCCCTGATTTCCTCAGGACTTCTCAGACGCCCACAAGCCCAAGCTGGAAGGCACATTCAGTATTTTAAGTTAAAATAAATTAAACTTCTTGCTTCCTTTTGATCAGGAAATTGCATCATACTAATTTCAGTTGCCTTGGACGTGTTCATATACACACACTATATTTAAATCAATATTAATTTATCATATACTGCTTGTAAACCACCGGCATCAGGTGGAGGATACTTTTTTTAATTTAGCCACATACATGGGACCCCACGCTCTCCCTTTCTCTGGGAGAACCAGCAGTTCGTGCTGCTGCATTCCAAGAAGGAAAGTGAATTCCTGGGAAACACCTCTGGCCATCCCACTTATATCCACAGGCATCACATTCCTGCAGGAGTTCAGGATGAGACTGATCACATCGCTGTTTTCTGCCTTGGAGAGGGTGCACGTGGAATAGACCAAGGACCCACCAGGACGCAGGGCTTTTACAGCAGATCTGCAAAGAACAACAGGAAAAAGGGAAAAAAATCAACATCAAAAGTGACATACTGCTAGGGGGAGAATGTGTAGACTTCTAAATCCAGAGTATAAATAAATCTGACAAAAGTAACATTATGAAAATGTCTTAACTGTATATAATTGACAGTTCAGGAAACCACCCACAACACAATTTTGCTTTTCATTTATTATAGTATTCTCAGTTAGCTGAAGGTATTTTTTACACACAGTGACAAGTACAAAGCAGCATTTATTCAGAATATACATCAAGCATTCCTGTGCCCAGCACTGCTGTGAAAATGCTAAAACTATCAACAGAATGGGTTACCCCACATCAAAAGGGCATCAGTTGGACACTTGGCAAGATGCTTGTGTAAATCTGAATTAACAGCTTGAATTAATGACTGGGCTGTAATTTTAGAAACATTCCTGATAATTCTGCAACTTATTTAGCAGGTAAGAGGATTTGGGGATGTCACTGAGCCACTGCTTTTCAACCCCATTTTTTAAGGATCATATATTGTTTGTTTATGTGCCCTTCACTTATTAAACCATTGACAAATTCTGACTAAACAAAGGCAAAATTGTGGCTTAAAGCCTGAAAGCTTCTCACCTACTGGTGGATGGAGGGGCCAGAGGTTCTTTATCACTTTACCACTGAAACTGAATTTCAATAAACTGCTTATTTCCCCTTACAGTAGATCTGCCAAGTTCTCATTCAGACACATGAAATACAATCTATGAGTATAAAAATGTGATATGCAAGTTATATTCACCTACTCCAAATTACGAGAGTAAGCAGAAAACTCAAAAATCTTGCACCACAGAAGAGTATTCTTCAAACCTGGTGCTACCACATTTCTGAAAGAGGAAGCTACACAAAAGGTTCATTTGCTATTAAAACACTGAAGATAAATTCCTTTAAATCATATATTTTTGAGCCATTTTTGGCTCAAAGACTGCACTGTTAGCTGATATACAAACGGATACTACAGGAAAATACCACATTAAATACAATTGTTCCCTCAGTAAGATTTCTTTTATTTAATAACAAGAAAATCAGAACAGGTGAATGGTGTAAATGACACTGAATAATCAGAGATTTGTAGATATTACTGACAAAACTGTGCTCACACAGCCCCCATAACCCAGGGGAAAAAAATATCCTGGAACAAAAAAAAAAGAAGAAAAGAAACAACCATCTCCTGAAACCAGATGAGGTGAGCAGCCCCCAAATGCAGAAAGTCTGATTCCAAGTCTAGATAAACAAAGACAATGCCATGGAAACAGCAATTCCTTCAGAAACAAGCTGAGGACTTCCCAAGGGTGACAGCTGACCAAAAACAGTGACAATTGAGAAAGGAAAGAAGAAAATAAAAGGGGGGAAAGATAAGTCCTTTTAACAAAATTACAACTTTTTGGGAAAATAATCAATAAAGAAAAGCTTCAGCTTTCAAAGAGGATCAAAGCTGATCACAGATCAAAGCTGCTCTGAAAGTCCTGTCCAAAATAGTATGGGAACACCAGGACAAATGACTGCTTCAGTCAGATAAGACCAGGTGAAAACTCCTGAGGATTATACCTAACCTATTTCTCTTGGGAGCATAAACATTACCTTGCTCAATAATTTTATGAGTCTTGGTTATGGTAATCAGCAATCCAAGTATGTATTTTACTGAAGTGTATGATTTTACTTAGTGTAAAAGGAGAGAGCTCTCTTAACTCATGGTGCTCGAAGAAAAATGTGTGTTTAATGCCTCTGTCACATCAGTTTTCCAGAAAAAGATGGAGAGAGTGAGCATATCCAGCCTTAATGAGGGAGCAATTCCAAGTTCAGCCTGATAAAGGCAAAAATGGGTTACAGTGCACTTAGGTTTTCAGTTTAACTGGGCCTAGGATACTCCAAAAATCAGTTAAACCTATTAATTAGTTAAAACTAGAAGCTTATCTCACACCCCTGAGTAGGTTTTCAAAGCCTGCAGAAACATTTGAGAACGTTCCTGCCACAGGCTGGTATAGCACAGCATTCACACTGCCATCCCAAGAGAGTGAAAGAGAGCAGGTGGAACCCTGACATCCTTCCCAGCTCTCATCTTCTAAACTTCTGCACTTACCAGCAGCCATTTGAATTGCCAGATAAGCATCCTGGCATCTCAACACACATTCACTCCTTAGAGGGCTCCAAAAGCAGCAGTTCTGGACCCAAAAGCTGTCCCCACTTCTGTCCAGCTCCTTTCCTTGCTGGCAGCTGCCCATTTAAAAGGGCAGGGCTCACTCATGCTGCTGTGCACCCACATATATGGAATTAACTGCTAAATTAAAGCAAAGCAGGGATGTGCAACCTTCCCTTCTCATGAACACCAAACCAGCAAGAGAGCCTGATGCACTATCTCTCGTCCTCGCTCCCATCTGCGGAAATTTAAAATGTTTTTCCCCCCATGTATTGGATCTTGCTTTTTATCTTTCACATTAGAACTCAAAGAGAACACAGCTGAAGTCTATATGGGCTCTCATAAAGTCGTGCTGATCTTCAGATTATTATCAGAATCCACCTACATAACTCATTTTTGATAGACTTTCCCCTGCCAGCTACACCTTTTCCATGCATGCAGGAGTGCCAAGCCCTGAGGGCAGCCAGTAAGCTTGGGAATGTTTTAATGTGACAATTGAGATGTACTTTTAGCAGACCTGAGAATTTTACTCAGAGAATCAGATAATAGCAACCATTTTCCTATCTCTAAGACAGCATTTAGACAAGAGAGAAAATTCTTTTACCATGTGAAGTGGGAAAGGTAAAAGAAAAAGTAGATGTAGCTACAGGTTACAAGACTAAAAGCCTGGACACTTGCTAAATGTCCTTTTCTACCCATATAGAAAGCAAGAACCCCTCAACAAAACATTTTCAAGGGCACCATGCTCCTCCAGCTGAGTCCATCAGAGGAAAGAGCAGCACAGGCCTCTGAAGGAAAACTTGAAAATCTCACCTCAAATCCTCCCCCATGTCTAAACCTCAACTTGTGAATCTTTACTGGCCCGTGACCCATAAAGGTCAGCCTGCTCAGTGCAGCTCTCTTTATTTTGAACCTAAACCACGAATTAAAACACCTGACGAGAATTACTTCAAGGCAGCAAGGTTAATCAATGTATCTATCCATCTTGTCAAGTGCAGCAACAGTTGTTTCAGTGCCTGTGATCAAAGTCAACGCCCGCCAGCCCTGATTAAACCCTGCTAGGCTTCTGATAAACCCGCAGGGAACTGCAAAATTCCAAGTGAGGGAGTGCTGGGCTCAAAGTCACACAGGATGACACTGAGCTGGGCCAGCAGAGCCAGGGAGTTTGGTCCTCTCCTCATCAGCAGCACAGAGATTTCATTCAGGAGAGGATTTGATCATCAGACAATTGTTCCAAGTAAATTTAAAGAAACTTCCTCTCTAATCACTGAAGGAAAACAAGCTCATCCAAGGGAGAGGTTGGAGATAAAGTATAACTTAGTCCTACTAACTACAGGACCATCTAAGTCAAATCTAGAATGATTAAGATGCCAAAATATTTTTTCACCTTCCTCTTATTACAATGCCCTGTTTAACAAAACCCACAATATTTAAAGGTAGTTAATCTGCGGTTATTTTTCTCTTAGTGGAACACATGACACTTGTGTTTATTAAAGACCTAAAACTTCCAGCTGAAATAAAGATCTAATGTCATAATGTTATTTCAGGTACATATATTTCCTGTAATGGATTTCACATTTCACAGTTTACAGGCACTACCACTGCAAGGTTTCGTGCTTCACATGAAGATCAGAACACGTGATATATCACACACCATGTGTGATACACATTTTAACATTTTAGTGAGTTCACACAGAACACATTAAAAGCCCTGGAAACTTTTTCTGGAGCCTTTTTCTGTCCATCTCATTCAACAAGTTCTGTAAAAAAAATTAACACATGCAGATTTCTCCCCTCCTCTTTCAAAATGAGATTTTACAGCATTAGGAAAAAAAAAAAAAAGTAAAAAAAACCCTTTTTATTTTTGCAGGTTGTGTCTCTGGGTACAGGTTCATATTGTACTGTGGAAATCAGAGATACAACAGATGCCTTAATCTGTCCTAACTCCCTGTATCACAGGAGTACCAGAAAAGACTTTTTAAAGAAATACATTATTTCAAAGCTATTTTTTTTTTTTTTCATTTATTTCTCAAGACTTGCTAAGTAAGGGAAAACAAAACAGCATTACTGTTTTAATATCTCAGGAGAAAAAAAATGATCATGCTAGAGCCACATGACAAACCCAAAAAACTCTTCCATGCAACTAAAACGTAGCTAGCCAGGACTTAGAAAGGATTTTTCCCTCTGACAGAGAAAACTCTTGGTGTCTCAAACATCCTTTTAAAAATAGGCAGACACAAAAATATCTGTTTCACACTATAGGCAGCATCTGCATGTCCAGCCCAGGCTCCTGTGCTTGGGTTTATGCTGCATGCCATGGGAAGGGGGAGCATTAATTATGTTAATCACTAGACCATTTTCAGCATTAAAGTGAAAAGATGATACATTTTTAGGGCAATTTTAAACTGACACAACACTTCAACAGTGCCATCTTTTGGCAATGACGACGTATTTCTGCTCAACAAGGCAAGATAATGTCTCACCAGAATAAAAAAATGCCAATTCTATTCCTCTCCTTGACTTAAAATACCCACATTACGTTTTGCCTCTCAGAAGAGTCCAGACACTTTGTGGCAATATGGCCTGTGTACCTGTTAAAGGTTTTGCTCCTATTTCTTTCAAACTAGAAAAAAATGATAAAGAAAATCCTTCTGTGTCAAAATACCAATTTTTTTTAATACTTTGTGATGGGCAGTGACAGTAGTTCATGCACTCCCTCTGCTCCTCTCTAAGTAAGCTTTGCTCCTGTGGAGAAACACTGCAGCCCAGAGTAACAGGAGAATGATTAAAATCAACAGCCTTTTTCAACACTAAATTGAATTATAAATAAAGGGAGACACAGGCATCAAAACCCCCTCAACTAAACAACTAAAATCCACAAATCCAAAAAAAACCAGTCTATTCTACTCTAGACAAAATTTGCCCCAAAAATTCTGATAAGCAACGTTTCTATTGCAAATAATTCTAAATTATTCTAAAGAAGAGACCAAACAAACAGCTGGATTTATTGTTCTTTCTCCTTTAATGCATGGTGACTTCTGGAATACTCATCCTGTTAAAACAGGGATATTAGACAGCCCAGAAGGGAAAATAAAGACCTTTGAAGCCCACTAAAGAGAACTTTAGGGTAAGTGGTTAACCTCACAGCTCATAAAACACAGAGAAAGGACTGAAGGTAAAATTAAAGCAAAATGTGCTTGAATTCAAATATGTGATCCCAAAAAGCTGCTGAGTAGCTTATTTGTTTAGTCATATGGTAATTTATATATTCAATAAACCTGGCTTTGCAACATATCCTAAGGGACTTGATCCATAAGTTATTCACAGGGTGCTGCCACACTTAAAATCAGGAACCATTTATTTTAACATCTGTGATGAACAACAGCAGTGGCACAGCACTCACTCTTTGTGAAGGAATTCCAACCAACCATGTAAAACCTCCACCAACCCAATCAAAAGTGTTTTGGGGAATGGCACAACACAAACACACACAAAATATTCAGCTTTTTGGATGACAGAAGGTGGCTAAAGAATCCTGCCATCCACAAAACCCACAGCAGATTTGTTGGTCCAACAGTTGGAACTCTCAAAAATTTCCAGTGGAGCTATTGAGAAGATGGTTTTGGACAATAAAAGGATTAACTGGGCAGCTACAGAGGATCAAAAGGAAAAATTCCAGTGGGAAGAGCGGAAGATGTGATGAAGCAATTCCCACCACAATTTACTCCACATAGCAGATATGGTACAGTGGTGACATATGCTAAATGTATGATTTTGTATTTACAAACACAATTTTTGCCTTCGCTCTATAACCACGAAAAAGCCCAGCTAAGGGCACACAATTCCTCTCCTGTGGAAAACTCCACAATGCAGTGAAAATAGAGAGCTGTTTAATTACTCAGAAATGCTGTGTATAGAAGAGTTCCAGCAGTCTGAATGCCTTTGCTGAGTTTTCTAAATTGTATTCTGTTACATTTCTTTTCTGCTGAGCCCTAACACGAGTTCCTTTCAGCTGCAGAAACCAGTCTAAGAATAATTACAACATCCATTACAGTTTAACCACCACATAATTGGGCATTCAAGCTTAGCCCAAAATTTAATTTCTCTCTGAGAACCGGTAACATTGGTAAATTTGCTTTTGGGAACCACTGTATTTTCTGTTAGCATTAAGCATCAGGAAATGAATACAACTTTTTTTTTTTTTTTCACTTTGCGATTTGTTTTCTGCATAAACACTCCAAATAATAACAAGATTTGCAGTGTGTTCTTGGATTAGAGCACTCAGCAGGGATGCTTTGGTTTGGGTATGAGCAATCATTACAATCTCAATTTCCCTCAAATCAGTGGTGCCCTCACTGCTTAGAACATTTGCTGTTCAGCATATATATCACTTATTTACATTTCAGATTTTAAGCAGGCTGCAGGAGGAAGGTTGTTGCAACAGTTTCTTCCAGATCTCCATTCTCTGAAGCCTCTATGTACTTAATTAATTACATTGTATTGCAAATCCTACTTTTCCTTCCTTAACTTCCCTCTTTGATGACCCCAGCTTCCTCCAAAACAGATCCATAAAAACAAATTAGAGGTGAAGCATTCCCTTTATTAAGGAGGGAATCTCAGATTTTAGGCTGTTGCTTGACAGAAATAAAAACAGAACTCCACTTTGCCATTCATTCTACTAGTTTTTATGATTCACTTAATCCTCCTGCTAAACTGAAATAATGCTTGATCCCTCGAGCCTCACCTTCAAATCACAGGACGGTTTGGGTTGGAAGGGACCTAATGATCATCCATTTCCAAACCCCGGCCAAGGGCAGGACACCTTCCACTGTCCCAGGCTGCTCCAAGCCCTGTTCATCCTGGCCTTGGACACTTCCAGGGATCCAGGGGCAGACACAGCTCTCTGGGCACCCTGTGCCAGGGCCTCCCCACCCTCACAGTCAGGAATTTTTTCCTACTATCCCATCTAAACCCACTCCCTCTCAGTCTGAAGCCACTCCTCTTGTCCTGTCACTCCCTGCTCTTATCATGTATTTCTTACATTACTCTCAACAGAACTGCTGGGATTCAGTCTTACACTTGTTTTTGTTTACAGATACAGGAACCAAGGGCAGGAATACCTGGGAGCATAAAGCACCAGGTAACCTGAACCAATGAACCAGAGAGCCCTGCATGAGCTGGCTGCTGTAAAAAGCAGTACAGCTGGATTCATAGAGGCTCAGCCATCCTGAATACTACAAGAAGTACTACAGAAGGGATTCAAACTCAACTTTTTCTTTATAATTATGCACTCCAGTCATAAAACACAGGCTTGAATAGGGAAGCATTCCAGAATTTTAGTTCTAATGCGCTTGTCATGAACCAATCAGCCTTTTCTCATCTTGCTTTATTATTTTTTTTTCCCCCTTTCACGTGGGATCTGAGATGTCTTTAGAACTTCATTCTAAAGTGATCAGGTAAAGAGAACAGTAACCAGCCATACTTCAAATATTTTACCCAATAACCCAATCAATAACTCTTATATCTTTCACCAATAACCCTTTTAATCCAATAACGCTTACAAATTCTAACTCTTGAAAGTAACCATCCTTTTGCTACAATTTATAGCAAAGGTATTTTGTCTTTACAAGTTCTTATTACTGTTTCTAAAGTAAAGAATATTTTCAACAGAAAGTTCTCTCTCTATTTAGGAATAATTCAATTAAATCTGATTTGACAGGAATTTTTATTTTTTTTTCTTTAAAAACAAGGTTTCTGCTGTCATGAGTTCTCCAGGATTACAATGTGGAATGATTTATGCAAATTCTCAAAATTTCTCTGCATGATGTATGCTTCCTTCTGCTACGGGTTCACAAATTGGGTTTTCTATGTCAGATATTGAAAAGGGAAAACTGAAACAGGTCAGTGTTTTAAATGTGATTGATTTCTTCAAAGGAAATGGATGACATGATGCATTACTGCAATAAGATCCTCATATTTCTGTTATAAATCACAGGCTTCTGCCAGGCCTTTTTCAACTGGAAGTCTTGCAAAACTATCTTGAACTGCAATGGGAACTTTCCATAAAAATTTTCCTTTTTTTTTTTTAATAATAGAAAATTATTTTATTATTTTTCCCTCAATTTGCTTTGACAGATGGACTTCAGGCATGACTGTTACTCCACAAATAACATTCAAGTTTAGAAGGTTTTATTGAAAAGTCACTCTTTTCTTTGCCCCCATGAAAAAAAAACCTGTGCAGTTTGAAATGCTTCACAAATGCCAGCCCATGGCTGGTAGCATTAAAATGTGTAATACACAACAGCCTGGCTTTGGGTTATTGGGGAGATATTCTCAAAAATAAACAATCCTCTCTTTCCCCCACCAAACCTCACATTCTTTTACTTTTTTTACCCTGTCAGTTAGGCCTGGGAGCCTTTCTGTGCTACAAACAATCAATATGGAATATATCTAAACCCATTTTAGCTGTATCCACCTAAAATATTTTGATTTTACAACAGACTGCTGTGAGTCATCTGCAAATGGACATTTCTGTGAATATGTGAGTTAAGAGGACCATGGCCTCACTGCTGGTATCACCCACAGAGATTTCCACATCCTCATAACCTCAGACCCACTGGTTATTCTAAACAGCATCACAATCACGTATTCCTGACATTATTTTCAGAGGAGGAATCCTGAGTTCTTTTATTAAATCTTGATCCCATGTAATTTTTATTTATTACAGGAAGTCCTCAAAATAAATAAGATTAATTACAATTAATTATCAAAATAATTAAGATTACTAACTTTTTAAACTTAAAATAAGTTCAAAAAATAACTTTTTTGCACTTCTCACCTTAGAAGCTGGAATTGCAGGGAGGACAACTCCTTCCTTTGCATGAGCCTGAGCACAGCTTGCTGAGGGTCAGCAGAGAAGAGCCAACTTCTGTCATTTGAACAAGGAGCATCAACCAGTACCTGAACAATTAATAAAATCAAATTTTAAAAATGTCAACAAAGATGGTCACTCTTTAAACACCATGTACCAAAATTTAAAACCCCAAAATATATTCAATTTTCTTTTGCAAGTATTACCAGAACTTTACTTTCCATTTTGGGGGTGAAATGATGACATTACTACTTTTAGATGTTTTTATGGGGTTAGCAGGTGGGGAGATAAAAAAATCAGTGCTCTGAAAGGAAGATCTACCTGAGCAGCTCCCTCTTGTTCTCCTCCCTTTCCTAATTACACATCATGCAAAGATTACAGCTACAAAGTCTTCAGACTTCCCTCCCAGGGATGAATGCAGAACATCATCCAACATAGGAATAAATGCACAAAAAGCTTCATAAAGTGTTTTCTCTGCAAATCCTGTACGTGAGTTTATTCCCTTGATAGGTCAGGTATTTTCATGGGGGTCCAGGAAAACAAAACAAAAATACTAAAAAGACAGCAGCATAGGAAGAAGAAGAATCAGAATTCAGAAATACAATTTGCCAAAAATAATGTTACCTTGTCATAAAATTCAGGCTGAAGATCTCCAATCTGTCTACCATCCAATTTAGAGACTGTTATCAAGTTGATCACAGGATCTGGGATGAAGGATTCTATTGTCTGCTCCAACCATCTTGACCTCAAATCATCATATTCGTTACAGTAAAAATGACCTTAGAAAATTAAGGAAAAAACAAACAAACAAACAAAAAAAGAGAAGTAAACTTCAGAAGAGAATTCTTTATAATTTATTTTCTCTTATGTTTTTACAAATGCAAAGAGCTAGACCCCTTTCAGAAATTCTACTGCATTGCCATGACTACCGTGGAGTTTATACCTTATGTGCCTGTGTTATTACACTTTTTAGAATACTACTGAATTTTTATACACCTAAATAAATTTCTACATGCTCCTACAGAGCAAACCCTAAATATTTACTAGCAAATTCTTCTGTAGCAATAGAGTTCCAGAGTAAAACAAACTTTAATCAAGACCCATATCCAAAGAGTGAGTGCCTTCCTGGGCTCCCTGAGCTACCAACTAAATGAAGTGCATGCCCCATATTATTATTAAACTGTCTTTTAAATAAATAAATCATCAATTTTCTGTATCTTAAGGTACATCTCAGCATTCACTGAGTTATATTAAGAATCAAATTCTTCACACCTTCCATTCTAAACAACAGTTTAGAACAGCTCAGAAGCAGACAGAGGGTGTTGGGGTTTTTTTTCCTTAAACCTTCTAAAAGGACAATTCCTATTTAATTTACTTCATTAGCATTACCTCATTCCTCTAGAAGAGGGAGGGAAACCAGCTGCAATCAGCTGGTGCAGGTGGTTATAGTAGTGGCCTCATCAGCAGGAGCATAAGGTGCTGTGAACAGTTTGAAACAATTATTATCCAAGCCAGCCAATAAACTTGGAAACAGCACTCACAGCTTGCTTTAACTCCTTGGCCCAAGCTGCTGCTTGCCTCCTAAAGACTCTGATCATCTCAGAATCCTTCTCCAACCAATTCCTTACCATAAACCTTCTCCCTTTGCCCAGATCTTGCACATTTCATTTCTTATGTTCTGCTTTACATCTGCATACTTAAATTTACCTGTAATATTTGCACAGCACTGAAAAATGAGGCAGCAGAGGAGAAGAAAAAATAAAATAAAAAAGGACAAGCATTCTAAGATTGCTGATTACTTACATCCCTGTGCCAACAAATTGACATGGCTTTAAATAACTTCTGGACAGGTAACAGTGGAAAAAAAAGTCCACAAAGCCACCCCACTTCTGCCTGTCACTCTGCAGTAACCTATGTTAAAGTAAGGACTGCATTTTCAATCCTCTTTTAGCAAACAGATTTCATAAAACCCTTATTAAACAACACTGAAATAGGTGTAATACAAATTGTTGTTTGTTTTTTTTTCCTCCACCAGCACCTGTCTCCCTCCATTACCTGGACAGGCACACTGCAGGATAGCTACAGATTTTCCCCCTGGTGCAGCACAGAGATCCAGAACATCTTCCCCATCCTTCACCTCCAAGGCCAGCACGGGCAGCAGCGAGGCAGCATTGAGCAGGTAATACTCCTTCAGTCTGCCAGGCTGGTGTTTCTGGGCAGGGAATCTGCCAGGAGCTGTCCTGGTATAACACCTGAAGGCTGCTGGGAGGTAGGGCAGAGCTGCTGGGAAGGCAGCATGATATCCCTGCTCAGCCAGGCTGCTCTCCAGGCTGGGGCTCTGGCTGAACCTGTTCAGCAGCACGGCGTGCTGCCAGCACCACGGCGAGGTCAGCACATCTCTAGGGTGAAAAAGGGAAAGCTGTTCAATAACCCATCAAATAAAACAGTGTAGGAAGCCATTAGTTACAACCTCACCATTGGATAATTCTGGAGTAGTCAGAAATTAATAATTTTGGTTAGGAAAGTATTCAGGAAAATAATTTTAATAGGAAATCAAGTCACTGTTTTTTTCTAGTTATTGCATTTAAAACCCAAATTTCTTCTGCAACAAGGCATTCTTTATTTTCCTTATTTTATCTAGAAGATATAAATGAAGCGTAACACTCTTCCTGATTATAAAGCACCTCCCAAGGGACAAAGAATAACTGTAATATTAGTTGTAACCAAGAAGAATAATCACACAGACATTGGCTTTACAATGCTCATTCCAGCCAACACTAAAATGCCATTTTCACAAGTGTTCTTTTTTACATTTTATGTTCTGCAAACACTGGCCCAGTAAAACTTAATTCAACAGATGTTTTTGGAAAGGAGACAGCAGTGGCATGTGATAGAAACATGCTTGTTTGGATTTCAGTTTGCTCTTTCAGGCCTTTCTTACATGGATTTCCCCCCTTTCTGTTTGAATTATTATTAGTAATTTTTCATTTAATCTAAAATAAATATTCTTCAGGAGCATTCAGTGCCTAAAGCAGAAAAACACATTGATCCAATCTAAGAGTTTTTAAGTTGACTCAATTAAACTAATGCTATGCATCTATGCCTTTTGTTTTTTAATAACGAGGTTCTTTAGCAGCTGCGTGGTCAAGACCCAAATTAAGTGACAGCCTTCGCCATACATGTCATTACTAATTTAATTCCTTATCTCTCCCCTTCCTTCCATCTCCCCAAAGCCACAGACCTGACAGTGCTCCATGCCTCTCCCAGCTCTGCCGTGTACTGCTTCTCAAAGTGATCCAGAACCACCTGACAGATCTGCTTCTGGAGCTTCCCTTTTTTCTTCTCCAGCTTCAGAGAAAGGAGGAAAAAAGAAAAACAGTAAAGCCAAATTAACCCCTCTCTAGTTCTCACTAGAATGAATAAAAAACATTTCTCTAATGACACCAACTTGGTATCGGTGATATTAGAACGCTAAAATATTAAGACCACATCTTCATGTGATCAAGATTAACAGACATTTCAGAGAGTGAAAGAGTTAAGCTATAGCACACTGTTTTCGTCCCTGCTCGGCTGGTTAATAAGTACCCCTCCATATCCTGTATCCTGTGCTGATAATGCAGAGGCTTCTGGGCCTCTGATGGAGTTTAACCTACGAAAGGAAGGGAAAGAGCTTTTGGTTTCTCAAACCCCAGGGGCAAACGCTGAATTTCCCTCCCTCAGGGCACCCAGCAGCCGTCCCGTCCCACCGCGCTGGCCCAGAGGCGGCACACGGACAGGGAGGGAGCTGGGGCACCGGGGCCGGCTGTGGGGCCGGCAATTCTCTCTGTGTGCCGGAGCAGCTGCCCGCAGGAGGTACACAAACCCAGGGGACGCTCGGTGCTGTGGCGGAGGCAGCGGGGAGCGCACACGGAACGGGCGGGCTCTCGCCGCTCGCTCTGCCCGCGCAGGAAGCGGCCGGGGCCCTCCTGCCGCGCTTCCGCCCGGCCCCGGCTCCAGCCCCGGCCCTGGCTCCGGCCCCGGCCCCGGATCCAGCCCCAGCACCGGCCCCAGCTCACCCGGCCCCAGCTCACCCGGCCCAGGTCCGGCCCGGCCGCCCGGCCCGGCCGCAGCGCGGCCCCGGCGCGGCAGGCGAGCGGCAGCGCCAGGCCCCGCATGGCCCGAGCTCCCCGGGCGGGCCGGCAGCGCCGCGGCCCGGCCCGCCGCTCTCGTTCCAGCGTGCACGGCTGGGAATAAGAGTTTTTCACAGCGCCACAGAACGTGAAGGGGAAGGAACGGGCCTTAAAGAGCAGCTGGTCCCAGCCACCTCGGCCAGGGTTGGGGACACAAACCCCCTAGAGGATGCTCAAGTCCCCATCGAGCCTGGCTTTGAACGCTGCCGCGGCTGAGGCATCCCACAACTTCCCTGGGCACCTTGTTCCCGTGTCTCACAGTAAAAAAAACAAACAAAAAAAAAACCCACTTCCTAATTCTATTTATTTATTTAATTTTTTTATTTTTTTACCGTGGGAGGCTGACCTGCCATCCCGACTCCTCTGCCTCACCAGTAGAGAAAAAGCACCCGGGCTCTCACTTAATCAATTTACAGAAATGATCCTCATCCCAGCGCCTGCTGGAGGCTCTGATGGCATCCACATCCACCATCAGGCCTCTCTGCTCGTACCTTCTCACCAGACCTTTATTCCTGTCTGGCCCAGGCTTTGGAGTGCTACTCAGCTCATCT
Source organism: Pseudopodoces humilis (assembly GCF_049639895.1). Taxonomy (NCBI): domain Eukaryota; kingdom Metazoa; phylum Chordata; class Aves; order Passeriformes; family Paridae; genus Pseudopodoces; species Pseudopodoces humilis. Next base: position 111,720,419 of record NC_142201.1, read on the forward strand.
GAAGCACACCGGAGATCAGCTCCAGTTTAACCCGCTGCTGCTGCCACGAACAGCTGCCGGAGGCTTGAGAACTATTCACAGAGATTTCCCACACACACTTTCAGATAAAACACTCTGGGGACAGGAATCAGGAGGACCACTGTACCCCAGTTCAGCAGCACAAAAATCTGAGGCTGCTCTCTTGTGATCCCTTCATCTGGACAAAACTCGAGACCTGCAAACTGCTCCTCCAAGGAGGGACATCCCACTCTGTTGGACATCGCCTGCTGCAATCAAGTGTCCCAGCAAAATAAATCCCCACACACCCTCCCTTTCTTGCCCACTGGTCAGCTCTTGCTAAGAACAAGCCCTGTGGAAGCAGCAAAACTGTTCAAGAGTAGTTTTAATTAAAGCTTCTGCAGGCTGAACGCAGCAGAAAGCCGTGCAAAGGTAATGGCAGGAGTGCTATCGTATGGATAAATATTTGAGTTTCAGGCACCAGCTAACGAAGACTAAGCATTTTTGCTCACATCATGCAGATTAGCATCAGGCTTGAAAGCTTATTTAAAATGCTTCTATCAGGGTTATGACAAAGGGCTTGGAGGCAAAACAGAGACCTCAAACACAAAGGAAATGTGAAAGGCATTTTGCTAAGTGAATTTTACCAACAGAACAAAACTGGTATAAATAGTAGTTCTCTGCGGTTGTAATTCTGCCGGGGCCCGTACCATACCAGAAAATATGCACAAGAATTGAATTTTACTGTACTAATAAAACAAAGGTTTGCTGAATGAGACACCTTCCCCTAAATCTGTGGCTATATTCCACTGTATGATAGATGGTGCCATCGGTGTTACTGTGTCTGAAACCAGATTTGCACCAAAGCAAAGCAAGGACTCCAGTTCATCAGCACCACCACCACCACAGCCAAACAGCAAAAACGCATCTTGTATCTCTCTCATGTCCTACTGCAGATAAACTTATCTCAAATTACATTTACAACAGGCTCCATTACTTATTCCATTTACAAATCCATCTATTGAAATACTGGTGGGTGTGTTCTATTCAAAACAGTAAACTATTTCAAATTTAATGAATCCCAGGTGCCACAAAGCTAACATGATGGCAAAGTTATTGGGTAGCATCCTGAAGTTAGAGTAGTAAACTTTCCACTAAAATACTGGAATATATTACTGAAAAGAATACTGCTTGAATCTTAATTAAAGGGAAAAAATTCTACATTGTTTACTTGGTTACGATCCATCAATCCTTTCCAATCTCACATCAGAGACCTAATGGACACCAAATATGTCTATTTTTAATAATTTTGATTTTAATACTTTTTGATTTTAGAACCTTTAAAATCTATGAGTAAGGTCTTTCTGTGAATTCTAGGATGTAACTAAAAGGGTTGTTACCTGAACAACGTATTTTGAAGTACTGAGTCCCACATTAATTCAGTTAATGAACATTACTATTCATTCTCAGAATATACTTACCTTTAAAATATTTTGTTTAAAATGTATTTAAGATGTTACACATAGATAATGCAAAATGTTCTGCGAATACCTGTGTTCTTCCCACTCCTCTATTTAAATACAAATACTCTTAGCTGCATGCACAGATGATGTGATGCTATGATGAGAAAAATGATGATTTGAAAGTGATGCTATGGATGAGAAAAAGTCTGACAAAGTCTAATTTGTGCTCTCAGTTTACAGCTGCACAACTTTTATCTCTCAAATGTTAAGTGCACTATCAAACCTCTTTATAGATATACATATACACCAAACTTATTGCCAATCTATCAGTGCATTCTAAATTTGATTGCATTTCTCCTGCAAAAATGTGCAAAGATTCTGTCTATAAGGTATCTATCTCATACATTGTAGAAATGTGAGACTTGTAGCCCTTAAATATTTTATGTCTAGACTTACCCCCAAAAAATTGTAAATTTATGGTAATACAGGCAACATGTTGATGTTTTGCATTAGTTTTATTCTATATATAAATGTCATCTTGAGCAAATAAAAAGTCATAGCAGTATAAATAGCTGAAAAAAACCCCACCACAGTAAATAATTACAAAGCATATTAATAAAATAAAAACTTATAAAACATTTTTGAGTACTTTGGTCACATACTGATAACATTTATTTTAAAAGCAAAAATCAAAAATGATACGTGTCCACACACACAACACACAGTTCATATATAAGCATCAACATATTAGTTTCTCAAATTTTGTTACCACAGCAGTATTTAGCTTAATTTTTAATAAAGACTTCCATTACTTTGTTTTAGGAAAGAGAGAAAACAAAAGGTTAATACATTCCTATAAATTGAAGCTGTAAAAAAGTAAGCCTGAAAAAGTAGAGCCTTTAAGCCAAAAACTTAAGTGGTAACAGAGCTAGTGTTAGTAAAGTTGAGATTGCACATATAAAATTTTTGTGGAACCTCCCCTCCACTTAGTATTGTGTTGTCTGAAGGGAAAATGACCAAATCCTGAGAATAATCCAACAGAACTGTGTTACAGTATTAGAATACAACAAAAGTATTCTCATGCTGGTAGTCACATAGAAATTGTTTCCTCCTTTCTCTAAACTAGCAAACATAGAGGAATAAAACTCTCCACCAAACTTAGTACCCTTAAGACTGATTCCACCTTACTCTTTTAAAATCTTAATAATTTCATTTTAGTATGGCAGATGTTTGTGCAACTCCTTGCTGCAAAGGGCGTATGGCAAAGATTTCCAATACCAAAAAAGTGCTGAACATGTAACACACCACATTGTTCCAACATCAAAACTCCTTTGGTAAAACCACATTATTGACAACAGAGCATAATATAAAATTATCAAACACTGCTTCTCCAAAAAAAACCCCTGAATGGGCACTTCATTCTGTCATTAAATGGCAGAACAATGAACCTTTACAAATACACCACTGGTTGTCTCCAACGTTAACAGTAAAAACATTAAACAGGAATATAGCAAATTGTAAATCTTCTTGTTTAGGTATCACTTTTATGTGACTTCCAACACATTATATGGAAGTGTTATATAAATCCTTAAAAACCTGGGGTTTCTTTAGTATGCAAGATGGTATTTTTTAGTATTATTGAGATTAAAACCTGTGGGAGATCATCTGCATACTGGTTGATTCAGTTTCCCATCAAAAATGATGATTTAATTAGTGCAAATTTCTCACTATGTGCAATTTTCTTGTTTGTTGTAGTAGACAATACAGTATTTGACTATTTTTTTTTCACAGAATTTATTACCTATGTCAAACTCAGTTAACAAAGAAAACAACGGATAAGAAAACTTCCAGACAGTTCAAACAGCATTATTTTGTATAAAATACATTTTAAATTTTTTATCTTACCCTCTGCTTTAGATTGCCAGAAATATGAAATATGTAATGTAATACCTAAGAAAAGTTATTGGTACTGTAAGATAAATGTAAGAGTCAAACACATTTTATTTTTATGCACTTGACTATCAGCTTTCTAATGCTCCCTAGGTATCATTTTATTGGTAATATAGGTACATTTACCTATATTACCTACTTTATTAGTTTGTAGGTACACCATTCCACACAAACTTTCAACTCATTTTATAAAAAGGTAGAAAAATATATTCAATATTTGTTTAACCTTTCTACATTCACCCTATCATACAGGAATCTTACAGAATGCTTTAGAATCATTTATTCCCTGAAAAAATGCCAACACCTGCACAGCACCTGAAGAAAGGTCTCGGTGGGAATGTACAATCCAGTATTGTAGGATCTTGAAGGTATTTTTCTTCAGGTTTATAGCCATGTCTTTTCACAAGTAAACCAAATAAATCCTGAAGAGCTGGTGATGTGAAAAGTAAATGATAAAGTCTGACCACCTAAGTACAACAGGATGAACTCCATGTTGAGCTGTCCCATGTTGATAAAATGTCATTTAAAAAAATTTCCTTCAAGGGTAAAAAAAATGATAGGATTTTTAAATTATGTTTTTTAAAATTCTCTTTGTGCTCCAGTTAAGCAATGACATCATGGGTATCACTGTTGGGTCTCTGGCGTAGAGTCAGTGGGGGCAGAGGCTTTCCATAGAAATCTGTGGAAGAAATCCCAGAGCAGAAAAACACATCAGTCTGTCACCTACTACCTTCCTGGCTCTAAGAATGTTTACTAGATTCTTGTTTCCTTAATGAAAGCCAGGTATTCCATGAGTTTAGAGCTAATTCCTACAAGTAAACTTTCAAACCTAGGGCTAATGAATGTCTAGAGATGGATTGGCCAAACGAGGGTTTAATTACATTTTGTTATACGTGCATCAGCATTTGCAAGATCAAGCCCAAAGGGGATCTTGTAAACATCCCTGAAAATAGGAAAGGAGAAATCCAAAGTGTACAAATAACTGAAAAAATGAAGCACTGAAATTTGTATGTTGCTGTAGTCAAAGCTGCACTGCAATATAGTTTTAAATGACAGTAAAACTGTGCAGAATCAAAAATTTTGGGACTGTTTATGGATGGCATTTGTCTTGGAAGCTAAAATAACTTTCTAAAATAACTATTTCAGAATTTTTAGATAAAACTGCAACTTTTCCTTTTGTCAGTAAAAGAATTTAATGTGGTAAAACTGTACATCACAAAGTTAATAAGTACGTCAGGAGAGAGTGACAAGTGTTCACAAACATTTGTAATGGATATAAAATAAAAAACCCATGCAGACTGGAACATGCAAAGCACTTGACAAGCAAAATTATATGGAAGATGTTAAGAGGAAAGAGATAGAAATCAAGAAAAAATAAAAGCAGCTTTTTGAAGCATTCAAATCTCTTTTTTTTTTTTTTTTTCATACAGACCACCTCTTCCCCAACAAAGCCTTGATGGCCTGCCAACACAAAATTCAGCTTTAATAAATCATCATTTTCAAAGAAGAATATATCCCACTTGTTCTACAGATGCAGTAACTTCTCTTAAAATTGCATTCCTGAGCTAACAAACCGGACTGCACTACTTTAAGCACATGTGGACCTGTTTGTAGGATCAAGGTTTTAATTATCCTTACATTTAATCAGCAAAATGGGAACACTTTTATATTATTGTCATAAATATTTTGATTTCAATAGCACTAAATACAGCAGCAAGAAAACTGCAACAAATAATTCTAAGGTCAGTGAAAATCTGTCCAGTGGATTGGTTTATTCACCCATTTTTTGAGGACTGGCAGAGCACTTTAGGACTGGCAGAGAATTTTACCTCCTATAATGAAAGAGGTTTAATATTTCTGCAAATGCATCCTCCACTGACAATAAACAGGCACTCATCACGTTGTGTTGTGCCAAAATTATTAGCATGACTGGAAAAAATACAGTCTTTAGTGAATGTAAGTAATCAAAAAGTGTATACAAAGTTTGAATGTCTGAAAAAACTTTTAAACCCACCTTGGAATTTTGGGCAGAGCTGGGGGAAGGAAAACAAAAATCAACAGTGATTCATTTCTCTGCTGAAGTGACAACCAAAAATAAGTTGATTTTCAGAAAGATGCAATTTAGGCGTTATGGTAAAAAAAGAATCCAAGTTAGGCTCCACTGGTCTTAGGGAAACTCTGAGTTTCCAGTCAGGAGCAGGTTCTCAGTATGCAAAATAGGTAAGAATTCATTGAGAAACAATGTTGTGTGAGAGAAAATGGGCAAGGCCAGATGGGAAATTAAATCAGTGCAAGATGAACTTAGCAAGTGCTGGGTTAACAGGGGAACTCAGTGATCTTAAGGGTCCTTTCCAATCTCAGTAATTCCCTGACTCTATGGTTCTCCAACTGACAGAGTTAAAGCCCTGCAGCTGCTTTAAGCAAAAGAAATAAATAAATTATGTTTTTGGAAATCAGGACCTAACTAAAGGTTTGACAGTGCTGGGCAAAGGACTTTCTTCATTTATAAATAGTCCTTTCCTAATAGCTGTTTCCTTGCTAGGATTTATAAGTGTGAATCTTGTGAGTGGTTCAAAATTCCTGAAAAAAAGAATAAATCCCCCAAAGAGTAGGCAATGCCTTGAATTCAGCTGTAAATTCTGAGTACTTAAAGTTTGCTCTTACACCTCTGGTCAAGAAATTTCCCTACCAATGTATTTGCCATTGTTAACTTCCAAAATTATTTAATAATTATACTTATTTTACAAATTAACACTTAGCTTAAGCAGGTTTTTTCCTCTTTGTCCCACCCATGCTCTTCCTACAGAATGCAACACTTCCCTTAGGCACAGATAAAAATTGAGTTCCTTTTCTTCCCCTCCCTACCTCTTCATCTGGCTTTCCTTTCTTGTCGACTTCTCTCTACTTGCCTTTAAAAAAAAGAGCAAGATGGGTTTACAGTTAAAATTACAAATCACATTTTAAGCAGATGAATTTCATTCCTGTGAGAAATAAATATTTTGGGTTTAGAAATCTTATTTCCCCTTCAGGCATCTTTTGGTTCTCTGGCAGAAAAGCTCCTTGTTCTTGTGTTCCAGATGTCTCCAAATTCACTTTTCAAAATTTGAAAAATAAAAATGTAATAAAAATGAAGAAGCTATAATCTCAAATTCAGGAAAAAAAAATGTAATACCAACATATGAAAAAACAGTCTTCCACAATCTTCCAAAAATAGAAAATAGTCATTACCGAAGCAAGAAATCAAGACTCTTTGATATTTCCAGTTAAAAATGTTCATTTTAAATGCAGTATGTATTTGGACTCTTCAAGTAACTGTCCCCATTACAATGTGTCACTTTATAATTTTTAGGTGCAAATAACTTCAGATCATTAACAACTTCTGACATCCCATGCCACTTTAAAGTTTATGAGGGAATTGGAGAGAACTCATTGTTTCTCCTAATAAAAAAATCAGACTTGAAAAAATCAAAAAGATGCTTTCTACTAAGCAAAAGAAAAAGCTTATGGTCAATGAAACATGGAATTCAGAAATGAAAAACAGATGAAGAATGAAGTGAACATAGAAGTGAATGGACAATGGAGAATGGTTTAAAAAGGTACAAAACCCCGAATACTTTCAATTACCAGGATGATGTGTTTCACCAAGAGGCTCAAGTTTTCGAAGTCTATTAAGTTTGGGAGTTCCCCATCCAACTAAAGGAAAACAAAAACTGTCAGAGCATTCCATGACTGCACTGGATTATTCTGAGCTGTACAGACACCACATCTCCTTGGGAGAAATCAAAGCATTTAGAAATGCCAAGCTATGCATTACACTGCATCCATGCTGAACAATGATGAAATACTTAAAAAAGAAACTGATCCACCTTAAAAATATTGATATTTTTAATCACTTCAGTGAGTAATCAAGTTTCTGGCTCTTTTTTTTGGGAAAATTATGTTTTCTTCCACGGAATAGGCTGAGTTAATATCATGAAGTTCATATCATGAAGTGGGAAACTGCATCAAAGATTTTCTAGAGAGAAAGGTTTAGCAGCTCCTCTTTGTATGAAGACCAGTCAAGTTTCATAATTCACAAGTGAGACTTTCAAAGGATTACCAACCACAAATTGAGACATCAACTATTGTTTTTATACTTACCTGGTGGAAGAGCTGGTGGTGGTGTAGGATTCTTGGGAAGAGAGTCCTCTGCATTAACAGGTTCTACTCTGTGGCCCCTTTTTAATTTTGGTTTTTTACTTTTTTTCTTGCTGTTATCTACATCCAACAGAAATAAAACATTACGTATCCTACAGTTATATTCAGGTAATATCCTACATCAGATTCTAATACAATTGTTGGGGAGATACATCAGTTTTCAGTCCAAACTTAGACATAAAATTATGGGAAATGTAAATCATACAACAGTTTGCTACAGAAAATAAACTGTGGGCCTAAAATATTGGCAAACACAGGTCACACAATATTTTGCTATAAGAAAATAAACTATGGGCATAAAATATATGCAAACTCTATGTTTCCATGAAGAAATTCAACTTATATAACCTATTCCTGCATTTTTCTGTTTCAAATGGATGACACTGGTATGTGGTATAATGGCAATATGGACAGAAGGAAGAAGAATGCGAAAAATCACATGAAATTATTTAAAAGGCAGCAGTTTTACCTGAGTCAAGGCATTCTGAGGCTTGTTGGTCACTCTCTTCTGCATGCTGCAAAAGCTGGGCAGTCGTAGAGTTGTACCTTTCCAACCTGCTGTCATTTGTGTTTTGGCTACTGCTACTTGATATGTGGTCCTGCTCTGCTTGAGAATTCAAGACAATTGTAGCCTTTTCAGTCTCCAACTTTTGCCTCTTCTTTTCTTTTTCCAGCTGTTTTTCATTCTAACAAAATGGACAAGATTTTTTTTTTAATTACTTTTAATGCTGTAAACTGGCTAGTAAGACAGGAAAGTTATTAAAAAATGAAAATATTCCCTGAATATCCTACATTTAGCATAGAATTTATTTTCAAATAGATGAAGAAATTAAATTTCCAATCTCCTACCCAGAGGAAGGGAGGGGGAATCATAAAACAGAAGGATTTTTAGACTTATTGCCTGTTCTCTTGTTTTACTATTGGTTTTATTAAAAAAACCCCAAAACTATCTTCTACTTTCTTTCCCCTCAATTATTTTTTTTTTAATGAGTTACTTAAAAAAATACAAATGCACAGAGCCTAAGTCTTCAGAAAATGCTATCCCAGTTTGGATAAATACCTGTTGTGGCATACAACCACAATGACAGGCTGCTTCACAATTTTCTGCAATATTCACAGCTGCACCTTTATTTTCTTGCTTTTGATGTTATTGCTTAATGGATTATTGTGCATGTAGCTGCCTTGACATGTGCTGTGGATATGGGTGCTTTTGTCTTGGAGAAAAGCAAATGTTTGAACTACTTGCTGGAAAAGTTCACATGTGTCTTTAGATTGTGTTATCTCCAGGCAACTGAATAAAAAAATATGAACTCAGAAACGTAGGTTGAGGGAACTTTAATATATGAATGTGATTTTCATATTTCAAAATTAATAAAAATTCTCAAGAGTCTATTTTCAACTGAAAAGAGGTTATGCTCACAAATCTGAAAAACTGAAGAAGTCAGGAATGTTTGAAATGACTCACCACATCACTAAAACACTTTAGAAGAAACTAATAGACCTTGAATATTTTCCACTTCTGAATTCCAGGAGTTTAATTATGAAATGTTTTCAGTCATGTGTTTATATTTATACTGTGTCTACAAAAGTTTTGTTCGCCAATCAATAATAGAGGTTTTCTTATGACAAAAACATTGATTCAATGCACAGAATACAAGGCTGTCAAGATTAAAATAAGAGTTAAAAAAAGTGCTGTGCAGACAGACTTAGAACAACTCTTTCAAATGACCATTTTTCTCACTGCCTCTCAGACATCTGTTAGTGGTAGTGCTAAACAGATCCAGAGTTCCACATACTATCCTACCTCAGAGATTACAGCAGATATAGGCTGGAAGGGGTTTCCACGTTTCCCAGGCTCAGGGTCTTCCTCCTCAGGTGCATTTCCTTCTTCTTTTTCCCTTTGGCATTGTTGGTGGGTTTATGTTGTTTCAGTGGTTTTGGTGTTTGGTTTTGAGGGTATTTTTTTGGGGCAAGGGGAGTGCAAAGAGGGAGAAAGAATAAAGAATTATTAAGAAACCATAAATTTTATAGAGAACGATGTCAACCTTCCCCAATACACCTCTTAGTGTGGCATAAACAATCCAACATAGTCAAGAGGTTTTGTGTGTGTAGAGACACGTGGCAGATCAGGAGAAAACCAATTTTTTTAGAAATTTGTGAAACATATGAACACCATGCCAAGTTCCAGCTGCTTAAAATGTACTTTACTAATTTACTTGCTTATTTAAACCAAAACAGCCAGAATATAGTCCAAGACACTTCCCAGATACTTCACACAGTAACTGAGACTCAAAATTCTCTGCCTATATAAGGCAGAGGACAATGGTGCTCAGCAAATATCTTAGGAATGCCCCAGTAAAATGATTAACATCAGTTTTTCATAGGCACCACAACAGGCTGCTAAAGACCAGAAAGAGCTCTGAAAGGGAGTAATCACTTATCCTGCTTCCTCTCAGTGCATCGTCTTTAGTTCCTTCATGACTCACCTGTTGGATATCCTGAAGTTTATTAAACATGGTATTAAATAAATTTTCATATCTAGTCTTTGGTAATTCACATATGGGTTACAGAATCTAACTTAATACTTTATTTTAGAAGGTAACTTCAGATTAAATTACAGGAATTATTTTTTTAGGCCAGCCTTCTGTGAAGTTGTATTAGTAAGGCCAAATTTATTCCACAATTACTTTGCAATTCTCATTCACAGTACATTTCCAGCATGCACTAAATCAAATAAAGGGGATGAAGAGGCAAAAGCTTCAAAAGAAAGATTCTTGGCTTGTAAGCTTTAAATCCAGGATAGCCTGGTTCCCATAAGAACTATGCACAGGAATGAACCAAATATCTTAGAGAAGGGAGGAAGGGATGGAGTAGGAATCACAGGCAAAATACCTCTGCTCCCGTATCCTCCTGACTCGCTCAGCTCGTTCCAGTTTCTTCTGCTCCTCAAGTGCTTTTTGCTCTGTTGTGTCTCTCTGGATGCGCTCATGTAAGGCATCAAAATCCTTTGCTATGATATGGAGGAGCCAAAATAACCCCTTTTTTATTGATTTATCGATTTTTTTTCCACAGCCCATGACCGCTGAGCAAGGTTCCTGTAAATATATGGAGAAGGAGGGAAAAAATATTTGTGGTTCAGACCACATTCCTTGACTGGAAACAAGAAATTAGCTGAACAAATACGGGTTATAAATAGTACATGCTAGATTTATCAATCAAAATGGAAAAATCTGAGATGAAAAAGAATCAGCTTTGCTTCAGTTCATGAAAAAAAATTCAACATGTTCATAAGCACCTCGGGGATAAATAAAATCTCCTGTGAATTTGTCAGAAAAGCTGTCAAACCAATTCAATTTTTTGTACCAGAACATGCACTGCACCTCGCCTGGAGTAAAACTTTTTGTCATTATACTCTCAGCAGCAAGTGAGAGAAACATGATCTAGGCAAAGCTGTTGGAAGTGACAGGCAAACCTCATCAAGAAAATAGTTCTGAAATAGTTAGGAAAACACATCTGGTAAGAAAACATTGAAGGGCCAAGAGTGCTTCTCTTGAGATTAAAACACTTCAGGCAAATAGAATAATAGCTTTCAAAAACGTAAGGTGAAACTGCAAATAGGAAAAGAATAATTTCCTCTTAATTTTTCATTTCAGGATGACAAGCTTTAACTGGGACAAAAGAGATGGGGCTTGATCCAAGCTTGAAACATGGAGAAGATATTCTGTCAAGATCTCCTGGGAACTCTTTTCCAGAATGTTTTGGAGCATTGTGTGTGTCTCCTAAAACATTCTCTGAGTAACAACTGAAGAGATCCAGCTATGTGTATGACATGTAGAGATGGTATTTCATGCTGATCGTGTTCAGGATTTGTGTTTATGAAAAGAGACCAACTCTCCAGTGTCAAGATCTGAAAAACTCTCAGTGCTCTCTCCATCTGACAAGCATTTAAATGGCACCACAGTCAGATATGGAATGTGCAATTTATGACAGAAAAAAAAAAAAAATTCTGACCAGTTATGTTTAAAGTAATGTTCAAATATGAGTCCTTTTCACTATGGAACCCTGCAAAAACCTCCAGCAGGACCTACTCAGAAAGGAGATGTACAGAAGATGGATACAACTTGTTTCTTTGAGGAAACAAAGATCAAACACTGGCCAGCACAGGGACAATGTTCTCAGTTTTCATCAAGATCATTGTTACTGCAGTTTGGTTACAAAATATAAAAATTTAGAAATATGGAATACACAGACATATTAAATAAGAAAAAGAGGAAGGTCATTCTCACTGACACTGTCCAACAGCAAGACAAATTATTCCTCCCATTTGTTTTAATACTGTGTGGGGAAATTTAAAGATCCAGTGGAAAATTAACTAAAAGAATAAGAAGAAACAAAAGGTTTTTTTGGTCCCTGCCCAACTTTTTATCTTGTTTCACAATGCCTCTGTTTAAATTGACCCCAGGAGTCATCCTACTGAAGGAATTTGGGACCATGTTTATCTTAAAGAGCCTGGTGAAGAAGGTGTCCATTAGAGTATGGAACAGTCTTAAGAGTGTATGATCTGGTATCTTTACTAATTACACATAAAACAGAAATAAAGAAAAAGAAGAGCATTTTACTGCCACATGTCAGAAATTAGGCAATTCAGATGTACTGGAATACACTAGTATCTTTCAGGTCTTTTTTTACTGAAAATTTTTCAAGAAAATATTTTTGGCACTGAAGTTCCTCGAAAATAAAACAAGGATGAACTTGCGATTTTAATTTTTATGATTGCTATATGTGCATAGTGCAAAGTGCACTAACTGAAAGAAAGCACTCTGATAATCATGACATAATAAACAGAGCTGTGCCCTGCTCTAACTCAGCTATTTTAGCAAATAATAGCGATATGTAGTGCTCAATAAATTTTGCAAACCTCCCTAATGAATTAAAATTATTTTTAAATTTTAAAATCCAAAGCTGAAATGGTTTTGCAAAAATGCCTTATTTTGCTTAATAACAGCATAACATTTATTATCTTTCAAAATGATTTTAAAGCCATCAGAAAAAGATTGTGGAATTAAAACCCTACCTAAGACACTGGTTGATTAAAATAAAGGCTTAAAGAAAAACTTCAGGGACTACTAATGTGGATATATTATTTGAAATATCGACCAATATTAAGTAGGTTTCATAAAGATTTCTGATTTTGGCTCCTCCCACAATGACTTCCTGCTAGGTTTTTTTCTTAACAGGACAGTGAATACTACATCTAAATTTCAGTTTTATGCCATATAGCACAATTTCCTACCTTAATGGAAGCTTTACACAGATATGAGAAAATACAGCATCTTAAAATCTACTTACAATTTGACAGAGACACTTGTGTTCATTAACCAGCCTTTCCAGAGATAACGACTCGATTATATCTGCTTCTGACAGTGCTCCTTCTCTGTCTTGCTTATTTGCCAGCCTAGAGGGAAGATCAAAAGAAACACTCATCATCCTGCCACAAGAGAGACTCTCACATCTCCAAAAGCTGAGGAAGAAGGGGAAGACTGAGAAAGAGAAGATAAAATTCCTTGTTTCAGCTTTAATTATCTCTTCTACTTAATAAGCATGTTAGTCTAGGCACCATTTTCATCAGATACTAATGTTAGATAATCACTAAGGTGCTCAGTAATAATTTAATATTATTTCTAGAGAAAGCAATCATATTTACAGTAAAGAAAATGGACATAATAGACCATCCTGCTTTACATCTAAAGCAGCACAGGAAGATCTGTTAGAGCCTCTGGATGAAAGTTCACGGTTTTGCAACTTCCCAAACCATGAGCAGTTCCCTGTGTAAAAGTGCTTCAGGATCATCTCACTGCCTGCAACCCAGCATTTCTCTCTGATGCCAAACAATGTTTTGAACTTGCTCTTCCTGAGTAAAACTTGCAGTGTAGAGGGAGGGACCTGCATGAATGGCTCTAAAAACCTTATTTTACTAAACTGAGGAAAGCAAAAAAAAAAACAAAAACCCACATAGCTCACAAAGTAAGTATTCTGTAAGATGAAGATCACTGTCTTGCCACTTATATATGATAGGAAACAGGACTCTAGAAGACAGACATTCATTTACGAGTATAAAAATACAATCCAACCTTATTTTGCACTTTCTACAACATCAATAATCCAAGCCAAGTGCTGCACAGCATTAGAAAATAGGAAATTTGTACTTGCTTCTCTCTAATAAAGGAATTCCACTCAAACAATGCTCCTCTGAAATTTAGCAACATTTCAATGACATAAGAACTCTGACTCAATTTTCCAGATAAGAAGACAAATGACAGAAGGTTTTGGAACCAGACATCATAGTCCTTCCTCCTGAAATCTCAAGTCATTATCATTAACTCAAATGGCTTTTAGGGAACTTAGGCCAAAGCTTGTACTTCGAATTTATGTTAATTCCTTGCTGGGAAGGAACAGTCATAAGAATTCACTCCATAGTTACCAGAACTTGTCAGCACCTTAGTTTGATCTAAGACCTTATTCTTCCATATTCTCCAGAATCCCAGTATGAAAGCTTCAGTTCTTAATTATTTTACTCTCAAGAAAATTTTCTGCATCAAAAACATTAAAAAAAAAAGCTGTGTTGCATCTACAGCCCAAACCCCCATATTCTTTGTCACCATTACCCTCATGAGCTATGATTCATTATCTAATCTTTCATCTTCCTTTTCAAGAATTTGTTTATGAAGGAGACCATAGAAAAGCAGCTTCTCAAATGTCCAGTCTCTCTCAATCTTCACCATTCTTAACTATTTGTGGTCCAAACCATTCAAACCATTCACTTATTTATCATCATCCTGAGGATAAAAATCCCTATGTCCTACTGATAATCAAAACTTTGCTGGCTTGACCTGCAGAGCTGGAGAGAGCACAAAGCTCTTCTCCCTGCCCTTCCTTGATACTGAATTCCCACTTCTTAAAGAGAGAACTTCTACAGTGCTTTGTAAGATGTAGTGCAGGGATTCCCAAACTGCTGCTCAATGCATATACAGAACCTGTGGTATTGAAAATATGTTTATAAAACTCTGGCACTGCTTCTTTTCATCAACCAGCTAGAACAAGACTCGTCCTCTCAGTATTTAGCTATGAAACCAAAGTTAAACCAGAAAAACTGAGATGCAATGCAAAAAAGTAATTAAAAGACTGGAAACAATTAACTTCACTTTTTTTCTCCCCCACATAACCTATTTTGTTACAGTCTGAAAATCCTACTGTGCTGCCTCTTAGTCTCAAAAAGCATTCCTCAGCAGTGCTGTCAATTCATCTAGATCTAATTGAAGGCAATATTTCTGAGCAGTGTTTGTTGCCACAGCCTATTTCTCCCTCACCTGAAGATTAAATAACTGCACTATTTCTGCTGCTTTTGCTCTTCACACCCTACAAAGCACAGCTGAAGCAGAATGAAATGCTGGTAAACTGCATAGCTCGGTGGCAGCTTGACACTAACATTCCACAGCTTGCAGTACCTGCTGATTTTTAACCTCAAACACCTTGAAAGGTGTCATATTTGTCTTTCTGGTCAATTAGTTTCCACTTTCTCTGCAGCAATACTGACTGAATTCCAAAAATGTGGCTGAGGTGCTGTACCTGGAAAAGCAACATATCCAAATAGCTGTCTCTGCCTAATCTCCCCAGGAACTGAAGTGGTTTTGCTTAGGTCCATCTACTGCTGGACACCCCTGCCCACTTCACACTTTAGGTCAAACTTCTAAATGGAGTTCAAGTATTTTTAAGATACTGTAGAAAAATGCATTATTCTGCAGAGGCTTTTTTTTTCCCCCCCATGAACAGATCCATCTACCCTCAATAATTCTTTTTCCCTCCATGCTTTGGTACAGAAGAAAGCAAAGCCTGCACTTACACTTGTGCTTCCAAGGTAGGCACTGCTCCACTTGCAGCTTCTAAGGGGAGCTGCTCCAAGGCACTTCCTGCTGCTGGCACTCCAGAGGGATCCGCCTCCCAGCAGGGCTGGCTTTCAAACAGGCACAACCAGATTCCCCAGGCACAAAGTAATCAATTTGCCTGTCTCCTGCAGTGGCAGAAGGCAGTTTCAGTCTACCACTCCTGAGGATGATCACACTTGGACAACGATATAAGAATTAGAAGCAGGAAGAATGAAGGAAATACTTCATGGAATGTTACTCAAGACACATTCTTTAGGGAATATTCTGGAAAAATGTTTTTGGGACTATACTGAAGCTCAACCTCAGGAGTTCCTATGTAAAGGATAAAAGCCACCATCACAGGATTCAGAGGTAAATACGCTTCTCTTAATGTTTCTTAATTTGCAAATATCAGTAAAAGGCTTTCTAGTGGGGTTTAGAATGGAAATGTGTGTAAGTGTCAAGACATGAATATAATGTATGTATGTCTGCTTTGCAAAGAGTTAGGTATTTCTGTGGGTGAACATGGACTTACAGCTCTGCTGCTCTTGCACAGGACCACCAGGGTTTGAGGCAAGTTTTATGCAAAAAAAACCCTTTCTTTAGGGAATACATCAGTTATCTTAAAAGACAGACCTTGATTTTAGTCTTTCAAATCTGTTGAACTTCATATATAGCAATTTTTTCATGTTTAAAAACCTGTAGGAGGTATATATCAAACCATACTTGAAAGCATAGCGGAGTGGCTGTTAGTTTATCATATTAAGTTTGCTGAGTAAGAAGCTTTCATCTATAAAATCATGCTTGGCTTATTTCAGTTTCACATAAAGTATATTTGAATTGTCTTAGTATAACAAATGTACCTCATGCAAGAAATAAAGTAGGCACCTACTGCTTTTAGATCAAGTAGGATTTTTCTAAGCAACTGGAGAGCTTTTGAACTTTAAGAGTCACAGGAAACAATGTGAAAAGGGAGTGTTATGTGTGCATTGGCACAACTGACATCTACAGCTCAGCAACAATATTTCTCTTTAGAAGCCACTTCTGCCAGAGAAAAACAAAGTCTGAATGCTATGGAAGTTCCTTGACCTTTCTATAAAATCTCCATTACTGAGCAAAGAGGGAAAAAAACCCCAACAGAAACCAAACCAGTATTAAAAGTTTACTTTGAAATACAAGATCTGTAAAAATGTCCCAGATATGCTACTTTTGGGGTTATATTTACTCAGAATCCGTGATCACAACCCCAACATTTTGGGTCAGATCTGCATAGTGTCCATCAAAATTAATGAAGAGCAAAGGATGCCTGAGGTCAAAATTACAGCATCAGAACTACCCCCATGATTGAAAGAAACTGCAGGAAAATGAATTTTTATGAGAATGGTTTACCTAAGATCAAGAATTAGTCTTTAAGATACTTCAAGAAGCCATAGCTTTGAGGGATGGAATTAGCTGGGAAAACAAAGACAAAAGCTTTGAAATTAAGAGCAGTCTAAAGAAGGGGAAAGAACAATGCCATATTCTTCCCTCTACAGTGAATCTTCTATTTAAAAATGCTGCTCTACCCTTTCTCCCTTTGGAGTTTTTTTCTCTCATCCATTAACCTTTTTCTTGGGCAATCCTATGGGCAGCCATCAGAAGGATGTTTTTATTCCAGAGAAATGAGGCCTCAGCTGATGCAGCATGAAAAATTTTGTCTCTTCATGCTTTGCTCATGTCAACATCCATGAAAGTCAAACTCCTGACCCACACGCAGGCAAAAATAAGTGACTTGTTTTGCTTGTTCCTTCTTCTTCAATTATTGGCAGTTCACGAGCTTTTTGAGGAAGTCATGGAAAACAGAATTCCTCATACTTTTAACAAATAGGAGAACAGACCAACAGTTTCAAGTGGCCCATGGAAGGCACTCTTGATGAAGTTCTGAGCCTGCTCTATCAGGTGATTTTTTTTGCAGAGTGCCTTCCAAATGGAAGTGTTAACAGACCTTCAAGCACATTCTTCTTCAGCATTTCAAGTCCCTGCCCCTTCTGGGTTGCTGACAGCAATGACAAACCAATCAGTAGATTTTGATGGTTGACACATGCCTCTTTCTCAAATAAATGGACTTATTTCAATTCATGCCTTCAATTCTCATGCAAAACAGTACTTTGAATAGTATGGTGACCTATAATTAAAAAAAGGTGAATAAAGTACCACAAGATTATTGCCCTGCTCTCATGCAATTTCAGGGAGCCTGTAGGAGACATTTCTGAAAGTCAACATTTTCCCTAGACAATTCCTCCAGGTCACAAATAAGAGAACAGTTAAAACTAAGATTGTAAACTCCTCCTGTTTACAGTATCTCTAGGCAACTTCAGTCTCATATTAGCTTTTGAACATGTCACAAGAACATCAGCAGTTATAATTTGTTTCATTTTGTTAAGTGGCCTCATTCTCACCACAGGTCTGAATCATATTCCTATTTACTGAAAAGGTTTCTTGACACACTCTGCTATCAGTTCAATCCCACCTCTTGGTCAAACAGGCTGCAGCCAACAATGTCTGAGCTCACCTAAAGCAAGTTCTGTTCAGCTTCCAGATGTGTAATTCCAAAACAAATGGCAATAAATGATATAACAATATATTTTTAGACAAGATTAAAAAAAAATTAATTGCTTTCTTATACTCTATTTCACCTTGATATATCAAATGCTAGGCAAACTAAGTATAGTCAAATTGCCTGTATGTTTTTTTTTAAAAAATCCTACCTTACATTTATTACAGGTGAGTTCCAAGGCTGTGATAGGCAGCTCTGTGGTCTGACAGAGATGAAATGGGAATGTAAAGCAGGTGGGATGGTGCACAGCACAAATTCTGAGTCTGCACTTCTACTGTCAGGAAGACAAATCTCTCACACCACTTAGTGCAATACAAAGCTACTGAGTTCAAACTATATATCTTATTAAATAGAAATCATCCCACCTGTACTCTATCCTCCTGCAGCCCTTTCTCTTGCTCCTATTTTATTTTCAAATACTGATTTAAAATATATCAGTATTTGGACCTTAACGATGTGATCTTTGGGCAGAGGAGATCATGACTTTCTTTCTAGGTTTCTGCAGCCTCTAGGTTTGTCAGGACTCTTGAAGAGCACTATTGACAGCAAATCTCTGATTAAACAAGTGAAAAAATCACCATCAAAACATGAAGTTCTTACCAATTACAGAGAATTAGCTGCAGACTAAGCGACTTGCAGAGTGAGATCATTGTTTTGTCAGTGAGGTGAAATGCCCTTCACCCTCACTGGGATTTATGTCAGTGCAAAAGCATGAACTCCTCACCTCCTATTATCCAAAGTATCAGCAGGAACGTCTGCAGACATAGAAATGCTGGTAGATGCTTTTCCTCAAGTCTACATCTGCAGCCACACAATCATAACAAAGATTTCAAAACTCCAAGGAACAAGCTCAGATTTGCAGCTGATTCATTGCATCTATCTTAGAACCAAATACTTCAGGAATAGCAAAACACCAACACAAGACAGCTACATCTCCTACAACATGACTGTGTTACAGATTTGTGGTCAAAGGCCCAAGAATATTTAAAAGTATTTTAAGTCTGTTTTCCCCCTCTCCATATTTCTTGAAAAACTCATTCCAGAGCAGCATGATTTGGCTACACTTTTCCAGCAACTTTAGCCTAATTCTTCCCCACCTTACAAATTCTTTGAATACTCAGGTCTGCTCTATTACATTTGAATTTCTTGGTTTTACTCAATACCCACATTTCTCCACCTCCCACAATCCATTTCACACTAATTAGAGAATTCCCAAGCTACCTTGCTTCAAATGCAGCATTTCTATTCCTGTACATACTGGTAATTTTGGTTTCCCTGGAAGTCTTGTGGCAGCTTTTACAAAGTGATAGGACAAGGCTGAAGTGTTTTAAATGTAAGAGGAAAAATTTAGATCACATGCTAGGAAGGAAGAAATTCTTTACTGTGAGAGTGGTGAGACTCTGGCACAGGTTGCCCAGAGAGAAGTTGTGATCATCCCCTTTGCTGAAACTGTTACTGATTTTGCACTGTCATCTCATCTGTGGCATATTTTTAGGCAGGGTAAGCTCTCTGCCTTTGGTATTTTCTTGCTGAACCACTCCCACACTTCCCACAAACAGAAACTTGAACTTAAAACTATTTTTAAGTATATTTTTCCAAGGACTTATTTTACAACAGAGATGCTTAAGGGGGTATTTTCATCCAATCACCTTGTGTCTCATAATCCTCGGTTTAAGTACATTTGTTTACAAAGTATTTAAGTTAAAGGAAGCTTTTTAAACAAAGGAGAAAATAAATGTAACTTATAGCAAGATATCCTACTTTAGTTACTTCTGATGCATCTTTGAGTAACAGGGCAAGATTCCAGAACAACGTGGAACAAGTTCTTTCTTTCCTTGTGAGAACATGAGAGAGCACAAACTGAATTTCTAAACAAAACACCAGCTTTCCCCTAAGACTACTATAAGGATTTTAAACTATATTCATTTAAATAGTGTATGTCTCTAATTTTTTTGTTGCTAACTTAAGACATTTAAGCAGTCATCAAGCTCCTGAGTATGACACCAAGATTTACTCATTGCCATTGTGCTTGGAAAAAAAGTTAGGTGGGTTTCTTGGCACCACATGACAGAGCTGTAACGTAATTTCACTGCAGCTTGGAAATGCATAAAAAAATAATAATTGGGAAAAAAAAAAAAAAGCTTAGGATTGCATGTAACATGAAATTCCTTTGGGACATGTTGCCTGAAAGCATTGTCCACCCAGTGCCCTTAACTGACTCATAGCTAAGGGTCAGGAAAACAAACCTACCCTTACTTTTGGTGCAATCATTTAAAAAAACCCAAACAAATAAAACCTCCCAAAACAACAACAACAACAAAAAAACTAC
The DNA here is from genome assembly GCF_049639895.1 of Pseudopodoces humilis. Classification (NCBI taxonomy): domain Eukaryota; kingdom Metazoa; phylum Chordata; class Aves; order Passeriformes; family Paridae; genus Pseudopodoces; species Pseudopodoces humilis. The sequence goes on from NC_142201.1 coordinate 111,740,873, forward strand.
TAACAAACAAAAAGCCAGAAGTTTCAGCAGAGGTAAGGAAGGCAGCATGAGCCAGAACACAGATCATCCATCTCAAAGAGCTCTTAAAGAAAGGACTGTTTCTTGATTGCCTGCAAGTCCTCTTCTCTGGAAGAGAGTGCAGGATGTTAAAACTCAGGTAAGGTGGCTAATTGTATCAAAAGATCAAATAGAAACAGAGCCTTTGCTGTCAGGAATTTTAATCAAGGTGCTGAATAACCAAGATCTAGTGAACAAAAGCAGAAATTAAAATAAACAAGAGGCTTTGGGGTTAATTTGGGGACTGGGGAAAAAATAAAACAATCCAGCAAAGCCAAATAAAAAGCCATTAAACCCAATTACAACTAGAAACAAAAGAGTTCCGTACAATTAATTTTCCTACTTCACACATCCAATTATGTCTTTTAACTTAATGTAGCCCAAATCTTATTTTAGGATGTAGGCTCCATGTTTCTTGGGTCTACTGATAAATTAATCAGACAGGTGGAAGAATATTCTATGTGGTTGCTTTGCAATTAAGCAAGTGGACCTTTCAACTTGCCTTTTTTTTTTTTGAGTTGAGAAGATAATACAAAAAATTTCATTTCTGTCAAACTCATTATCTTTGAATTTTGGACTTCCTTTATCATCATGACAGATTCTTATGGTGGTCCAGGCTAGTAGGATTCCCCTAGTCAGTGTGCTGAGATAACTGCCTTTATCAAGACTTCTCCAGTCACATATAGCATCTGTTTAAATGGAGATTCATATAACCCTGTTCCTGAGGAACAACACAGCCAAGTTATCAGAAGGCAAAGACTCTTGCAATACCCTTAAAATATATTTGACAAGGATGTGAAAATTGCATTTCTGAACCTGACAAGTATTTATAGCTATATATAAAGATGCTTCAAGAAGAAAAAACTTAATCACCAATGGGTTTGCATGATAATAACTGCAATGGGCAGTGAATGTAGGGGCCACACTAAGTCACTGGAGTGCTTTCAGTCCACATATTCCATTTACTCTACTATAAAGAATGGGCATGTTTTCCTTTTACTGACAAAAACGTCAAGGAAAATGAAGTGCTTTCATCTCAGTGAAAAGAAAAACAGGATGTGCCCCTATATACAAACACGTAGGACAAAACAAGGACTCAGTAAATGAACAGAGATTGTTGTGGAACACTCAAGAAGCCATTTCCAAGGTTATCTCTGTCATGGAGACATCCTCATTTCTTTGAAACCAGCATGTGTTCCAATTGCCAGTATAATCAAGCACAATTATTGGCAAGCCTGTTCAGTAGCAGGCTTTGAAGGCAAGCCCAGCAGCAGAGAAGATATGAAACTAAGATTCAATTGCTTACATTCCAGTCTTTTGAGAGACTGATCTTTAAAAAAGAAAAAAAAAAAAAATCTCCAGTATTTTCTGCTCACTCCTTTGATATTTAACAATATTTGCAGATTTGTTTTCCAGTTCTGTGAGGCTCTTCCCTCCAGCCCCAAGGAACACAGTTATTTCAAGAGCAATGCACCAATTCTCTTAGATACAAGAAATTCTTGTCACCTTATAGCATAAGCATTAATGGTGCCCTTAGAACTCGCTCTTAATCCCAGGTCTGCCCAGCCCTGCTAAATTAACATGGGTCAACAGATGTGTGAGGCTGGACTAGAACAGATTTTCAGGTCACTTCTCTGAAGCCCTGTTTAGCAGCCCCCGGTCCTTTCACATGCCCCCAGCTGAACTTTCCCTGTTGGTAGCAAGCAGCTCTGGAACATTCCTGAAGAATGTTATCTGGGAGAAACTGCCTGACTTCTGCCATGGGGACATCCACTGAAAAGTTCAGCAATGTAGAGGCATTACTGTAATGAAATTTATAAATTTTGCATCTTCCCCACCCCAGAATAATGTTCTCCAATAAATAACTTGCACTCTTGTCTGATCACAAGTCTCAGCACATTACTGTAACTTCTAATGATTGCCAGACTTTTGGGATTGTCTTGGTGTGAATCAACAAACACTAAATTCAAATATTATGGTGTAAAAAAGGAGTAAGGAAAATCCACACTAGGGTAGACTATCAACATTCTTTCTCATGACGAACCTCTGAAGCATTTCAGGTTTTGTTTTTCAGCTAATCCTCCTGCAGAAAGCCAGATTTAAGTCTGTGAAGACATGTCCACAGTGCTCAACTACATGACTTACACAAAAATCTATTTAGAGATTTTAAATATGCATAGGGGAGCAGAGATACCACAGCAGTATCATTTGGAACTGTTCAAATAAAAGAACATCATTTGCATATTGAAAGGGTACTGTATAGACCTTTTGCAGCTTCTAAAAATGCATCTTTTGGATACTATTAAGAAATTCTACATTTGCTTGCTAAGAAAAAATAAAATCTCTAGAAACAGGGTTAAATAAGAGTTGCACCTATTTAATGCTGCAGTTTCAGAGAACAGCCCTAAAAGCTCTGAAACAGCCAGGAGATAACACTGTGCTGTTTAACCTTTATGCTTGAACAGCCCTTTGAAAGACACACATCTGATTGAACCAGAAGACCCTAAGTAAAAAATCCCATAATCTTCCAGTCCTGAACATGTTACTTCTTACTGAAATTTTCCATTCTTGATCACAGTCCAAGGAAATAATTTACGTAGAGTTTGAGAAAAATACCTTCTTCCCTATGATTAAAAATAGTTGAACTTAGTTTCCATTGGGCGTGTTTTAGAAAATATCTTGCTCTTAATTATCTCTCCAGTACAGCTTGCACAACAGCTAGGGAATAAAACAAAACTGTATCTGCTTTCTGTTAAATAAGAAACACCACTGAATTGTAGCCCACTGTGGTTCACAATGGGTTCACAATGTACACCTGCATGAATTTTATGAAGAATGTAAATGACAGTGTAAGAGTAGGTAACAGTAATTGAAAGAATGCTTAGAAAACCTTCATGCTGCAACATTAGTGATATGGATTCAACACCACAAAAACTCAAACATAAAAAATCAATTGATTTTCATGCTAAATTATTAGAGTTCTGAAATTATGAGAGTCCTGTTGTTCTGTTTTGTTGTAGCTAACTGCTTCAGTTGCTATCTAACTCTCCAGGCAAGGAAAGGCAAGGAAAATGGAGAAAGGCTTTTGAGTGTGGCCAAATTAATAATCTAAATTCAATGCCATAATGCTGATTCCTTACAAGGTCTGTCTCAATCTCGAAAACAAATGTTTCCTACTCAGAATCCAAAAATGGAACAGCCCCACTCACTTCTATTTCCAGAAAGATTTATAGATTGATTAGTTTTCATCAAGTAAAGAGTAATGATAAAATAATTGGAGTTACTCCTCTCTTCCTCCCAAAAATAAAAGTCCTCTCCACACTTCTCTGGTCCAAGTTCTGTGCTCAAATTTACCACAAAATGGCCTTGGGCTACAAATCACAATTTATTCAGAATACTCCCCACTTCCAACTCATTGCAACTTTTACTTTGGTGCAGAGGGAAGTAGCTCTGAACTCTGAAACTGCTTTTCATATATACATGTAACTACTAACATTGATTGTTGTTACATTTTGATTACAGTGCAATGAAACAAACCAAACAAAAAAGATACTGGAATTAACTTCCTGTGTTGCAAGAGGGGAGAAAAACCTAACAAACAAACAAAAAAAAAAACACCAAACAAAAAACACAGGAAATAATCCTGACCACATAAACCATGAAAGATCGTCTGCAAGAGCTCAAATTGAGGGCTAAGGAACTACAGATAGCTGGGGAAAACAATGGTGCAACTGTACAAGAAGAGGAGCAGGAGGAGTTTGAACAGCAGGCCATTATTTATGAAAAAGAGCCCATAACTGAAAGGCACTTGCATGAAATCCAGAAGCTTCAGAACGAAATTAATAATCTGGTGGAAGAAGTCAATAAATTCAGCCAACAACAAAAAAGCCTTGTGTCTTCAATGAGAAGATTCAGCGTTCTCAAAAAGGAATCTAACATAGCAAGGGAAATCAAAATTCAAGCAGAACACGTACGCAAATGTTTGGATGAACTGTCAAAAGCAGTGAGGAAAGCTGAAACTGAGCACGGGCCAGCCCGAGCCACGGTGAGGATCCTGGCAGCCCAGCACGCCTTCCTGTCCCACCGCTACCTGCAGGCCATGCTCTCCTACAACGAGGCTATCACCGCCAAGCAGGACAAGTGCAGGACCTTCATCCTCCGCCAGCTTGAGGTAGCTGGGAAAGAGGTGTCTGAGGAGGAAGTCAATGACATGCTCCAGCAAGGAAAATGGGAGATCTTCAATGAAAATCTGCTCACTGAAGTCAAGATTACTAAAGCTCAGCTGTCAGAGATTGAGCAGAGACACAAAGAACTGATCAATCTGGAGAACCAGATCAAAGATGTGAAAGAACTCTTTATCCAGATCTCAGTTCTGGTGGAGGAGCAAGGGGAGATGATCAATAACATAGAAATCTGCATGAACAACACTCAAGAATATACTCAAGTGTCTAAAGAAAAATTTGGGCTTGCAGTCAGGTATAAAAAAAGAAACCCTTGCAAAGCCATTTGCTGCTGGTGTTGTCCGTGCTGCAGATGACACAAGAAATGAACTGCTTGAAATACCAATGGTTCCTCCACACCAAACCGACCTTGGAAAGCACTCTTGGGATCCCTCAACTGCTTCACTTTTCTTCCCACCTTCCCTTCAGCACAGCTCTCAGGAAAAACAATCCATTTGTCAAAAGAGAGTAAAGAATTTTACGGTTTTCACGGAAACACGTGAACTACAGGAAAGGATCAAAGGATAAAAGTGACACTTTTTGGTTCTTCTGAATTTCTTCAAAGTTTAGAGGTTCTAAAGTACAGTTTGCTTCTTCCAACTAAAACAGTGTGGCAACAAACTCCCTGTGCTGTTGGGAAGCATTGAAAATACTGTTAATCTCAAAGACAGGATTCATAAAAATGTTCTATCTACTTTTCACAAAATAGTAACAAGTATTTTTAATTGTCTTGTGTTTTTTTAGCATTTATATTTACTTGCTCAAATTCTAAATCCTTTTTCTCCCCAGGAATCTGAAATTCTACAAAACAAATCCACACATGAAGCAGACACCACTAGTAACAATCCAGAATGGGATGCCTAAACCAAACAAGAGGTCAGAAAACTTACCAGGAATGTTTGAATACTACCTCTATAGGAAAAGTTCATAAACTTTTTATTAACTGACACAGAGATATTTATATTATTCAGCTCCACAGGCAGAGCCCTAGCAGGATAGGGGAATATGATCTTTAATTACACACTCACAAGGCACATTCTTAATGCTGCCTGTCATACCTAAACACACAGTCACATCTGCAGTCTCACTTTTGCTAGCACAAAAATTAACGAAAAAATAGAATAAAAAATAGAACTCCATCCTTACACCGCCTACTCCTCCCCCAGAATCTAGAAGCAGAGAATGATTTAGGTTGGAAGGAACCTCCTGTAACCAACTCCTTTTGGAGTGGGAAATAGCTCTCCATTCAATTTAACAGACAACAGCAATGTAACAGAGACAAAAAAGAGTTATTTCCAAAAGAAATTAAAAAAAGGAATTTGACACTAAAAACAAACAGCAAACCAGAAATGTTTTCCTGAACTGCTTTGTACTGTGCAAGGACACAAGTAATACCACTTTATTTGGGTAGTCAGAGAAGACATAAGAAACTACACTGCAATTCAGCAAAACACTGAGTGAACTGGATGTTTTTAGTTGCATGTAGTGGGAAAAAAAATTAGTCTGCTATCAAGTCATTTTCATATTGTGAGATTTAGAAATAGCTGGATTCCCTCCATCCCAGATTAAAACTGCAACTGAAATTAACTGCTGTCAAAATACAATCAAAGATCTGAACCTTAAAGTGAAAAAAATTATTTACACAGTAGCAGCAAAAAATAAACTTAAATGATGACACTACTGAAACTATTTCATTAAATACTCTCATAATTGCATATGTTAAAAATACCTTTATCTTCCAAGGGTAGAGTAGAAATTAGCCAATAAACAAGAGCTGTACTTTCAATCATGGAATAAAACTCAAGTTTTCAAAATTCAAGTTTAATACTTGGGAAAACAGCTGCCTGAGTAAGTAATTTCCAGGTGTAAATTGGTTAGAAACAGGCCAAACAGATAAAACACACTGAAGAAGAACTGGAAAATGGGAAAGACTTGTGGAAACCTTTTCCTTGATTGGGTGTACTATTAACTGAAAACAAATACTATGCAATCATAGTATGAGATAAAGTTTACACTGAATTTGATATTAAGCATTCAAAATTATTAGCAGCAGAAATTTTGCAGTAATCACTAAAGTAACTTTCCAGTATTTTCAGTGGTTACATAAATACGCAGAAAACCAAACACATTAAAGCCCAGCTGCAAGTGTTCTAAGAAGAAAATTGAAACATTAATAGCTATAATCCCTTATCAGCAAAATAACAGGTAGAAAGTAGCTTTCTCCTAACAAAACACCTACTCAAAAATCTCCTTGGTATAAAATATCAGTCACAGCACATGGACTTGCATTTCCTCTTGCACATGCTCTATGTCAACTTAAAAAAACCCCAAAACCAAACCAAAAACTCCAAACAAATGCAACTAATCCCAAAGAAAACCAGCATTTGCCTGCATAATATGATGTCTGTGTGCTCCTTTCTGATAAAAGAAAGGACAAAAGTAATCCTAAGTGAAGAAAATTTAAACTTGCATACATATATAAGTCTTGAGGATGCTGCCAGAAGAATTTACCCATAAATATAAATAAGTTGATAACACTGAACAGTAAAAAAAAAACCCAAATGACAAGTTTAACATCTCTAATTTATACCAAGAGGTAGTACAAGACAATACTATCAACACTTGAGGAAAATTGTCTTAAAATGATTCTGTAACACCTCCTTGGGCAGCAATAAATAACAACATGGGATAGCAGCAATTAAATTTGTAGAAGAAAAATCACACTGAACATCAGATTTCTCATACTCCCATACTTCTGTAAAATAGAGTATTTAACACAAATTTTATGTCCACATTGTGCAATTCAGCCTCTTCTCCACAGATTAAAATGCACTAATTAAAAATGTGGCGAGGCATTAGGGAATTTATTGCTCCATGAGTAGCAAGTATCTCATTATTAAAAAAAACCAAAAACAACAAAACCAAAAAACCCACAAACAAAATCTGAACGCTAAAATTAATATAATATTAAAGAAAGGCTAACTTTCAGCATAAATTTGGAAATCTGACAATACAGGAGAGAATTCTTAGTTCAAGAGGCAGTCACACAGGGAGCATAAACCAAAGAACTACTGGATCCCTCCAGAGAACTGGGACACTGCAAAAGCAAATACTGATCAAAGGCTCGATGTTTAATCTAATAAACAGTAATAACAAACTATTAGAGCAATTAATAAATACACTCTGCCTTCTGGTTAGCTACTGATAAAGATCAAAAAGCAGTATCAAGATCCAGGGAAATGAGTGAGAGTTCTCTATACATCCAGTCAGCCACCCAAACAAACTCCATTATAGGATTGGAGCATAGAGATTTCTACAAAACTAACAAAAATAACCCCAAAAAAAACCCAGCAAACAAAACCAAAATATAACCCAAAACCCCCCATAAAGTTGTATTTAGTTAAAAAAACACAGCAGTTTTTCACTGTCATAGCTGTATTTTCAAAACACATTTGAGTTAAACTATGTTTGCTTTATTTTCTTCCCTGTGCCACTAACATTCAGAGCAATGAAAGGTAAAATCTAATCTATTTTCAAAATATACACCATTACTTTGCTCAACTACCCTCCACTTCATCAGTACAATTAACCAGGTTCAGCTTCAAACCAGCAGAGCATCACTGTTTCTTAAAAATAAGAGGCCTCTCCTCTTAACTGTACAGATTCTTTATGATAGATAGCACTGGAATGTTGTGCAATTAATGCGTTATGGAGGTCTTATGCTCACCAGACAAAGATACTGACTTTATAAACCATTTTAAACTTTCAGAGTTTATTTTTTAACTTTGAAAGAGTATTTGTTATCAAATATTTTTGGTGTGGAATTTAATAAAATATGTTCTTTCTAATATTTTACAAACCCTGTTAAACAGAGAAAAAGCACGTGTCCAATGCAATTAAAGCAAGCCTCCTTTAATGAGATTTTGCTGATCACGTATCAGCAGCACCATGTGTTAAGTGTACAAGACATTTATTGCTGAGAGATCACACTAGTGCTGAACATAATCAACCATTTACCATTTAATTAATTGATGTAGGCATAAACAGCAACAATATTTTTACATCATGTTGCCATGCCAAATTTTTAAAGCCTTTTAACCTAGCATTTCAAGTAATATTAGAATTTTAAAGTGTTAAAATAATCCCACCTTAGTATTTTTCCATGGCTAATGAAAGAGGAGAGATATAAATATCCCTGAGAAGGATTACGTAAAACATAAAACCATAAAACTAATTGTAATATTGGTTAGTGCTAAAGCTACAGCAGTGTTAGTTACAACAGAAATAGTTCTTTAGGACTAAATTCACCCCATTTCAGATTATTAGGAGAACATTTATTACATTACTTACACCAACACAGGTTTTCCTGCTATCTTAGGGCTTTTTAAAACTTCTATCATGACTTGTTTTGTTTCTTCCATTCTTTCAATGTCACTGGAATCCACCACAAATATGACACCATAGGACTCAGCATAATAATTCTTCCAGATATTCCGAATTCGCTTTCCACCTCCTAAATCAAAGATGGTGACTTCAAAGCGTCCCTGTTTAAGATCAATTTTGGAAAACCCAACGGTTGGAGCCACATCTTCAGGAGACTCTGCCAAAGAAGAAAGCCTTCAGTTTAAAGAGGATTTTATAGTGGGATTTGTGTAGCAAAATTTGCATTTTAAAAACATGGAGCGAAACCTCCCTGTTAAATATTGCTGACCACATTTTTGCTTAAATGAAGATTTTTCCCTCTCCTCAGGGAATTTTAAATTAACTAGTCTTTCAACTAGTTACTTGAATTTAGATAGGAGCACTGGGGGAGTGGAAATGGGGAGAAAAGAAAAGGGCCCAAAATGCAGATATAAATATTTCACACTACAGGTCCATCGCAGTGATGGTTACTGTACTGCATTTTCAATTCCACTCATTTACATGGTAGTAATCCAACTTTGAGAAGGAAAAAAAACAAAACAGTTAATGCACTATGACCTGGGAACCCTTGTGCTCTGCCAAATTAATTTTTTTATCTTTCATGGTTGCCAAAACAGCTTCAGAAGTTCAAACTAAGGGCTGAGATGAAATGACTAAAACCATGTTTTTCTGTGATGTAAATTATTTGATTCCCTTTATTCAAGGACAGTTTATAGTCTTTGTTTGTTTGCTTATTTCTATTTGCTGTTTTTTTCTAATTTGCCATGCAATATGCTAAAAAAATTATAGATTTATATTTAATACTTTTGTTGCTGTCTCCCTTTCCTGAGGGCAAAGAAAGCCTGGACTCGCCTCACACCACTAAGCTGTGCCTGCAGGGCTGAGATAATTTGATCTCTGTTTTATGAAGCTGAGTAGCACAAGGCAAGAGAAATATGTAAAATTCAGCTTGTTGAGAGGAAAAAAATGAAGGCCTGGCTAAAAGCACCGAGCTCTGAAGAGCAGTGCAGAAACTGAATCCCCACCAGCATTCTGCTCCTACCCTTAAGACAGCCAAGATGGGCTTTCAGGACATTTAAGCCCTGGGAAACACTCAAAGAAATCTGAACTATCTTTTCCTTGAATTTCCCTTTAGAAATGCACATCTTTATCTCATTTTTTCCCCTGAAAAATAGAACTTTTAGATTTTGTTTCTAGAACAGAATACTGTTCTGTAGACAGTAGAACTTGTAATAGAACTGTTACATTCAGATTGTAAAGGCAGTAAAGGTGATTTTCAAATGGAATTCTAAATAATGAAACACTCCTGTAGCAAGTCTGTGAACTTGCATAACACAAGTAAACAAACTCGAGGTGGAGTCTCCAAGTCTGTCAAAACACTAGTAAGTAAACTCTTGTTCTTGCACAAGATGTAAGTTACTTAGAAAGACAATCCCACAAGGGGAGGAAAAAAAAATACAGAATTTTTGTTTTCATAAGCACAAGTTTTATCTCAAATTTTATCCTGCATGTGCCAGGGCAAAGTACCCTTCAAAATCGAGTTGTCTCTTAGTGGCAATTTATCATCATTTTCTGATTATAAATAGTGAGAAAAAATATGTAACACTAGAACCATCCTTAATGTTATACACACCAATTTCCTTCTTTTAAACCTTTCTGCTTATATATACACTTACTTACAACACTGATTTTTACATAAAAGTTTACTTCTGTATGCACATTACTGGAATGATCACCTGAAAGTAACTTCAGCACATGCAAACAAAGAAAAAAGAGAAAAAAAATCAAGTCCATTGATGGTATTGTCCATTGTAATGTTTGTATCAAGATGTGATATATGTGATATTTGAATGTACAACCAACAATATTTTCTTTCAACATGGGACATTAAGAGATGAAGCAATATTTTCAAATTTAAATGATTGAAAATTAGGAGTGATACTCTCACTGCTCCATTTGGATGATAAAATAATCACTTACCTCCTTGAATTCCTCGGACTGTAGCAGTTTTCCCAGCATTATCAAGACCCACCATTATTAGTGTCACCTTCCTCCATAAGGAGGGAAAAAAAAAAAAAGAGAAAGAGATTTATTTTTTTTTCCTCTAGCTACAAATAATTTATTCTATCTTTTAAACACATGCACAGCAAATTTACCACCAAATAATAGAAAGAAGAGGTATCAAAATACCAAGGCATTGTTCCCATTGTGTGTCTGGTGTTTAACCTGATTAGACAGAATGGTAGAACAAGGTATAAAATGAAAAGTCTCATATCATGGTCTAAGTTTCACATGAGACAATGATTCTGCTTTCAACTTGTACTTGCCTGCTGCAATTTAATTTCACGGTACTGTAAATTTTATTTGGTGTGGTCATGGTCCCTTTAACAATTTCTGTAATTGCAGTTGCATTCCCCTGTCTGTGCCTCCAAGTTTTTCCTGTATTAGAAAATTATTTCTGTCTCTATCAGTCTGTCTGAACAACACCACACAGTGTACAACACTTGTGTAGGCAACACCAGATGCTCAAAATAGGTGGGAATCACCATGACTTTGTTTCTAGACTGTTAATATGTAAACCAGTGGTGCTAGGAATGCACAATTTATTAGCAAACTGGTATACAGGTTAATATTTTTAGCAGGATAGGATTTTAAAAGCCACAGGAAAACCATATTTATGGGTGTATAACTCAGTTCTTCCTCCTATTCACAAAGGCTTGGTGGTCAAATCAATTTGCTCAATTTTATACACCCTGAAGTGAAGGAATTCTAAAAACCATTGTTATTTGCAGACTTAAAGCTGTAATGGTATCAAACATGAAGTGGAATTTATCCAAGTTCTTTCAGAAGAGCAAGAAAACTCTGAGAAAATAACTCCAAAATTAAACAAATTATACTTTAGAGTCTTAAAACGCAGAAACTGGAAGAGTAAGGCAAAAACCAAACAAACTTTACCCTGAGCAGCTTAGAGGCTTTCTGTGATGGAGTGACCAGAGCAGTGGACAAAGGAAGGGTTACAGGTTTGATTTATCTGGACTTCTGTCCAAATTGGAGAGATGGGTTCAGTGGATGGACTGGTAGGTAGGTAAGGAACTGCTTGGACAGTCACAGCCAGAGGGCAGTGGTGACAGCTCAGAGTTCCCCTGGACACCAGTGACTGGTGGTGCCCCTCAGAGGTCCATACTGGGACCAGTGTTATTTAATATCTTCCTTAATGAGACAGAAAAGGTGCTGAGGGCACCCTCGGCAAGTCTGCAGCTGAGTGGTGAGGCTGACACACGTGAAGGATGGGAAGCCATCCAGAGGGAACTGCACAAGCTCAGGAAGTGGCCCATGGGAAGATCAGGAGGTTTATTAAGAGCAAGTACAAGGTGCTGCACCTGGGTCAGGGCATCAGCACAAGCTGGGGGGTGAGCAGATGAGGAAGAGCCCTGGGGAGAAAGAACTTGGGGGTGCTGGTGGGTGAGAGGCTGGACATGATCAAATATGAAACAATGAATAAAACACAAGTGAAACACAGTTAGGAAGGTGAGAAATATAAAATATTTTCCCATGTTTACCTGACAGGTTCCCTCCACCGTTTTAACCAGTTGCAGCAATTGGCCATTAGATTGAACATCTCTCTTCATCAGCCATCCAGAGCCACCAAAGCTACAGGAATAATGTGGGCAGGCCAGAGCAACCCAAAGAGACTGGCAGAGAGACTTCAGAGCCAAGGTTTTATCACTCCTAGAAACAAAAAAAGGGGAAAAAAATAAAACCAAATCAACAATAACATAGTTAGGCATCCTGCACAAAGAAGGCAGCAGCCTGGCTGTTCAGTCTTGTTATCTTTCCCTTTTCCATCCCCTCACACTTCATCCACACCTCATTTTACAGATCTGGGCAGTCACCACACACTACTTATCCCAAATAATAATGCCAGGCCACAGCAGAGAAAGGAACTTGCAAGTTAGAGGAGCAAGACACATCCAGCTACAAAATTTCAGTGCTTGACTCACTAACAGGTCCCACAGCCCTGCTGATTGACAGAGAATAAGGAGTAATTTCAAGCATGAGTAAGACTTACATGAACATAACAGGATAAGGCATTAAAAGCAAACAAAGAACATCCCTACCTGCTAAGTGTATTCATTTAACTGCCAATTTCTTTTGCACAAAAAGATCCCACAGCAAGGAAACTGTGGCTGTCTTGTGAGTATTTTGAGGTGCTGCCAATGATATCTAGTAATTGTCCCTAAATTAAATAGAAGCACCAAGTACTTCCATCATTCCACAATCCCACTTTCCACTCTTCAAGCAGAAAGAAACAGAATATTTCTCTTTTTAAGAATTACCATAGTAGGTGTCCTAAAGCTTGTATCTCAAAATTCCCTTCATATTTTAAATTATAACTAACCTCACACTAATGTAATTTTAAATTATGCCATAAATTGAATAATTAAAGATTACAACAATCCTAATAAACTGTGATGGCTTAGATAATTTATAGAGGTAGGAACTGAACTCCTCCTGATCTTACGAAGCTCATTTTCAGGATGCCTTTGCATGGATCTGCTGTCATTCAGTATCAGAAATAGGTCAGGTTTCATCCAAAGCAGACAGCAGATACTCTTTAAATATTTATACTCCATTATCCACTAGAACCTGAGAACAGCTTCTCCACAGGAGACCTGAGTGTATGAAGAGTAGAGAAGTTCCTAAAAAGAGCAAGATGATTACAACTGTTACAAGTATTAAAATCAAGCTCTGAAGAATACAAAATCATTTTAAAAAAAGAAAAAAAGCCCACATGCAGTGGGCTGTGGTGCCTCAACCCACGAGCAAGTCTGAACAAAGCTCACTTTGAGAACAGAGCTACACGAATTTCTAGAAAACAAAATGTAGCAGCTCAGTGAACAAAATGTGCCATTGTCATTTTGTCAAATGACAAAGATGTAACATTTTCAATGCCTGAGCATCCCCACAGAACAATTCCCATCCCATTTTATACAGACTATCTTTGCAAACTGACACAAAATTGCTCTTGAGCTTATATATGGCCTAGAGCATTCAGATGGGATTCATGAGATCAAAAGAACTTATTCAAGAATGAAAAGCAGAAAGTAACTATGCCCTAGCACAAGAATTTTTTTGTTTAAATACAAAATTATAAAAGGGGGTGGGCAGGAATTGACAAAATAGATAAAAATTTTCAGAAACAAACCACTCTAGGAGAAAAGGACATTCAACACTGCTGAAAATATTATGGTAGGGAGGCAAATCCATATCCTGATATGCCAGTTTGGAGAGACTGGATCTCTGAAATATGTAGGGAACATATGAGAAGCATTTTATAGGCTTCATCAACATCTCAAACCTATTCCAGATATTACATCTGTCAGCTTGTTGAGGTCAAACAAAACCAACAAGCCCAGAAACCTGTCAAACTTATGAGTGAAGCCTGCACACCATTTAGGAGAGTACATTTAGCTCAGCACCTTCGGTACAGGCTTTTACAATACAGATTTTATTTCAGTCACACCAAGCTTTCCCTTTCTTGGAAACACAGGTAAACAAATAATTTACAGCTGACCCTCCTCACACAATTTAATTATTTAACTTCCTGCTGTAATGTTCCTTGTCTGAATGTCAGTTATAAGGGCACTTTACTGTGTTATATTTTGAACAACAAACCGAAGGACTGAGCAGCAAAGTAGGCACACTCAGCAAAGATCTGTGAACACCATCCCCTCTGCCAAAATTGTAGTTAAGAGCTAAATGAGGTGTAAGGGACAACTGTGACGTCCTGAAAGCCTGAAGTACTCAAATATTTGTGCGGAACAGCTTTAGGACCGTCATATTTCCTGTAAAAAGACGTTACTACAAGTCCAGAAGTTCAAGGGAGCTTCTGCACTTTATGGCCACGTTCCCAACCTTCCTTTCCCGTTTCCAAGAGAGCAGCAGCAACTCTAAAACCCCGGCTTCGCTTCACGCATGTGTCACTTGCTCGTCTCTCCCCCTGTGGAAGCATTTTTTTTAGCTTACAAGCCTAATGCTTTCTATAAAATCCCCTCTCTGATGCGGAAGGAGAGAGTCAGCCCTCAGGCTGCCGAGCCCCCGCCGCCTCCCCCGGGCCCTTTCCCGCCCCGCTCACCGCTGGCTCCGCCGAGGCCTCGCAGCTCAACGGCTGCGCGCGGCCCGCGGCCCGGAGCGCTCCGCCACGCGCGGCCCGGCCCCGCCACGGCGGCGGCGGCCGGCGGGGACCGGCGTCAGCTCCGGGCTGCAGCGGCCACGCTCCGGCCGCGTTCGGCCGCTCCCGGTGAGGCGCTCAGGCGGGGCCGCGCATCGGCCGCACCGGGAGCTCCGCGGCCGCGGGGGCGCGGCACCGAGCCCGGCACCCCGGGAGACGGCCGACGGCGGCCGGCAAGGGACACACTTAATGGCGCGCACACAATCGCCGGGGGCGGGGCTGCAGCCGACCAATAGGAGGGGGCGGCTTGCCCGGCGGCCGCGGAGGATCAGCCAATCAGCGGCGAGGGTCGGCGCCCTCGGCCCCCCGGCGCCGTCCGGAGGTAAACACCGCAGCCATGGGGGCGACCCGGCCGCCACGGGGGGCTGGGGGCGCTGCCCCCCCGCCTCGTCCTGCCCCGCTCCGCCCCCGCCCGCGCGGGGCCCCGCCCCCTGTGCCCCCTCCTCTGCCGCCGGGGCCGCCCGCGGAGCCCGCTGCGTGCGGCCGCCGCCCCCGCGGGGCGGGCCAGGCGCGACCCGCCCGCGCCCCCGCGGCGCTGTCCGCGGCGCCCTGGTGACGCTCCCGCAGGGCAGCGCTGCCCGGACACGGCCCAGCCTCCCCCGCCGCGCCGCTGCCCCTCCCTCCCGCCCCCACAGCCTCGCCCGGCCCCGCAGAGCAGCAGCCGCGCAGCCCCGGCGCCCGGTCCGGCCGCCCCCGGTAGCGATGAGGCCGCGGGGCCCGCGGTGCCTCCCGCTGCTGGCGCTGGCCATCGCCCTGGCCGAGGCGGCGACCTGTGAGTGAGGCGAGGCGGGGGGACGCGGGGCCGTGGCTTGGGGCGAGGGGCGGCCCGGAGCGGTGCCGGGGGTGGGCGGGCCTTCCCGGCCGTCTGGGGCATCGCGGGCTCTGCTCGGTGCGGGCCCCTCGGTGCCGGGGGTTGGGCAGCGGTTCCCGCGGGGCAGCCGAGCTGCGGCTCGGAGCTGTGCGTGGCTCTGGAGCTGTGCGTGGCCGCAGCGCGGCTCAGCCGCCCACGGGAAAGTGTCTGCACAGGGAGCTCGGTTCCCTTGCTAGAACAACCCGCGGGAGATCAGGGTCTGCTCAGAAGAGTGGCTTTATTGTGCAGTCCGGGAAAGCGGCACTGACCCTTCCTGTAAGTTCAGACCTCTCAGCCTAGGTAAGAGCTACTTGCTCTTACATACGGATTAAAACAAAACAAACCAAAAAATCCCATATATATAACTATTCTGTGTTTAACACAAAAGTCTTTGAGCTTAATAGTGAGAGAAGACAGTGGAGCTGAAACAAACAGAATTGCAGCTCAAAGTAAGCCTGTTTCTGACCTGTTTTACTAATGATTAAACTGGCAGAACAGAAACCGAATGTTTACTGTTCTGTAAGGTGCTGGGGTTTCAGACTTAGGGAGTAGTATCAAAAGATGAAAGTTAATTTTATAATTTTTTAATAGGTCCTGAAAATAAATTGTCTAATAAATATTTGATAATGATATTTTCTCCTGTTTTTGTCACGTTTTCTGTTCCATTTATCTTCTCCACTGCATACCTTGTAATTTTTCTTAAGAGCAGGAAATAAGCTGTCCTGCTTATCCAGAATTTCCCTGGTCCATAATGTCCTGTTTCCTATCTCTGGCTCTGAACAATGCCAGAGATTTCTGGAAGGGTGGGGAGGAGAGGGGGAAGAAGAGAAAACAGCTTTAATAATGCAGCACATGCCATTCAGTAATCATGAAGTTGCCGCTGCAAGCCTCAGCGCAGGTGGATTTGGTCAAACATCAGATGAGGGACACATTTTGGAGCAGGTGCAAGTAAATATTAGTGGCCAACTTTATTTTGTTGGCTGCATAATGTCACTGATGAGCTTTTCAGGATACTCTTGTCACTGGAGTTACAGAGCTGGGCAAACAAGATTATGACACTTCCTACAGTGGTGTCACTTTTTATTCAGTTTTATTCAACTGCTTTCCTTGGCTGGGGTGTTAGGTAAGCCGCTCTAAGTTATGTTGAAGTGGCCCACTTTAAGCAGGTTTATGGTTGCATCTGCACAACAGAACAGCTGTAAGAAATCACTGAATCTCATCCTCTCCCACAATTTTTTTTTTTCTTTTTAGATGCTTGATAAGCATTCACTACACAGTGGCTGTACAGCACCTCTGGAAATTGTTAGGCTCTGGAGTTGCACAAGTGATCACCACATGAAGCACCCGAGTGCATTAAGGGTTAACTTGGCTTGGCAGGGTCAGAAATGGGCTGGAGTTTCCTGTAATCAGACTGGCAGCAGCAGCAGTCAGGATTTTTTGTTTTTAATAAAGGTCCTATCATAATCTTTGTAATTAAAACACAAATGAAGAATTACACTGCTAATTCTGTGCATGGGGATTGAAATATTTGCACTACAAAAACACAGAATTTGCTCTGAGTTACATGTTTTAAGTCAGACGTTATAGAAAACCAGCTTGGGAGGAGGATAAACTGCTCCGATGTAGGGGAAAAGACTTGTTCCCATTGCCCCACTGTATTGAGGACATGAAGTAGAAATTGTTACATCTGTTTGTACACAATTGAAAATTTCTTTTATGTACTGTAAAACTGTGTGAAAATGACAATAATGTCCCTAAAGGTCAAAACAAGATGGTTTAAAGTCAGCTGCGAATTAAGCCTCATCTCTACACCACGGAGCCTGTGCACTACAGCTTTGATGTCAACATCTTTGTGGGGGCAGAAATCTCCCATGGAAATAAACCCAGCAGCTATAATACACAGTTTTCCTGTTTTATTGTCACTGCTTTTGCCTCAGGACGGATGGTCTTTCTGCATCTTTCTTATTAGTGAGAAATAAAGCATTTAGTCTGATTAATTAACACTTCTTACATTTCTAAGCAACTTGCTCATTGCTCTCTGAGATAGAGATGTGCTGTAAAACCTTGGAGGTGAGCTGTGGTACATCCACCTTATGCTCAGGAAATCTTATTTACTACCTTAACAGGATGATTAGTTTTACCAGAATGAAAGCAAATAGATTAGTTTGTAGTAATAACCTCAGTCCGTGTCAAATTCACTCAGGAGGCTGTAACACAAAGGTTTCTTCAGGTCATTACCCAATGTTACAGCACTTCAGAATGTTCCCTGTCACTTGATAGAGACCTTTAATGTGTTTAGGATGGTGTGGTCTTAGTTCAGTGTTAAATCTGGCTCCATTCAAGCTCTGGGCCTGTTTCTAGTCAGCTTCCTTAATTTTTTTCTTTCCTGTTAGTGCAGAGAAACTGGGAGCTCTGCTGTGGCACTTGGCTGCCGGTGTGGCTCATGGGTGCTCTGGGTTTGAGGAGTTGTCACAGGCAGTCCTGGACTGACGTTGTGCTTGAATGGCTCTTTTCTGTGGGGATGGGATGGATGTGTACAGACACCACACCTGATGTGCACAGCAGGTGTCACAGCCCTCACACAGCTGGGCAGTCTGCAAGGTTAAGTTGTGCAGAGGCTGCAGAAAGGAGGGCAGGTGTGAAAGTGTGGTGCTCTCAGTTAATATCTGTCATCTGCACACTTAACCCAATCAGCTGGACTTCTTCCAGCTGTGCTCATCAGTTTTTCTCTTGGTCACAAGCTATATCCAAAAATTAAACCAGGCAGTCTAATTTAGAGGCTGTTCCTGGAGTGTTGTGTGCTCTGCAAAGAACATCGAAGCAGACATCTTTCATTTTTAGTGTCTTTTCTCAATGTTCATCACTTGTTAAAAGTCACTAAAATGACAATAACCAGATACATGAAAATTAAATAATGACTTATGCTGAGACATAAAAGGTGGCAAGGGTTGTTTTACTTTGTAAAATGTGAATGTATTTATAGATTGCCTGCCTTGATATTCCCAGGATAGCATTCTCACCTTTGCCTGTTCTGAAAAATAAAATTACATTTATGTTACTTACATATAACAGGTAGCCTGACTTTGTAAGACATAATTTTGGTCTCGTATAAATTAAATAGGGTCAGAATGTTTACTTTCAGATCACTGAAACTGGTAATATAATCAGCTTTTTTTATCTACTTGTTGGTTACATATCTCACTCCGTAATAACCATAATCTAAAAACATAAATCTTGTACTGAGTATGACATGTAAATTAGGCTTCAGGCATGGATGCTATTAGGGATTAATAGCACATATTAAAGTTTTAGGATTTTTTTTGCTCAGAAACAGCTTCCACATAGAGAATCCTATAATTTCTTGCTCGCATTTTTCGAAACAATAGCGAACATCAACTCCTGACTAAGCATTTAATTCACAATTTTGTGTTAAATTCTCATATTTGCTCAGTGTTTACAGCACTTTTCAGCTGTTGCAAAAATAATAACGGAGTTGCTTTGTTTCTCTCAAGTTTTACCCCAGCAGTATGCCTCTCAGTTCCTGCTGAGGAAACGCCGAGCAAACTCTTTCATGGAAGAAAGTAAGAAGGGAAATCTAGAAAGAGAATGCATTGAAGAATTATGTAACAGGGAAGAAGCCAGGGAAATCTTTGAAAATAATCCTGAAACTGTAAGTATTTTATGAGTATCTATGACATAGATAGTAGTTCTTTGCAGGGGGAAAGACAGAAGCACATGGAATTCACAGCTCCCAGTAATAACACTAGGCAAGATCCCTCCATTTAAAGAGACAATTTTCAAAGTAATTTTGACACTCAGTTAATTTGCATTGGCTTCATTTTCAAAGTCTTCAATTCAGTGCAGTATTTTAATCTCTCCACTGAGTCCTGTGTGTATTAAATGATCTTCTGCTTTAGCCCAAACAATAGTCATATAGAAAACCAGGCCTATGTTCTGTGACTCAAAGTAACTTTTGTCTTCTTTTGTAGTTATAATACCAATATACTTTAGAATATATTCAATGATATATTTTGCTGTCATTTTATCTACCTGAAATTTTTCTTAGCCTTGATTTTTCTTTTCTTTCTGCAGGAATATTTTTATCCCAAATATTTAAGTAAGTACAAAAAAAAAAAAACAACCTAAACAACTGTGGTGTATGATTCAGTGATGCTCTCATTTGGGTAATTCGGTCACTGGTTTAGTTTTTCTGCCCCTAGCACTGGGATGATTTCCATGCTGATTACAATGCAGAGCATGTCCTGTGTGCTGAGATCCTCACAGAGGCACTCTGAAGGTTGGGATGTGATCAGCTGTCCTTAACATGCCCAGACCAGTTTTGCAATTCGAGCTGTGAGAGCAGGCTCTTTGAAGATGCCATGCAGCAAGTGGTGTAATTTCAGTGTAAATGAGCTGTTTGGACCCTGAGCTGATTGTGTGGCTTTGCATTTGCAGGCTGCCTTGCCTCCCATCGAGCAGGAGTGTTCAGGGTGGCTGCAGTCACTCCAGACTCTCCAGCTGACCTGAGGGCTTGTGTCAAGGGTAAGTCCTGATGTTGGAACACACAGTGGCTAAAAAGCAGTTCACAGGGACACAAAAAGAGACAAATAATCATTTAGCTCAGGCAAATTCAATAATCAAAACCAGAAACTGACCAAAATACGTGAGGTGAGACAGAACATTTCCAGAGAAAGTAGTTTAAGTGACTGCTTTTAACTTCATAAAAGGAACACAATTGACTGCAACCTGGAAGACAGGGTTCCTCTGCAAACAGAAGCGTCCTATACCAACCCAGCAATATTACCCAGTGTGTCCTCTGTACTCTACCACATCTTTAACAGTTATGCCAAACCCTTCGCCTCTAGCAAGTCATATTCTGTCAGGTGGAGTAAGAGATTCTCCTGTTAATTGTCATTTCTACCACTCTTTAGCCCATAGTTGCATTACCAGCTAAAAATTTCAAAAACAAAACCAAAACCGAACAAATCAAAATATTATTTGGAACACAGTCATTGATTCCAAACAAAAGATCACAAAGCATGAAACTTGGGATGTTTCTCAAATGTAAAGAAAATTCCAATTAATTTGAATAAAAATACTTATCCTTTACCATCTGACACTGTTTTTATCATTGAAAGCAATGGAAGGCAAAAAAAATTCTTAAAAATTACACTGCACATGGTCATGGCTGAGCATGTTTTCCAGCTCAGTTTGTAATAATGCAATAAATTACCAGTTTCTCTGTCAGACCACTATTGAACAGAGAAACTCAACTCTCTAATCTTGAATTCTTGAAACTTTGACCTTTCTAGTGAAATTCGTGCTAGTATGATGGGGGCAGAGCACTGTTCTTTAAAAACTGAAATACAACTTTCAATATAATAGTATCAAGTCTGGTCACATTTTGCAGGGATTATCTTAGCAAGTAATTTGTTTTGTAGTTATTTTCTGCCTGACAAAGGAAAAGTACCAGTAGCTTTATATGTTCTCACTCACTTAAAAATTCTTGCTGACAGAATGAGTAGCAAGATTGTTGTGGGAGTGCTTCATATTATTCATCAAGACCTTTCCTATTTCATAACAGGTACCTGTAGGAAGAGAAAAAAAATGACTAAAGTGATTCTTAAGGAGAAATAACCCCAAATAACAAGGATTTTATGTTTTCCATCCCACAGAAATTTCAAACCAGTGCAGCCCCCTGCCGTGCCATAAAGATGGATATAAGGATTGCATAGATGGACAAGCCAAGTATACCTGTGTCTGTAAAGCAGGATGGAGAGGAGAGAACTGTGAGGAAGGTGCAGTCTTCAATTTCATGTTGGTTCTCAGAAGCACAATTACATTTTTACAGTTGAATAGTATTTGCAGCTGGTCAATTGATGCCTTCCTCACAGCAGAGAGTTTTATTCCCTTTTCTTTATAGATATCAATGAATGTGAAGACTTCAATGGAGGTTGCAGCCAGCGCTGTTCCAATTTCCCTGGGAGCTTCCGCTGCCTGTGTGAAGATGGCTACTTCATGCATTCCAACAAGCGGGATTGTGGAGGTAGGGAGACTCCAGAGGAACATCTTTCCATGCCACCATAGTGCCTGCTGACCAGAGAGAGGGAAGAGTTTGACCCAATAGTTCCATAAATACTCTTGCATTGCCTCTGAAATATCCAGTCCTGGTGTAATTTGGCTGCTCATTCCTGACACACTGCAGGCATTTGGGCAGCTGAATAATGAACCAGATTAAAAAGCAAGGAAAGAAAGAGGGAACGGCTATAGATGAGATTCTTCTTCATTACTGGAGCTCCATAAAGCTCATTTTGGTCTCTCACCAGTTTCACATATCCTTTAAGCTTGCTGAAACAAGAATCTAAAGTGATATGAATAGCTGATATTGTTACCATGGAAGTTCTCTCTGGTAAACACTTAGGCTAAATCACTCCTAATTAGCCATGCTGCTCTTTCTGCAGTTTGAAGTTCATTGGAGAAGAAACTATTAATGAATCAAAAATATCTCATAATGGAAAGATTTTTCTTTAATTCACCCAGCATAATTTTTTCTGTACATGCTTGTGTCTACCGTTGGCCATGACCTACATGCTTCATTCCATTCCAAATAAAGACTGTATTGACATAATTAACAGTTCTTACTGCATAGTTAGAAAAAATTGCAACTTCATTTCATTTTAATGTCATATTTTATTACCAAATTATGACAACAGTTTTGGATAATGTCAGATTTTTAGAGGTTAAACTTGATGGCCATCTTCTACCTTTCTTCATCTTCATCTTTCTTTAGTCTAAATATTTTTGTGAATTAATAACCTCTAAAGACATGTCATAATGACAGAAGACTGAGGGTTTATGAAAAAGGGCAAGCAGATAAATTGGTTAGAACCGCTGTAATTCTTGGAAAGACACTGGAAAACCTGGTAAAAAACTAATCAAAAATAAGCTAATATACCTTAGTGCTTTGAATGTTAGTTTAATCATTGGATAAACTGCATTTAAGTATTTTATTACGTGCAACTACAAAGTTAAACAACCAGAAGTTTGGAATACACTTATTAACTGTAGAAGGGTAGTCTGAATTCAGGGCAGCTTTGACTTAATACAGTTCCAGGACTCCAAGCAAGCCAGTGGCAGAATCTCCTGTTTCCACACCTGCTACAAAACCACAGAGAAAATCAGAATGATCCCTGCATTCACAAGTGGGAGTGCAGTACTACCAGGGATCTGATGCTTTTCTGTCTCAAACACACTTAATAAGATTGATACGATACCCTGAATCCCGTTGTCACATCTGCATTTGCAAAATGACATTGACAAATTGGAAACAAGACAGAAGATAGACACTAAAATGGTTTGAGGGATAGAAAGTGAGTGAGAGACTTGAACACCTCTCAGCATAGCCAATTAAAATAAAACTGACATGAATTGATTGTAGCATGGAAGAACCTCTAATTGGATTATCTCTTGTCTTTCTGGACAAGAGATGTCTTTTTCTAAGATGGAATTTTACCATGCAGTCTGGTTTAGTTTATGGGAAATCTGCAGTCTGTTTCTCTCTATGCCTTCCTAGACATGCATCCCTTTCCCTCTTACCCACAGAGGGCATGAAGGGATGGTAAAGATAGGCAGGCAGAGAATTTTTTCACTGGGGGCATGCAAAAGTGTGTTTTACAGCCCTCTGGAAATCTTTCTGGCTGTAGCTCTAGTCTGCTGTGACAGGATGGTAGAACTACCAAGAAAATTTGCCAGCCTCACTCAGTTTGCACAATGTTGGATAAGGCTGGGAAGAAAAATGGTGTGCAAGAGTGGGAGTTGTTTTTTAATGACTTGTTTGTTTCTAGATATAAATGAATGTGTGCTACATCCAAACATCTGTGGGACAGCCATCTGTAAAAACACCCAGGGGAGATATGAGTGTGAATGTCCAGAAGGCTACACATATAATTCAACTTCCAAAAACTGTGAAGGTGGGTCTTTGCTCCCAGCTCCCTCTTTTCCATATCTTTCATCTTCCCCTTCCCCTTTTCTTTTTTTAATCCACTGCTATACCAAACTGAGCTCCTCATCTACTGACGGATCTTCATATTCTTTATTAAATTAGTTGTTTCTTAGGTTGTCAGGCTTTATTATGTGACAGCATGGGAGTTCTCTAAAGGTTTTTCCAAAAGGTTTTTTATAAAGACCTCAAATGTCAAATAAAACTATTCCTAAATATCCAGAGAAAGAACTGTGAAAAAAGGAGTTGCTCCAAAAGAATCTTTCCTGAAATTAAAATCTGGAACTAAAAATTTCCAAAGTTCTGTAATAATTATAGCAGAGTTGAAAAGTATTGATAGCTAGCAGTGAAGTAGCAAGAAGCCACTCATACAAAGACCATAACTTCTCCAGTGTTGAAAGTATTTTCATATTTGTCTTAGAATATTTTTTATTTCTCTCTGCTTGTTAAAGCTTCTGTTTACTGCACATCAGAAATTAAATTTCAATCTAAACAGATGTGAAAGCTCTTAGAATTTTACAATGGAGACAAATCTACACTGTCAGTTTAAGAAAACCTGTCAGTGAGTGAAAAAGCTGCCTTATATTACTGCTAAAAAGGACACAGAAGCAGCTTCTTGGTGGCCATGAGTCTTTTGCTCCATGGCTTTTCCTGCAGGTCTCTTGTGGCAAAGCTCTGCACAGTGGTAGCGATTGCATATCCGGGTGTCAGCTCTTTGCCCAGTGGGATTAAAACACTACTGAAAATTTTCTGTTCCTGAATGCACCAAAGTGAGAAAAACTTCACAGTAATTAATTCTTACTCTTAGGGTTTCCTTCAGATAAATTCAATTTGATGCAACCCACGTAAGTGTTGTATTTCTGCTGGAACATGGGTTCAGGAGGTTGCAAGATGACGACGTTCCAACAGGGAAAGTCTTACCTCCCTAGCAGGAGGATTATGGTGCTAAGCTTTTAGACCTTGTTGTAACCACATTAAATGAGTCACCAAATCCTGTCTAAGGACAGGATTGTGCAGCCTGACAGGAACATAGCCTTACAGAAATACTAAATGACATGGGCTTTTCATTGTTGTATTGCTTGTAGGTGGCTAAACTCAATTATGCTTATTAGGAAAATTGAATTTACATACATTTTTGCACAGCTTTCTCTATGATGACAGATACTATTAGACTGAAGAACAGAACAGGGTTTGTTTTTTTTTCCTTACCTCTCTTCCTCCAAGCAACAGCAGCAAAAAAGAAAAGTACTTCAGTCTTAAAACCCCCCCAGATTTAGATGCATTGCATTGGTACAAAATAAATTTTTTCTTCCCACTAGAAGGGATATTTGTTTCAGAATAAATGTTGCAATTTCTTTATCTGAAGCCCAAATCATCCTCATTTGAGTTTCTTGTCAAGGAGAGATTTTGTTTCTATATTAGAAATGTAAGATTTACATTAGCCATTTAAACAGCTTTTCATTTCTAAATTACTTACTTTGCACAACCTAATAAATATAAAATGAAATTCTTTTAGTTGATATTGCTTAAATCAGCTCAAATCAGACTATTCTCCACAAGCAGATGCTGTCTGAAACTTAGGCATTATGAGATTGTTGTATGTTATTTTAAAAGGTATTCTGCCCTGAGATTATTTGGGATTTATATTAATAATGCACATATTTTCTTCGCATATTTGCCATGTATACTTTTAATCATCTGAGCTCTCATCATGTTTTACAAGGAGAGGAAGAGATCTGACTCAATAGGATTTGTGCCATCTGTGGTAGCAATTTATGAGGTCTCACAATATTCAGCCAGCTTATGCCTCAGAAATCAGACCAAATTGTCTCCATCTCTGCAGTCCAGGCCTGTTATCAGATTACTAAATCATCTTTTGGATTCATGTTATTCCAGAGAACCTCTCTGGTCTGTTATTCCATTAATTCGTGTTAGTTTTCTGTCTGTGCCATGAAAAAAAACCTTTCTGTCTGCTTCAATTTCCCCTAGATATTGATGAATGTGCTGAAAATATCTGTGCTCAACTCTGTGTGAACTCACCAGGAAGTTACAGCTGCTATTGTGATGGCAAAAAAGGGTTCAAGCTCTCTAAGGACATGAAGAATTGCGAGGTAAAACTGTACTATGTACACTTCTATGTGGAAAATCGCAAAGTTGAGTATTTCTTGATGAGAGGATTGCTTAGATTAAAGCAAATAGGAAGCTATTTGAGAACTGATTAAAAATTCCTGAGAATATGTCAGGGATTCTGATCCCTGTTTGGCTCACAAAGCAGCAGGGATTTGGATGCCACTCAGTTCATGCATGCTCACTTACAGGAGTCTTGTCAAAAGCAGCTTGCCTTAGCCAGGCATCTTTATTTCCTGCTGCTTCCAAAATAAGTCTCAGCTTTCTCCTACCAAACAAATAATTCCTGTTCAGCCTACTCAGAGACAGAATGTTCCTTTTGTCCATATGTTCCCAAGTTTTCCTTAGGCTGTGCAAAAGTTTTCACTCACTATTTCAGAATTACTTGGTTTGATTTAAAAAAAAAAAACACCCTGGATTGTTTTCCACAGTTCTCATCTGCCATAGCTTAAGGAAAAGCACTCAGTAATTCTTGCCATTTGGAGAACATCTTGCAGCCAAAATTGGCTGCTCTTGATCAGTTTGAAAATTTACACTTCTTAGGAGCAGAAAGTTTGAAACTCCAGAGAATCAGTGTTCAAGGATTGAAGTCCAAGGATTTTTTTGTAAGTGGTTCTCTGTATACTTTGAAAAGTTCAGGCAGTCTGAGATGTTATGTGAAGTGAGCTCAGATAACTGCCAACAATGAAGCACTTCTAACAACAATAAAACACTTCTAACAGAGTATAAGAAAATTTGGCTTAAAGTCCAGGAACAAGATCTGACACAAGTTCCAGAATCCGTGTATTAGGTCTTGTTTGTACTTACTGATATTTAATGAACAACACTTGGCAGTCATTCTATTTCATTTTGCTCATCCTTGAAATGGTGAGATGTAATGAGGTTGGAAGATGCTCTTATTTTCAGTACTGTTGTTCAAAAGCGATTAATTCTCTATCTGGAAGTTAGTTCATGCTTTTTAATTTGGGGTAAAAAAAAAAAGTTCAGTCAGCTGAAAATATGTTCAATCTTTAGACTAGTGACACCAGCAGCCATAAAATGAAGTAGCCATAAAATTCAAGAATAGCACCTGTACATTTAATGGAACTGCTGCATCAGGAATAGCAAAGTCAGAGTGTAGAAAACAGTCACAGAATGTTTTGAGGGATTCAAATTTGATCAAAGAGACTTTGAGACTCCTACTTGTCCATAAGCACTGTGGTTCTTTAATTCCTCTTTAACACAGTCTTCCCAAGATACAGCTCTGGTCTGTTCCCTTCTAACACCTGAGCAGGTTTAGGTTTAAAGCTGCAGAACTTTAATAATGAAGCTTGGTAGTTCCCTAGAAGGTGGGTTTCATATATCCCTGGTAAATGAAAAATGCTTCATGGAAGATTGGAATTCTTAGTTCAAAAACTAAATATTTAAATATTAGTTTCAATCCACCAGAACTGTGTGTCAACTTGGATTATCATCCAGCAGTATAAATAATGGATGTTTCAAATAAAAGCAAAGCCACACCATTTCATTTGTACATAGGTATGCAAGTTTAAAAAAAAATAAAAAAACAGAGGTAAGCCATTACTTTAAAAATAAAAAAGTGTAGCAGGCAACAACAGGAGTTGCTTCATAAGCTATCACAATGCATTAACAGCCTTTTTTCTCTACCATTTTCAGTCTGTTACTGAGTGTATCCCACTGAATCTTGAAAAGAATTATCAACTGCTTTACCTGGCAGAGCAATTTATAGGAATTCCCGTTCTCTACTTAAAGTTCAAACTGCCAAATGTCACAAGGTAAGCATTTGCTATTGATTAAAGGATGCATTGGAATGACAGACATTTGTTTCCATTCATTTTCTGAGGGTTTAGGAGGAATGCATTGCATGCCTAAATTATATCACCATCTCCCCCTTGGATAAGATACTTTTATAGGATGGATGGATGGATGGATGGATGGATGGATGGATGGATGGATGGATGGATGGATGGATGGAAAGGCATTAAGAATTATTACATAAAATTCAGAAGTTATATGAAAATAGTTGCAGTGTAGCTTCCAGTTATACATGGGAATGGCTTTAGTTTGGATGTTGCTGCTCCTTCACCCCTGCTTCGGGTAGAAGCTGGGACATGCTCTGCCCACCCTGCTGAGCAGCAAAATCAGGCCATTGCCCCCCTGCCCCTTCCTGGACTTCCTTTAACACACAGAGTGTTCCAAAGACATCCACAGAGCACGGTGCCTTGTCTAGGGCACCAGCTGGATGATTTTCTTTACAGCTATCAGAGCGATTGCTCGTGGCACTGACCCCCTTTATCGCTCTTGGACTTCTTTGCTGCCGCAGCCGAAATTGCAGCAATCCCTGAC
This sequence comes from Pseudopodoces humilis, assembly GCF_049639895.1. NCBI lineage: Eukaryota > Metazoa > Chordata > Aves > Passeriformes > Paridae > Pseudopodoces > Pseudopodoces humilis. The sequence goes on from NC_142201.1 coordinate 111,769,126, forward strand.
TTAGTGACCAAACGATTGGAAGGTAACAGCAGCAGCAGCTGTCGAGCTGGTGATCCCCAGAGCCTCAGAACCGTACAGATGGACATAAATACTGAGAACTCTGTCCTCTGCCGCTGTTCCAAGCTGACCGGGTGCTAATGCTGTCCTGGAAGAGCTTCCTGAGATAATAAATGTTTGAAGTCTGTGTAAATACAGAGCGGGTTTCGGTGCGTCTGGCGAGGGACAGCCCCATCTAGGGGACACAGAGCAGCGCTGCGAGGGACAGCCGCCTTGCCAAACCCCAGCTTTCCAATTTCCAAATGCTTTGCTTTCTCCTTTCACCCTTAACCTGTTTTGTCTAGTCCCAAAGACTATTTTTTTACTCTGCTTCTACTCTCCTTTCTTCCACTGCATAGTAAATCCTAATTTTGTTACATACACACATTCAACCTAGATCCAGCCAACAAATCCTCAAATGAGAGAATGGCATATAAAGGGCAGAGTGAATTTCTAGGTTATAATTCTCTCAGGACAACGCTTGGTAACCCTTGGTTGTACTGAAGCACATCATAGATCTTCTATTTTGTCTTCATTGCATCCCTACAAAATACAATAGGAATATTACATCTCTCTTCTTACTCAGAAGGGAGTGGGATATCATTCACAAGTAAAGCTCAGAGGGAATTTGGGAACTGCACCAAGGTTCTTTCAAATCCCAGGTCAGGGTGTTAACCTGAAAACTTCCCACTGGATTTGAGTGAATAAGGCTTATATTCCTTTTGACTTTGACTTTTGACTATGTGCAAAAATCACAACTGCTCAGAAACAGAGACAAAAAAGTTACTACCTGTGAACCTTTCTCTAACCCTACTAATGAGTTATCCTGTGCTGTACAGTATTTCACCTTTCCTGTCTTCTTATTAAGATTCCTTCTTCACAACTCAGATTTACAGCAGAGTTTGATTTCCGGACATACGACGCAGAGGGGGTTATCCTGTATGCAGAATCCCTGGACAACTCAGCATGGATCTTGCTTGCTCTTCGGGATGGAAAGATTGAGATTCAGTTCAAGAATGAGTTTGGAACAAAAGTCACCAGTGGAGGCAAAGCCATTAATGATGGACTGTGGCATATAGTGAGTTGGATTTTCTTCTCCCATTCCCTTCCTTTTACACACTGTGGGAAGTTGTTGATAAATAAAGTAGGGAGAAACTGAGCAACTACTAAAACACTTAAAATGATGCACTCAAGCTCCAGATTTAAAAACCAACCAAGAAATGCATAGGAATGCCTTGCATCAGGAAATTCTGCTACTTTTTAAGAATCAAGGAAATTATATTTACCTCTAGCTATCAACATAGCAATTATTAATTTTAAACATGGAAAGGAAAGTGGCAGAATATTCAAAACTCTGATTGCATGGTCAAGTGCACATTTATTGGATACTTTGTGTTTAGAGCAAAGTTTAGATCTGCTAGACCAAAAATTCATCTTGCTTTTCAAGCCTTCCTACCTGAGATGAGATGAAAAGCTCATTTCTCACTTACACAATCTACAGAGCACCCCAAATTTTTAATGTCAGTTAGATTTTGTTTGTTACTTTCCTGTGAATGTCCCTGGATATGGACAGCTGTCCTGCATCAAGTTTAAATATAATTTAAATAGTGACTGCACTAAAACTCTTTTACAAGGTAGATATTTAAATAAACATTAATCAGGCTTCACAGGGCTTATGTAATTAGTATTTAATATATTCTATATTTGTGTGTGTGTGTATATATAATTATTTGTATTTTATTCCAGGTATCAGTCGAAGAATTAGAACATAGCATCAGTGTAAAAATAGCTAAAGAGGCTGTGATGAGTATTAACAGCCCAGGAACTCTGTTTAAACAGTCCCAGGGTTTCTTGGAAACCAAGGTGTACATTGCAGGATTACCTCGCAGAGTGGGCGGTGCTCTTGTTAAACAGGTAATTAAATAATAATAAGACTAATATTGACTGATGGTACTCTATTCAGTTTTGTACTCCTGGGAGTCACAGAAGAAGCAAGCTTGGCATGGAACCTATTTAGGAAACGAAAATGTGGTTATTAAACCACTGTTTTGAAAATAAACATGTGTGAAGCTTTCCAGTCTGCCTTCAGTAAGGCTTCACTTGCAAAAACACAGCACTTCTGGTCTAATCTTTGAGGATTCTATAGCCTGTTTCCTAATATAGCTTTAAGATTCCCTAAATCACCACCACTGCTGCTGCTGAGGGTGCATTTCAGGGTGATTCATGTCCTAGTCCTGGCTTTTGCTAAGCTCTAAGTAAGTGCAGCATTCACTGTGTAGGCAGCACAGTGAGCTTTCATTTTCACAAGGTTTTACAACAGCCCAGGATGGACAAGGCCCATGATTCTTTCAGTCTCCCAGCCTCAAGAATGGGTACAGTCAAGTTGTTGCAACTGTCTTCTTTACAGTCCAGGAGCCTTCAAGCTAATTGGTGATCTCAACAGAGAGCTTAGATTTTTTTTTTTTTAATAAATTTTAAAAAATCAATTTTTGCTCAGAAGCAAATCAGAGAAAAAAATTATGGAACAACACAATAGCATCCCTTTATCCAATAGAAAACAATTCCAGAAATTTCTTTGCACTCTGGTATAAATCTTTGAACAAGGAATGTTTCTAGAGATCATTTTCTTTCAGCTACAGAAAATTGCCTGCCCTTTTGTCTAGGTTACAACACGAGCTTTAAAAGTGGAAGAAATCTCTTCTTGTCCAGATCCCTGGCAGCAAAGTGGGAAATGTTGAACCAGAAATACCTTTTGAAGGCTGAGATACCAAATGCCTGCCCTTTATTTCCTCCCAGCATCACTGCTGCAACCTATAGCATTAATAAGACTGGTATTGGCTACATAGAGATAAGCTGATATGTAAAATAGTGCCTCATTATTAATATTTTAAAACCAGCTTTGGACTCAAACCCCCAATGCTGTCATTCTGCTGTAGATTAACCCTCGTCTGGATGGTTGTATCCGGGCCTGGAACCTGATGAACCAGGGACATTCAGGAGTAAATGAAGTTATTCAAGAAAAACAAAGCAAACACTGCTTAGTAGCAGTGGGGAGAGGATCCTTCTACCCTGGCACTGGAATGGCAGCATTCCAGATAAACTATAGTAAGTATTTTTCTATCCCTGTGTTTTTTGTTTGACTGGTGATGGAACTGATGACATTTTAAAAGAAAGAAAATAAAAAAAGGCACACAAACGAAGATATACACTTCTGCATCCACCAGTGGTTCCCTTAACTTCTGTTAGGAATTTGCTTGAATGAGAATTCAGGTCCCAGTAGTGTCATCTGTTCAATTTCTGGAGTGCTTTACATTCACAAGTTTATTTGCGGAGGTTGGGCACTATTGGAGATCCAGGATTGAAAGTTCGCTGGGGAATTTTTGTTTTATTTGCTTGGGTTTCTTTGGAATTACAGTTCTTTCTATAAGTTCAAAAATTATCACTAATTTTTCCACAGTAGGGAGGAGATTAAATACTAATTTTTAACCCCATATTAATTTTTCATCAGCAGGTGGATTTACTAATTTCAATTATTCTCTTTAAAACAGATAATCTTGACAGTGCTGAAGACTGGCTAATAAATGTGACTCTGACTATTCGCCCATCCACAGACACTGGTGTTATGTTTGCCTTGGTTTCTAATGAAACAGTGCCTCTTGCATTGTCCATAGTGGACTCTAACTCCTCTGACTCACAGGTGATCTTACAATTCTCCTAGCGGCTGCCAGGTGAAAAACCAAACTAAAACAAAGCTACTCACACTTGCAGTGGAGCTGGTAGCCTCAATATTTTGAAAACTAGATCATATAATAACATACAGAAAATATTTCTATTAATGATTTGCTGCAGCAGTGACTAAGCACTAATCACTCCTGCCAGGGAGATTACATTATGTATTCTGAGCTCAGATCCATTACATCAGGTTTTCTTTAACCTTTCCTTCCAAATGCACAGAGCAGAAAGGGAACTATGACAGCACTGTATACAGTAATGGCATCATGTTATAAGCATGTTTATAATTACATCAATTATTAAATATTTATTATTCATAATATATTATTCATATATCATCCTATATTAATATATTATTCATAATTTATTCATATGCTTCCAAATTATAAACAGATTTTGTTGTCCTTAAGTTTTACATCCCTCTACATCAGCCATCCCAAGCTAGAGTATAACTATGCACTGTGGCTAATGCAGGCTTTTGCCCAAAATAAGAACCTGTTGTGAACATTTGGCTACCTTTAAAACTGTAGGTGAAACAGGATTTCACCTCAGAACTGTAGCCAAGGTTGTTTCCTGTAAAATATTCTCACTTAGAAATTTAAGAACGGCATTTATCATCAGAAGTGATGGTTGCACTTCAGCTTTTCAGCTGAAGGTACCAGTATTTAATATTTTCTTCTAATTGAAAATACAAAGTGCACCAGGACCAAGTATAATGATTTATTAAAGTTACATGTGACCTCTTTGGTGATCTACCATTGTTCCATCTAGAAAATCACTGTGACCATTGGGAACATCACTGTTGCACAGCTGGAATCAAAGAAGTTATGTACCCCCAGAAAAGTGCAGGTTGGACTTCTAGTGACCAAACAGGAACTTGAACTAGCTGTTGATTCACACACAGACAGAAGCAATTCCGAGCAGCTCTCAACTCTGCATCAAGCAATGATGGCAAATGTTGTCACCTATCTGGGTGGTCTGCCAGGTGAGGCCTGTTTCTTTTTATTAATTTGATTATTTCTACAAGCCTGATTGTATTCAGCCTTCCCCATGCTAGGAAAAGTCCACAATTAAAAAGAAATTGAATTTTTTTTTTTTTCTCTCAAATGCCTCTTGTTTCCTCCAGTCATTTCAGCTTTGGAGGCAGCCAGCTTTTCAACAGTAGCATTATTTGGACATTAAGACATGGCTCGCTCTCTAGAGGTTTGCATTTGGAAAGTGTCTTGATTTTTGAGTTGGGTGAGCATTGCACGTTTCTGAAATGCCACCATCTGGCACAATTGAGGAACTGCATCAAAAATGCAAGAAAAGCAGGCATTTGTCAACAACCCAAGCATCAGAAGTGCAGAAGGGGAAGTCAGGAATACGGTTTCAACAATTAAACTCTGGACAAGAGATGACCTGCAATCTTTATGAGACAGAGAATGTGTTGAAGCAGAAAATATTTTGTTCAAAGCAAGCTTCAAGTTAACATTACTGAGACACAATGTTAACATTATCCTTATCACAAGGTTTATTGTGTCCAGGAGTGTGCACATACTTCTGTATAGTTTGATTTAAGGCTAAATCAAGAGGAAAAATGCACTGCCACAAGTGAGAAATAGTCAAAACCTGAATTAAAACTTGAAAAATGCTAGAGGAAAGGTGCCATAGTTACAATGTTGCTACTAGTAGAACTGTTATACATTCTCTATTATTTTATGGAGAATGAATCAAAATTCCTAAGAAAATGCTACATATTTGACTGACATGTCTTGAATTGACAAGGAATGGGTCAGTATTTATTTAGTGCAGGGGAGTCAGCAGTTTAACAGAGCCACAGTAACTAAGATTCCAGTAATTTCTTCGGCCTCTTCATCTTTGTGTTGTTTAAATTATTCTTTTTTAGTACATTGCCAGCCACAGAGAAATAAGACACCTTAAGAATGAAGAGCTTGGCATTATTCATGCATCCCAAAGAGATAAGAAGCAAGTATTACTCACTTGCTTCTCCTTAATCTCAGTTTTCTGTCATCTTTGTTTTAAGTTCTACAAAGTATCTTAAACATGCAAATTAACACAATAAAACAAACAAACAAACAAACCCCCCCAAAAACAAGCCTCTTTATTAAAAAACCCCATGCATTTAATGAAGATAATAAGTCCCCATTTTTGATACCCCTTTCTACAAACTTGTGACAGTGGTGGGAGTATTCCTGTTACTTCAGCACAACCAGTGCAGGTTACATGAAACTTCCATGGTTCTCTGACAGTAATGTTTTCCTTGCTGGGGGAAAAAAGCAGAAGGGAAGGATTCTGCAGGACTTTTTGTGCAGCTTACAGCAAAATAAAATCACGATAAAACAGTGTCTCTTGTTCCTAAGATAACCATATCTGTCTCCTAAGGAGGGATAGGGTGATTAACACCTGAGGAAAGAGGGTGCTTTTGAGATCAGCTCTTAATCACCCTCGTTCTAATTGCTGAAGGTGCTTGCATCCATTAGGTCTACCTTGTAAGAAGCCAGTTGTACCCTAAGACTTGAGAGCAATGCCTGCTTGATTTTGTGCTTAACATATTGTTTCCTGGAAGAATATCCATGATCTGATGCTGCCCTAAGCCAAACAATACCTAAATGAGCAGCAGATAAAGTGAGTCTTTCACAGAGAATTCACTTGGAAGCAATGAGGAAGCAGTAAAATGTCTGAAGTTCCCAGGGGTGCCCCAAGTGCAGATTTGAATCTAGAGTAGCTTCCTGGCAAAAGCAGGACAGTTCTTTATGTGACCTCTACGCCCAGAAACATCTGTTTGTAGCTCAGGACAGGAACAGTGGCCTCCAGGAAACAAACTCTTGGTTCACTGCTGATAACACAGGAAAAGCTGCTATGGAAAACATTCCTGGAGTTTGGCTTCTGGATGGGAACAGCCTTCTAATGCATATTTAACATTTTACTGGCCTTTCTCAGCTTTGCTGACTTGATCTTGATTTTAAAGAACTCAAGTGTTTCCTGCAAAATTGCTCCTTTTCTCCCATGACTAAATAATGGATGGGGAGTGGAGTATTCCCTATGTTTTGACTGATCTGAAAAATCTACAGGAATTTGCATGCCTTGGCCTAATAAACTGAATGTTTTTCTGTGCAGATGTTCCTCTGGGTGCTACACCAGTGACTGCTTTTTATAATGGCTGCATGGAGGTGAAGGTCAACAGCAGACAGCTGGATCTGGATGAAGCCATTTCCAAACACAACGACATCAGATCTCACTCCTGCCCACTGATCATGCAGTAACTGTTCAGATCTTAATTTAACTTTTTCCCTTTCAAATGTAATTGGTGTAATTAGTCTCATGCCATAATGGAGCTTGCATTATTTCATGCAAGATGTGCCAGGGAAATAAGCAGCAGCACGGTTTTCTCCCTTTTAATATAGAATGGAGGGAAAAACGCTCTCTGTTCAGCTGGAAGGAGACAATCAAGATGACAATTTTGTAAGACATTCTTTTATATATCAGTGGGAAGTCTTAAAGCTAGATTTATCTTCCATGTTCATGCTATGTCCTTGACATATTTAGCTTGGAGAGAAAGTTTAGGAATTTCTGTTTAGAAATAATTTTATTTCTTATATTTCATATATCAGCACAAAGTTACAAGTTGCAAACAATTTTAATGTATTAGAATCTAAATGAAACCAGACTTATTAAACTTTTTCAATCATACCATGCAAAGAAGAATCTCTACAGGTTTTGTAATATATGCTTTTGGTTAAAGAAATAATAACCTGGAATCTCTCTCTGAATATGTTTACAGGTTGTTTCTATGTTGGTAAAGCAACTTCAGAATGGAAGTGTTCCTTTAAATAGCTCAGTTTTTGAAAAGTTTTGGTTACACTGGACCAGCTTTAATTTGTCTGTCTTTAGAACCCATCTTTAGAATTTGAAAAGAGTTCTGGATCAGGTCAGGTCATTTACTTTCAAAGTGAGTTAAGGTACACCCCAGGCAATTTTGAAAAACAGAGGAAGGAAGGAGCTCTGCTGAACAGGACATCAAACTGGAATTTGCTGAGTAAAACCAAAGAATTGCAGCAAATACTTCTTCCATCAAATCTAGCACTGCTCAACATAAGCACAGTCTGATGATCCATCATATTCCCTTTATTTAGGGTAACCTTGCCTTCAGAGAGCTCCAGAACAGATTTATTTGTGAGCCCAGCTGCCATTGAAAGCCTGAATTTTGCCAGTAAAATCAGAATGTAAAGCCATATTCTGCTCAGCCAACTTTAATAAACCAACAGGTAATTAGAAAAGTATTGCTTTCCTCAGGTGTGCTGATTTTGAGCATTTCCAATATTTCTTTAACATCCTTTGAGTGCGCTTTCCACTTCCAAGCTCATTTTCACCCCACCAGAAGCCTTCCTGTGCAGCTCACCTGGTGGTTTTGTTAACCCCAAACCAAATAAATAGCAAGAGAATTGCTGTGAGGTATAAATATATCCTCTCATCCATCAAGCACAGAGACATTTATCTGCCAGCATTCCTGACCCCAGCTCTGCTGTCTTCACTTGAGACACTGAAGCGGAAATGTGCGTCCAGAAGGATGGATTGTGACAATATTCATTTGGAGGACTGCCTTTCTCCAGGGATATCCTGAGTGGCATCAGTGAGGTTTCTTCCAGTGTTAAATGCAAGGGTTAGTACAGCACTGTTGCAGAATCTGAGCCCATCTTTCAGTGTTATTGTTGCTTTGGCTGAACTTACTGATAACTCCACTTCCCACTTGGGTTGTGGAATACAGAATTTGCTCCCAGCTTTGACCCAGTACAACCTCCCAGTCTGCCCAGCAAGAAGCTGACACCCAGGAGCTCATTGCCAGTAATACTAGGTCACTTTTGTAGGATGGCATGGAAAACAAGCTTGGAATTCTGACTCCATGGAGGGGAAATCCTTTCCTGCAGTCATCCTTCCCTGCTCTTCCACCATTCCAACACACACACTCTGCATGCAGGGCTTGGTTGTAGAATAACTTGACTGAAACAAGCAGGTTTTGCTTGCAAGGCAGAGCTGAATTGAGACTTTTGACGTCGAATAAACACATGATCACTTTATTTACAGTATCTCTGTGGCACCCATTAATCCTGGAAAGCCCCTGGGTCAGACTCTGCCTCCTACAGCAAGCACAGAAAGTCAGAGATGAGGAGCACAAAGCAAAGTGTCATCAGTGTTCTAAATGCCTCTGGCCTGCAGGAACAGAGGAAAAGGTTTCTTGCTGTTGGCTTTTAGGGATTTTTTTAGGTTTTGTTTGTTTAAATGTAATAAATTGTATAGAAATGAAATGAAAGGAAAAAAAACAATCTCTTTGTCACACAGACACTATTTCTCTTTGTTTTCATGGAATAATATTTTAGGGTTTTGTAGTTAATAATGAAACATCTGCACTTCTTTTTTAATGTAAAAGTGCCTCCCTATTGTAAGAATGAAATAAAACAGTATTTGCAAGTTTCTTTTCATTTTAAGTTGTATTTGCATATTTTTATTCATTTTTGCTGTGCAAGTCTTGTTCTAGTGGTCTAATGCTTTACTCAGGAGATTGTGATCATCTCCAGCATCAGAGAAAAGAACAGGCTCCAATTAATAGGCTATCCAAATAGGCATCCATACTCTCTAGATATTTAAGTTTATTAATTGCCTAATAGTACCTGAGGAAAACAGACTTTGCTTAAAACTACATGTGGAAACAAGATCAGGGCAAGGGACCAGTTCCTGTTTTTTGTCCTTCATCAGATGTATTTCATTGTATTTTGAGGCATAATCATTTCAGCAAGGGCCATTCAGGATTTATACAGAACAGCTGGACCTGCTCTGCATTTTCAGCTCCTGTGCACTTGTGCTACAAATCCACATGTCCCAGTTTCCTTGAAAGAGAAACCCAGTCCTGAAATTGGTTCTCAATTACACTACAGCAGTTTAGTTTACATGCTTTGATGCCTGCATGTTTTCTGGTGGACTGAGGGGTCTTGATGCTCCAGACTGGCTCTAGATCATTTTCAAAGAAAGCGGGGCCACCCTCATTTTTGTCATTCCAGTCCTGCCTGTCACTGACTGGGGCATTGATGTTGGTCCTTTAATGCCATTCATCATATGTACACACTTAGTATTTGACTGCCACAAAAACTTTTTATATAAAAATTACCACCCTGATTTGGGCACAATTTTGCATTTTATCTGCCTGAAATAGAAGTTATATACTCCCAAAAAAAAAAAGAAATAAAAGGAAAACCAGAATAGCTAACACCCAATGGATAAAAAGGTTATCATTAGACACCACTTTCTGAGTAAGAAACAAGGTATTGAGATGTTCATGCTTTTGATAAATGCTTTCAGTCCACAAAATAGCTATACCCTCCTTGTTACACTGGGCACATCCTTCTGCTCAAGGGGCAGTTAATTCCAGTAGGAATATGTGAATAAACAGCTGAATTGTAAGGGAGCTGGTGTGTTGCTTACAGGCACTTGGAACAACTGAGTGGATGCAAATTGATGCAACTTTATGCAATTCAAGACTTAATCACATGGTTTTTAAAAAGAAATTTTTAGAGTTTATGTTTTGAGGGCTTTTTTCAGGAATTTCTAGTACTCATCAAATAAGAAAAAAAGTCAGAGACTTAACCCACCGTGGTACACTGGCTTCTGGCTGAGCACTGGGGGTAGGACACACACAAGGAACCAAAATGACCATTCAGATATAGCACTTTGAAACAACCTCCCCCAAAGCCCAGAACACGCACACAAAAAAGCACCAGCAATGCTGCCACCCTCTGTGAGGAAACTGAGCAGGTGTGAGGGCTACAGAACTGGAGAGCAATGCTTCCAGAATTCCAGAATATTAAAAAAAATATTTAGAAATTTCATTAGTAGGACATAAGGCGCATGCTAAGCTGCATGTGAATGGTTTTAAGTTTTGGGGAACTTAAAATACCAAATAAAAATGGTTTTGCATAAAACATGCCCCAAGAAAGAGCAGTTCATCTATAAAACAATATTTCTGACTGCCACTTGGCAATATTTCACCTTTCCAGCAACATTGTTTCCCCTTCTTTAAGTTCTCATATGATTTTCATCAACCAGAACTCAGCTCACAAAAAACCTCACCAAAACACAGTTGTCATTAAAGCTAGGCTAACTCTTTCCTAGCTTATCACAGAGTGTTTGATCATTGCCAGCAGCTGGTGACAGACTCCTGCCAGCTCAGCCCATGGAAAAGCAATCTGCTCTTTTAAACCTGGGTAAAATCCAGCCTTTTGCTTAGAGGTTTTTTTTTCTGGGACAGGAGGTCATGTGGATTTAACAAACCCATTTGCCTGGAGCAGGCAAACCCCATCACCTTGTAATTCCTGACTTTATACAAGCACCAGGGGCAACAGAGGCATTACCCAAGCTGTACAGATGAGCTGGTGTTTGTGTCTTGCTGGAGGTTTACACTTCCACAGTCTTCCAGAGGTCTCCTAAGTAGTTCATTGGCAGCTTCACAAAAGGCTCCCAGTGAAGTCATTGTGCTGCATTTGCTGTTTTCCACAGATGGGAACCAACATCAGGGCCTGCCCCAAACTGCCCTTGCATGGGCTGGGGTGGGTCCAAACCCCAGGGCTTCAGCCCCTCTCTGCAGGGGAAATGAAATCAATCTGGGTCAAACAGCCAAGAGAGGGGCTGGTGTCCTGTCCCCACAGGAGAAGGCTGCTCTTGCAGGCACTCAGCATTTTAGACAAGGATAAATGAACAACATTTCCAAGCATGCTCTATTTTAAAACAGTCTTCTTCTTTAAAAGCACACCCTATAAAAATAAACACATAAGATGAGCACACTGTCGGTCTTTTTTAAGCCTTGCATTATTACTTTCTGAACTTTATTTACACACAAAAGACTCTCAACAAAGACCCTGACAAGAATTAGAAATACAGGCTTTTTTTTTTTTTTCCAAACAAGGGAACAGAATCTAATCACAATAATTTGGCTTAAGAGGGATTGATGAGTTCTTTACATGTCACTGAAAAGCCCAGCCACTGATGTGAATGATGAGTGAGTCAACTTTCCATGTTCTGTTCCCACAGAAAATAAAATGGTTTTTAGAGCTACTGTAAAGCAGGTAACTTCAAAGGTTACTCTCTCACCTTTATGCACTCTGTAGCAACCTTTCTTCTCAATTGGCTTTGGACTTACATCAAAATGTGGAGATCCCAGGAGTCCCAGGTTCCTCACCACTAACAGTATTAGTAGTGGGTACATTTAGCTGTTCCTTGCTCTGTTTAGGGTGTCAGTGACATCCTTAGCTAAAGCTGGTGAAGCAGAGCTGTGATCTATGATCTCAAGGGGTAAAAATGTAGTTTAGCTCATCTACAAGAAAGTAAGAACAAACTCTGTCAATATTTGAAATGCTGAGCTGTTACCAGAAGCCTGGAGAGACCATTGCTAATGAAGGATGAAATGGATTTAATCAGTTTTACGCTACACCCTGTTGTAGTGTAAAAAAAAAAATAATCATCCCTCCACCCTACCCAAAAACCCAAAAAATGAACAAACAAAAAGCAACCAATGAAACTTAAAAAGTGGACATTAATTTCTCAAAAGTTTGCATAGTGAATATTCAAACAGAGCCCCAAAGCTCTTTGTGTCTCTGCCCAGAACCAAATGGGTTTTCTTCCTTATGTGCACTGGTTAATTCCTGAATTGCAAAAACTGTTTTTCTAGGCTAGTGGCAGAACAGTACACAAAGGAATGATCTCCAAGGGCACAGAAGGAATTTAGGCCTCCCCTTGCTGTTGGAAGTCAAGCACCCCACAACTTTTCGTCCCTCTGGAAATCTGTCTTGTTACACTGAGGATCTCAAAGCCAAAATTTAGGTTATGTGCTGATCTTCACCAGAAAAAAGATCTGCCTGTATGCAATTGCAGAGGTTTATGTTTTCAGTGAGAGGAGAAAGGCAATAAGTCCAGAGATTCTCTGACTTTAAAAAAGAGCAACAAAAACGTGTTTGTGGCAGTCCTACATGGGGACACCAGCTTTAAGCTGTCCCTGCTGCATGATGTATACAGAGAGTGAGAAAGCAACTTTCCAGACAGGCCAGAAATCTGATGACTCCCCATGTCTGCTGTACATTTTGCTATATATAAATGCACAGTATAAAACCTTTTAAAGTGTTGAACATAAGCCATGCTGGCTTTCTGCAGTGATACCAAGTTTAAACCCCCACCAGGAACTTTCTGTCCAGATGCTCAGTTCCTATAGATGAGGGAAGTTGCAATGACAGCAATGTCTTTTGCAGACTGCAGCTGGGTTTATTTGCCACTGCCAGCCCATTTGTGCTGCTTTGTTACGGGGAGAGAAGGTGCAGGTAGCTCTGGAGCTGCAATGTTCATGTGATGTTCCACACCTCCACATTACCTGCAAGGGTTTGTCCACTCAGACTTTGTGCTGCTGGCCACAAGGTTCACTTTTCCACTGAGTGCAATGCCAATTTTGTTACCCCACCTCACAGGGCAAAAGCCAATCCTGCCTCCCGACTCTCTTGCTAAGAAAAGGTTTGTCCAAAAAGTGTCCTGAGGGAAATTCTCTCTGTTAGTCCCCTCCTTTCATGTATGAAGAGAAAGCAGATTCCTGGATGTCCTGCTGCTCACTGGGTGCTCACACAGAAATTCACCTGAGTGCAAACAAAGCATTTTGAGGTCCCTGTGAGTGTCTGTGCCTCACCTGCTTACCTTAGCAATAAAATAGCTTTGTTTGCAGTGTAAAAGGCACACTGGGCTCTGCTAGGCTCAGCCACATCTGTACTGCAGAGCCCACCACTGGTATTTAATGATCAGTTCCCTTGCTGTTTCAAAAACCAGGAAAAGAAACTGGGTTGATCAGATAGGACCTTACCTCTTTCTCAGCTTTTGTAAAAGGTCATCTCTTTCACTCAGTTTTTCTCAGCTCCAAGATTTCCAAGCATCCTCATGCTTCTGGATGAGGCAGTGCCTACCTGGGCTTCCTTCTGTGATTTGCCTCACACTTACTTTTCTGCTTCTGTCGTTGGATTCAAAGCATCTGGTGACATCCAACAATATTTTGGTCTTAACACTTGGGTTCAATAGCTCTTCAAGCCGTACTTCTGGGAGAACAGAATCCCTTGCTGTTCTCCTGGGCCAGGCTGTGGTCTCTCCACAGGGAATATGTTGTATCCTTCTGGATATGCAGTTTTGAAGAGAAAGATGTTAGCTATCATGGATTTTTAGCACTGGCAGGGCAGAGGCAGGGCAGCAGAACTCCTCTCTAGCCCTCTGAGGTGGCATAACCAGCTGCTGTTGAATTCAGTACCTGGCCTCACCTCAGGAGCTGAACTTGCATCTCTCCCAGTGCAAGAAGTTGATGGTGCTGTGACTTCCTGGGGACCAGGGTCTGCTTTCATGTACTCCATCACTGTGTTTGGAATTTCTATCTTTTTGTGGAGGATTTGGGCCCTTGTTTTGGAAAATACGGGTCTTGACCCTTCCAAAACTCCACTGCCCTGCCAAAAGAGACCCAGCATTGACATGAGACAGACTGTGCCGAGCTCTGCAGGGGAGAGGTATTTTTCTGCTGCTGCCCCTTTGGAGCCTGACTCTTTACGTGCTGCCATGCGCTGGTCTTCAACAAATACCTGGAGAAAGTCAGTGGTTTGGATCTATTACTGGAAAAAAATCTGCAGATGGTTAGCTGGTCATGTAAATTGTATTGTTGCTACACTTATTAAATATCTAATTATCTCCTTTGGAACATAAGCACCAGACCTGAACTCTGTTTCTCCTACCTGCTGAGGGCAGAGGAAGAGAGTTAAACAAAATACTCTGATCCTTCCAGGAAATACACATCTGGAGTTGATGGTCTTGCAGAGATGCTGAGCAGCTGCTTGTTTATTAATTCTCTGGAAATCTTTGTCTTGTTTCCAATAAAACACTTTCTGTCACAGTTTCACTACATTTCCCTAAGACTGGGGCACTGTTTTTCATTTGTATCCTCTGTTTCCTGGCCAAACACTGCATTACAACCAGAGAAAGCTTGCAGGAATGTAGCAGCATATTGAGGTGGAAAACAAACAGTCCAGGGATATTGCAAGTGTTTCCAAAACAAGCAATGCACCCTCAGCAGGGTCAGAACCAAAGTTCATCCGAAAAGGAACACAAACACTCGATGTCTGAGACAGCACAAATAAGAAATCCCATACAAAGCACTCTGATCTGTGGGGCAGGAGAGCTCAGGGGACAAAAGGGGATGGTGTATGTGCCATGTGTCTGCTGACATCAGCCACGGTGAGGTGACCACTCAGACACTCCACCTCTGCCTCCTTGGGCAAATGTGTTCAATTAAGGTACCAAAAACAACGAGAAAGGGATGTTTCTCATGGCTGAGTACTGAAGTGGAGCCTGTGTTTGTGGAGAATCCCATATTTTAGAGACAAAACACATCATCCCCCCGCCACTGGAGAGTTTCTACCTTGGCTGGCAAAAGTCCTTTCATGTCAAACTGCGTTATTTTGGATGAGCCATTGCCAGTTTCTCGCTCAGTGCTTTGATATTATGTGATATACCAGATCTTGTTATGTTTACATGAGCTATTAAACCCAGCACAGTTACCTGGAAACACACAAATTAGGTTTATGTAAAATATTTACTAATATTGTTATCAGTCTGACAATGTCAGCTTGGAATTCGGTGATCTTTTCACATGCTTCTCAGCGACTATTTACCTTTTTTTCTTCCTCCTGGGGATCACCTATCCCTCCATTTGCTGTTCCATAAATCAATTTTCCAGGAGTAAGGCCCCCTTTTAAAGGTTTTATTCAGATTTGCTGTAGGGTAAATACATGTGCATGTATTGCTGTCTGTGGAAATCCTCCCTGAGGCTGCTCAGGCACGGAATTTCCCGGGTGAGCAAGGCAGGGGATGGCCCGGGGACACCGGCATTGCTGTGGAGCTCAGGGGGGCAGCACCGCTTTGTTTCCTATTAAATCACGAGGCACGGTGCTCCTTCCTCATCCCGGACATCCCCAGCCAGCTCCAGCTGAAGGAGGGAAGGGACAGGCTCACACCCAGCCCTCCGAGGCTCTTTGGGAGTTCCAGAGGTGTTTGTGTCCCCGCTCCCCGCGGGCTGCGGATGCCGAGGCTCCCGGAGATGCTCCCGGAGATGCTCCCGGAGATGCTCCCGGAGATGCGGCCGGTGATGCTCCCGGAGATGCTCCCGGAGATGCTCCCGGTGATGCGCCCGGAGATGCTCCCGGAGATGCTCCCGGTGATGCCCCCGGAGATGCGGCCGGTGATGCGCCCGGAGATGCTGGAGCGGTGCGGGGACGGGAGGGGACGCGCGGTGGCGCTGCGGCACCGGGAGAGCGCCTCGTCTTCATCCTCATCTTCACCTGCATCCTCATCCTCGTCCTCATCCTCGTCCTCATCCTCGTCCTCATCTGCATCCTCATTCTCGTCCTCCTCCTCATCCTCATCTTCATCTGCATCCTCATCCTTATCCGTATCTTCATCCTCATCCTCATCCTCATCCTCATCCTCGTTCTTATATTCATCTACATCCTCATCCTTGTCCTCATCTTCATCTGTATCCTCATCCTCATCTTCATCTGTATCCTCATCCTCATCTTCACCTGCATCCTCATCCTTCATCCTCATCCACACCCTCGTCCTCATCTTCATCCTCATCCTTATCCTCATCCAGATAAACATCCTCATCCTCACTCTTATCCTCCCCCTCACTCTCTTCCTCATTCTCATCCTCCTCCTCCTCCTCCCTACCCTCATCCTCATCCTCATCCTCATCTTCATCCTCATCCTCATCCTCTCCCACAGCCCCAGGGCAGCTACAACCCCCACAGTGTTTTAAGCAAGAAAAAGACCAGTGAAAAAATGGTCATTTCTGATTTCATTATATTTTATTTTATTTTGTTTTGTTTTATTTTATTTTTTTTTTATTTTATTTTTGGCAGAAACACTGCCGGGAGAAACCAAGAGCAAAGCAATCCTCAGGAACAGCTGTGGTACAAAATTCACCAAGTCTTGCCATTTGCAGACTGGTGATGTTCTGTAAGCACAGACATAAGAGTTTTATTTTATTTCAATTGATGGGCAAAGAGGATTTCCCCCCACCAATAAAAGGAAGAGATTTAGTTTAGATGACCATCTGAAATGGCGTGTGAAGATCTCATGAAGTAACTGCAGCACATCTGAAGTAAATCTCAGTAAATTCATCCTCCCTTCTACAAGTCATACTGTCTGTGAATTAAAAGGAATTAAGATAGTTCTGTCTCAGTTTGAAAAATTACAAAATTTATAATTATGCAAGTTTCATAAAGCTGGAAAAAATCTCACCCTTTGAATTGCAAACAAAGATAAAAGCAAAAAATCATTAATGTAGACAGCTATGATCATCATAAATAAAAAAAGAATATATTTGAAGTATATTAGAGAGAAACTACATACTTTTCCCTTGTAGCTAACCCAAAATATTTCACAAAAACAGTATCAGCAATATACTCTGAAGGCATTCTCAGGTAAGCAGGTGATCCTTTCTAGTTATGTTTTCAAGGGTCACTGAAAGGCCTGCTCATTCCTGAAGGCTTTGCAGGCAATTCCAGCACCACAGCACCCAAAAGGTTTTGTGTCTGACACTAAAGAGGACCAAAACCAGCAGCTCAAAGTATAACAAATGCAACCACCACCTGGGGATGCTCATTTACAGTTACTGTCTCCATGTACCATTCATGACTAGAAGAAAACCAAACCAAAACCTCAAATAAAACAACAAACAAACAAACAAGATGGGTTCAGGGATCAGTGTTTAAGATCCTCCTCAGTACAGCTGGGTTCCAATTCCCCATTTTTGGTAAAGCTTATCTTTATGTTCAGATAAGCTGGCCAAAGTTTTCCAGCTGGGAACAACCACCCTGCTTCTCAAAAGTAAAACTGGAAAGTAAAATTAAACCTTGACCTAAACTGAAAGCAGCAAGCCCACATATTGCCACCACCAACGTTCTCTGTATTTAAGAAGCACTGGGATGGAATGAGCCCATCTGGTTTATATCAACAGCCATTTGGGGTTCATCTCCACACACAAAATGTCCCAGCCCTGCACCACACAGGCAGGAAGAGTTTTACTGCACAGAAGTGGGAGCTTTGTGCTATTATTCAGCACAGCCCTACCACACAGAGTTTACCTGCTCACAGCTCCTAGGAATGTTTATGTGCCTCCTGTTTATGGCACTGACTGTAAAAACAGAGGGCAAAAAAAGGGCCAGATGAAGTGATTTTCTGTGCAGAAGCTTAGCAGGTACAAGATGGGCAAAATGGATTTTTATCCTCAAATGTACTTCAGTTCTCCATGCAGATGGCAGTGTTTGTGCCAAGGAACAGGAGTGCTGAAGGAAAGAGATGAAGTGCAGAGCTCTAGGCTTTTTCCTTGCTTTCCAGAGCTCCAGAGGCACCAGAGGAAATTGGATATGAACTGACTGTTCTGACTTTCTCTGGTGATCAGGCAGGGACCAGGTGGCTCTTGTATGTCTTAACCAAAACTATCACTTAATCCTTATTTTCCCCCTGAGCACTAGGGTCAGAGCTGAGTCCAGCCCTTCAAACCAGCCACAGTGATACACATGGAAGTGGGAACACCAGCCTTTCTCCTAAATATGAGCCACCAAATGTCTCTCAGTCCCTGTTTGATTTTTAGGTGGAATTGTTTCTTCCTCTCCACTCCAGTTGGGCAGTGCATGAATCTGAATCAGACTGAAGGAGCTGGTTGGACTTCAAGCTGGAACAGAAATTGGTCTCCTGTCAACATCAAGCAAAAATAAAGCCCCAGTATTACCTTTCAACTGGATTTGGAACAATTATTCATACAAAAGAACTGAGGCTGGAAATTTGAGCTGT
Organism: Pseudopodoces humilis; assembly: GCF_049639895.1. Taxonomy (NCBI): domain Eukaryota; kingdom Metazoa; phylum Chordata; class Aves; order Passeriformes; family Paridae; genus Pseudopodoces; species Pseudopodoces humilis. Next base: position 111,787,804 of record NC_142201.1, read on the forward strand.
TTTGCTCTGCAATAAGCATGGGCTTGGGTTGGGGTTTTTTGTTGCTGTTTTGACTGTAACAAAGGAATATTAGATCAGTTTGGAAATATGAAAGCCAGACACATATTTATCATTGCCTGGCTGTCCTGAAGTCTTTTGGAAAAGCAGAATCAGACACAGAATATCATAAATCTCTTGCCCAAAGCTGACTGAGGGGGTAAGGCGCCATAAGAGGTGACTGCTCCTTCAGTTTCTTTAGAGTTTTTGCACAAATTGCACCGGTACAACACGGCCCTTACCCCTTGTGCTGTGTTGATTTATTCTAATCTCTTTTACTATCAAACTGCCCCAGCATCAGCATTTCCTCAGGACAGTCCCCAGCAACTGGCTCCAACAGGGAAACCCTCCTTAATGAGCATTCACCCTTGTGAATGATACTTTCCAGCTTTTCTGTTATGGACTTGTCCTTCTAGAATGGTCTTTCTACATTTCAGTAATATATTGTCCCCATCAGCTTGCTGGCAAACTTCCTGCTTTTGATGTATCAAAAAAAAAAAAAAAAGGTTTTATTGTTAAATTTTGAACCATTCCTCCTCAAAATCGTTTTTGGCCAGCTTTATTATGGCTTCACATTTAGCTTGCCAGAAGGTTTATTATCTTTTCTGCAATCTCCATTTGGATTCCACTTACTGAAGGGTGTCTTTTATACTTCTAATAACCTCCTTAGCTTGCTTTTAGCCATGCTGGCTTCCCTTCTTGTCCCTGGTTCTCTTAGACTTCGGGAGTCTTGGACTAGACTCCAAATGCTCTCTCTGAAAATAAAAAGTAAGCAACTCCTTGAAAGAGGCCAGAAATATTATTTAATTTTTATAGTGATTTTTCAGTGAAGCTGAAAACTGTGCCCACTCTGTAGCAGAAAATAAGGTCCAAGGTAATTTTCTCCCTCTTAGACTCCCCCTTGGAGTCATGACAGTTTTCCAGGGTGACAATAGAAGCATGTGCAGAGCTGAAGGAGAACACCTTTCGTGTGGGGAACCCCGTGAGCCAGCAAGCTTTAAGGGTGAGATGAAGTCCTTCAACACACAAAATATCCACTCACAGGTCTAAAAGGTTTAATCAGCTCTTCTGAAGCCATGCAGGTTCAAAGGATTTAACGTGCTTGGGAAAGAATACTGAGCTGTTGATAGTGCAGGAAGATCTGAAGTGAATGATTCCCAAAGCAAGTGCACGGAGCTGGCAAAGACTGTACCCTTAAAAGAGTGGTCAAGAGGGAATGTGTGATTTAGTAAATCAGTCAAGCAGGCAGCTCTCATCTTTGGAGTCCTGGGTTATGACTTACTTAAGGCGTTAATTATGAATGTCTTGGGTATCCACCCCTCGCTTAATTAATCTCCACACTCACGTGGAGTGAGAATCCAGATCACAACCAAAGCTCTCCCAGCACTGAGGGTCTCACCCCAGTGGAGGAGAGGGGAAGCTGCTGCAGGGTTCAGGCAGGGTGGGAAGACACCTCCAGCCTGAAGCTGTGCAAATTCCTGTGCACCACAGGCATTTTTCCTGCAGCAGTGTCTTCCAGCTCTCAGCTTCCTGATGGAAACAGGCATGCTCAAAACCACAGCACAGCGTAACACCCCACCAAAGGAGCTTCTGCAGGTTTTAGTGTCCCCCTATTGAAATCTCCATTGATGAAAGGAAAAGGAAGCTGAAAACAGTTAAGAAAGGTCACATGAAAGTGGGAGACAACAGAGATCAAGAAAGAGCTGGATACCAACAAGAGAAACACATAAAATAGAATTAAAAAATATAAAAATAGACATAGGCATGTCAGAGGCAATTAGATTTAAATGTTTCAGGACCTGGACTTTTCTCATAAAGTGTATTAAGTGGGAAAACACTGGCAAACATGGCTTGTTTCACTGCACTACACAGAGCACTCACTAATTAAAAATAAATAAATCAAAACAGATTTCTCTGCACATTCTGCTCTTGTTACCTGTGTAACTTGATTTTTAAAGATTTTTGATGTCTTCTAAAGCTTTTTGAGTTGCCATTCTTTTCAACCAGCTTCAGCATGAACATTCTTCCTCTATGATTAGTCTTGCACTTGAGTTAAAGATCTAATTCCATAATGAGCTCATCAGGTTATGGGAGCTTCTCCATCTATCATTTATGCAATCCATTTATGACTGAAAATTATAGCAAAGCATTACTAACCACTGTAACAACCTCTAAGCATTTTTTAAGAACTTTTTTGTTTCGTTTTTCTGCCCACAGTCAAGCTTTAATTAAGATTGCAGTTGACTGAGGCCTCACAGGCTACGTCTGGGCCATTTTCAATTTAGTGGCTCATCTCTGGCTACATTCTGGATTGCTACAGCACAACAATTTTCAGAAGCTAAAACTGTCTAACCAGGGATTATTATACAGAATGTCTGACCTCTCTTTTCACACCTAAAGGATGGAAAAGCAGTATTTCTCAGGTAATGCAATCTTTGCCTGCAGACCCACTGGATTTGGCTCTGAAACTCCAGGTGAAGATCATGCTTGATGAATAATCACAGATTTAACATCCTCAGTCCAACTTTGCTTCTGCTCAACATTTGCACCAGATAAAGTGTAGTTAAAAAAATAATTTAAGCAAAAAATATTTCTTCTGAGTGAACAGAGGAATAGTTTTATCATGTAGAGTTTTTTTTTCCTGACCGTGCATGCATAAATTTTACTATTCAGGGTAAAACTATGGTTTCACTATTATTATTTTAATAGAGACTAAAACAACATTTCCACTTTCTGAGCAGAACCAAATGTGTTACAGAGGCATCTGTTTATAGCTGTCAAAGGTCTGGCTTCTCAGCAGGTGTGAAATCACCAATAACTAACATACCTGCAAATTCCAGTCACAGTTTTTATATGGAAACAGTCTGGCTGATGATGCAGAAGTGAAACGTGGACAAAAGGCAGGGTTTTTTCCACCAAAGACCTGGCTGGATTTCAACAGATAACCTAGAACAAATCTCTTTTGCAGAAATACAATTACTATCAAAGCTCAGTAAAATATACATATGCCACATCACCCTCATGGCTGTTGAAAATACTTGGAAATGTGCTGCTTAATAGCTTAGCACTGGAATTCAAATTGAGAGCACTTCTTTTTATTTCATTAAGACTTCTGATTTGGTTTCGATATCCTAACTTTTCGTGACTAACTTCTGAGTAGTGAGCACTTGAGAATGTTGTCATTTTTTTAATCTACTATTTTTTCCAGTTGAAGTTAACCAACACTTAGCTTTCTACAGCTGATTTCTTCTCCTTGCTGCAAGTTTTGCAGACAGAGATAAGGATCATGGTTTCATCTCTCATGGATCCAAAGTGCTGCAGAGGAACAATTTCACATGCCATTACCTTTAGGCCACAGAAACATTAAGTTGCAGCTGCATTGTAAAAGGCTAAAATGAATCTCAATTTTTGTTTTACTTGGAACCCCGTGGACAGTCTTTGGTTCAGAAGTCAACCAGAGGAAGGATCACATAGTGACAGGAGAAGGGGCTTCAGATGGAAAGAAAATGGGTTTAGATTGGATTTTAGGAAGGAATTCTTCCCTGGGAGGGTGGGCAGGCCCTGGCACAGGGTGCCCAGAGCAGCTGTGGCTGCCCCTGGATCCCTGGCAGTGCCCAAGGCCAGGCTGGATGGGGCTTGGAGCCACCTGGGACAGTGGAAGGTGTCCCTGCCATGGCAGGGTGGCACTGGATGAGCTTTAAGGTCACTTCCAACCAAAGCCATTCTATGACTTTGTGAATTTGTTACTCTTGAGCCCCTTGTCATTCAACACAATGAGATAAAACAATTTTATCAGTTCATCTGGATGTCTGATGTGGCCTCCCACTCCACATGGGCGAAATAAAAAGGAGACCCTCTTTAAAAATAAAAATTTCATACAAACGAGTAGGTTCTCAAAAAAAAACCCCAAAAATCACTGAGGGATTTTTTTCCCCCACTCAAATAGATTATATTGAAACATCACTCACCAAAATGCAATGTTTCAAATAGTTCATACAGTCCAACCCAATCATAGGCAAAAATTCCACAGTCCCCATGAAAGTTTGCTTTTTTATAAATCTTTTTTGAGTCCACACCTTTGCCTCTTTGGGAGCACCACCATGCAGGCAGAGGGGGGTACTGCTGCAGAGTGTTAAGGGTGGCAGCTTAAATAAGAGCCATCACTATGTAAATAGTTTGACAGTCATTTCAATTTCATTTCTTTGTGATGGGGACAGACATCTGATGGTCTTATTTCCACATGAGAGAAACACATACTTTAATAATCCCAGTATTTCTCACCAGCTGGCTATGAATATTCAATTAAAAAAATAAATTTTCTAAAATATTTTCCATCCTGGCCTTTTTTCCTTCCACATGAAATTAAAATAAAGATGTGGGAAAAGTCATAGTTGCTTGCTCTACATTCCATTTTCTATCTCTCTTGCTGTGGACTTGCAGAAGACTAAAACTATTCAAAAATCACAAGAAATCTTGGGTGGCAACCTCCAGATCTCACAGCTTTTGTTCTGCTCTAAATGCTCATCTGTAAGGACTTAAAAAAAGACCAGAAAGTGGTAGCCACCACGGCTTTATCTGTCATGCTATCCTCTCCTCTGTGACTGTTTGATACAGAATAAAAGATGGTGTAACCTGTACTAGCCTGACACCAGGAGAAGATTGAGTACAAAGTTAATCAGAAAAAAATTACTTTCATTCCTTTATCTGACTTGTAATCCTCCAGGACTGGAGGAGCACAGGAATTGGAGTCCATGCTGCTGCTCCTTAAGATTCATACCTGGCCAAGGATGACAGTTCTGTTGTATCTCTACAATGCCAACTGAATATATAAATAGATTAAGGGACATCCATCTAGAATCCACCAGGAACTACAAATATCTAGCAGTTATTCTTACAGAAGTCAATGGAAGTATTACAACAATTCTAATGAATGTTGTACAAGATTCAAGGACAGGGAAATCAAAGGTTTTGTTCCTGTGACTACCTTACACTTATTCCGATTTCTGCTATAATGTTTGTTTGGTTTTTTTTTCTCCAAGCATTTAAGAGGAACAAATATTTGCATAGGTGCTACACAATTGTGCTATGGGGAAATGTTGAATTACAAACTCAACTTAGTTCCTGAGAAATTGTAATTACTGCCCAGGAGAGCATACAGCAAGAAGCTGCTTCCTCTCTGGTGTGGGAACCAGAAGTGTGCTGTGCACCTGATCAGAAAAAGAGAAATAAATCCCCCAAATTTAAAAAAAAATAAAAAAAATTCCCACAACCAGAGTAGTCACACGGATTCACACCAATATGTCTGGAATTTCAGAGCTCTGCACAGATGTCAGAGAGGGGACTGGGATAAGAGGGACCAGTACCTGGTAATTATGGTTACATGAGCTGACAGAAAGGAAATTTGAGTTTAGAAACTCTCTCTCCCAAGCCCATAGGCCAGTAGAACACCTTCTGTTCAGCAGAAGCAATCCCTTTCACTTCCACAGTACGGCTCCAGGTAACACAGGACACATGCAAAGGGCAGGATCACGTCTTGCTTTTTCCTCAGCCATGTATCAAGAGTTCCAAAGATGTGCCACCATCACCTCAAAGCATTGCAGAAACCCTCAGCTACATGTCCAGCTTCAAAATTCCTGAGATGTGCTAAAAGGTAGGCCTAAAATCAATAAATGCTTAGGTTTTTTAATTTGCCCACCTGCACTCACAGTATATAAAATTCTCATATTTCAAAATCCATGGGGGGCAAAAATTCTTTTCCAATAAAAACTCAGGTGAAAAGCAGATTTCAGCCCATATTGTGATACTGATGAAGCCACTCAGCTGTGGCAATGTGACAAACCCCAGCTGGATGAGAGCAAGAGTTGTGTGGCCAGCCAGAATTTCTTCTTAAAAGCCAGACCAGCGGTGCCTTCATCCTTCCCATCTTCTGCATCAGATAAAGCCAGCCCAGAGAGAGCTGAAGATTTTGGTAATGTAGAAACCAAAGCTCTCTCCCTCGAGAAGTGCTTCCATGTGGGTGCATTCTGAGCTGCAGCATTTAGAGGATCACAGCCCTTGTGTAAGTTGCTGCTTTTCTCGGTGGCTGTATTGCAGGAGCAGCAGCAGAGGGGCTGTAACACAGCTGGAGAGCCCTGGAAACCATTCTGATTTACTGGGGTGGCTGCACACAGCACTGTGGAGCTGCCCCTCGTGCTCCTCTGAGGGCAATCCTGTGCTCAGAAAATTCTTCTCTCCCTTTCACACAGCCTAGGGCAGAACCCCTGAAGGACTGTGGGCTTTTAAAACACGCTCTTTGGAGGGTGGAGATGTGCAAAGCCAGCTCCAGGCTCGGTGGGAGTGCTGATGCTGGGCTTTCCACCCAGCAGGGTTCCTCTCTCCAGGCCAGCTCCCTCATTAAGAACAAGTGCTGATTGTAGCCATGCACAGTCACTGAGGAGGAGGATGCAGGCAAGCAAATTCTCCTTAAGCCTTTGCCCTGTGGCTTGCATTGCTGTTGAGAAAATCTGCATATTGCCTTCCTAGATCAAATTCTTAAGAGGTATTTGAACTTCCAACTAAGCAAAGCTTCCCAGAGAGCTGCAATCAAGGGACTCCATCAAGATGGAGATGCCTCACTGATGGGAAGCAGACCTCACGAAACACTGGAGCATGTTTGTCCACAAGGAGAAGGAAAACCTGAGTTTCCAAGCACAGAGATTCTTTAGAGAGCAGCCAGGTCACCTGTAATGGGCCTGTCCTCTAAATGTCACTATGGTCCATCCAATATTGGCAAGGTGATTATTCTGCTTTGGCCATGATAAAAATAAGCACAGCCTGGCTCATTAATTTCCTTTATCCATTTTTGATTCAGGAGCTGAGAGTTTCAAATGGACTGAGCATCTCAGGAACACAGATTTACCACCTTAGGCAGCTCCAAAGTCGTGGAGCACACTGAATTTCTTCCTCTGCAGGAATTGGAAGAGGCCGAGTCCTCAGCACACTCTGAACAAGTGAAGCTCATTTGGCTTTGCGAGTGATAACTGATTTCCAACAGCTGTCAAACTGACCAAAACAGCTTTAAAATACACTGTAGAGCAACAGGATGAAAGTCACACTATATTCTCATAGAGCTGCAGAAGCTGTGATTTCATATTCAATCTGTAAGTCTGAATTTCTTTAGAAGAAATGGATGTGAGTTCATTTCCTGGTTGTGCTGTAAAGGACCTCTGTGATTATAAGGCACAGGAGAACGAGGGCTCTATAAATGTGAAGTAATAAACTTTCCTTACCTAAATAACACAGGGGCTGTGTGTTCCTGTTTGAACTACACGCTCTGACAGTACAGGTTAAAGCAGAGGATAAGTCAATTCATCCAGGGGCTGCTACTGGATAAATAATACAAAATAATGGCAAATGATACCTCACAAAAGGCATTCATTGGGGTGGGCAGTGTGGACTCTCCTCAAACATGGTGCTGCCTGCTTGTAGGAAGTCTTTAGTTCTGATTAATCATTTGTAATCTGATCAAATGGAAGAAAGCAAGCTGCCTGGTGCTAATGACTATTTTCCCTTTCTTAACAGCTGACCCAACAATTGGGCACCCTTCTGGGCTGAGGGACAAATTAATATTCCTAATGAAGGCATTTAAAGGCTGAAGCAGCCTGCATATGGGGATGCAGCTAAAAGTAGGGTAAGCAGTAAGCAATTAGCTGCAGATAAACCATGGATCAGTCTGGCTGGATGATAAACTGTAATTTCAGCTTTTGCTTCCTCAGTGTGTTTCACAAACACAATAGGCAGGCTCACACTGAAATGTGAGCAAAATATGACTCTTCTGTTGAGGGAACACATTCCTTCATTCCTTCCTTCCTTCCTGCTCTCTAGGAGCCAGGGGGAAGGTTTGGTGTGGACACTTTCTCAAGTTTGTACAATCAAACCCTTCAAAAAACCCAAGGAAAGTGTTCACATTACCATGTGAGTGTTCCATTGGGAAAGGGAAGACACCACCAGTGTGATGAGCAGATCAGACTCTCTGTTTGATATTATGCATTGGAGCAGTTAACTGTCTGTCCATAAAATCTGATTGATGAGTACTGAAAAGGTGATGTCTCGTAGCTACAGTTTTTATTGAAAATAAAGCTTGTATTTCATGTTCCTTTGTCAACACTGGGGCTTCTTTAGTATTAAAATATACTAAATACTCACTTCACTACCTGAATTCACAAAGTAGAGTTTCTACTGATGTTTGAAAAGGACTAGAGGCAACACAGAAGTTTAAGAAATGCCAAATGAGCAAAACATTAATCTGGGGGATACGAGAAAAAACAAAAGAAACACTAAAAACCTCTTCAGATTAATCTTAGGATTTCTGTTACAAATTATTTCAATTGGAGTAATTTTAAGGTTCAACTCACTTGCACCCCTTGGTTTGAATGACAGCGTCAGAGGCCTGGTCTACACCTTCATTAGTAACAAAAAATCTGATCAAACACCCTGGTTACACTGGGGTCAGTGTTAAAAGGAAGTCAAATGAAAAGAAGGTATAGCCAGGGCTGTTTGAACCACTAACCACAACATCAGGTTAATCTGAGCAACAATTTTACAAGGATTGACTAATTTCCTTTTTTTTTAGTGGCGATTTTTATTCTTTTGGATGCAGAGACACAGGAGAAGTTCTAGGGGACCTGTTCACTGAGGCCCAGTGCTGTAAATTGTGATAGATACCTCCAATAATTCTGTCAGCACTTCATGTGTGAAACACATCACCAAATTGTGTGTATTTATTTCCTTCTACACACACACACACACACACACAGACACAGAGGAAAAGGCCCTTTCTTAGGCATGCAGCTCCAAAAATCACCACTGAAAGTTATTTATATTTATAGTGCACTGGACCAAGTCCTGACCTCTTCTCAGAGGTTTTCTCTGCATGCCAAAGCATGGGCAGGGCTGTGGGATTTGCTGCAGTCTCAAGCTGTATTCCACCCTCTCTCTAGCTGTGAACCTGATTTCTAAAATCAAGTCCTCTCTGTCTGAAGTGGATTCTGGAACACATTCTGATAGTCAGATAGAGACAGGAGTATTTTGGAGCTGGTCCTTCTCCTTATCACAGTTAACAACAGTGAAGATAGCAGGAAAGTTATTTGGAAGTTTAGTACCTAAGTTCTGGATGACCAATGGAAAAATGATCTCACCTTGATAGAATTTTTGGGAGGCATTTACAGAGAAATAGAAATGACAGAAGTGCTCTTTGTATGTTTCTTTTGTAGAAAGTTTACTATAGTTGAATAGAATTTACTTTAAAAGGCCGGCAGGAACCAAAGCACTTCTACCCTCAGTGAAGAAAGGCAGGCTGAGAGACTGTCAAATAACACAGAACAAAATAATTTCTGTTTTTAACCATCCTACAGAGTCCTCTGCATGTGATGTAATTCCCAGTTCAATTCCACAGAGAAGCTATCATTTCCTATTAGAGTCCATGGGGTGTTTGCATGTAGGTTTCCTTTCTCAGACTCCTTAGCATAACCAGAAAATTCATTTTCTCTGTACAAACTAAATGGTGGAGCTCTTTTTCCTCTGAAGTCACGTGATGTCTGTCACCACAAAAAACCAGCCTAACGCTTGTTTTGGAACCTATTTCCTTGCATATGGTTTCTGGATGGAGGCAAATATCACTGCACTATTTAACCAATATATTGTCATACAGTGATTAATTTCTCTTTTATTTTCAGCACAGAAAATCTGTGGCTCAGACCCCCATGTGGTAAAATAATAAGCTGAAATATTAGCCACCGCCACCATCTGTTACCTGTCCCTGACTTCACCCATTTTTTCAAGGGCCAATTGCAATTTCAAACTCTGTCACAGAATGAGTCTATTTTCTTACACATTATTACCTAGATGACTTCAGTAATTCTGCCTAAATGGGGCCTGAAAAAGAAATGCTGAGAGCAGTGAACACAAGTAATATATTTGCATAATGCAGTGGAAGAGAGAGTGCTGAGAGGAAATTCTCAGGGCTGGTGTCTCCTGTCAGTTTTTAAAGGAGGGTGACTCCACTGCCTGCTCTGGGGTCCCTCCAGAGAGCCATGAGAGAGAGAAATGAGGTTTTCAGCATCCCACTCCTTACCAAAATCATCCATTGTGTACAAGGAGTGAGAGATAATAACCCAGTCCTTCTTTTGGTAAGCCTGCCTATCACATGCTGGTTTTGTCAGATGGGTGTTTATACAGTCGAACTTATCATGTCCAAAACAGGAAAGTAAGAGGGACGGGGAAAGAAAGAAGAATAAGGAAACCCAAGCAAAAAGAGGAAACATATCTTAGGAAAATATGAGGGGGAAACCAATAAGAAAAGTATACTGTAATTAATATTCCCATTAACTCATAAGACTGATGACATTAATGTGCCCTGTAAGTCTGGCATGCAGCCCTTCAAATACATGAAAAAACACAAAGGTTTCCTTTGCAGAGGAATCTTTGCCACTGGAGGGCTCAGCACTGGGGGCACAGCTGTGTGACAAGCAGAAAACATTCCCATGGAGCAAGGTAAGGCAACCAAGCCTAGGAAGCAAACACACATTTAGAATCCATACTATCACTCTTTTATTTTTGGGTTTGGTTTTGGTTTTGTTGTTTTTTCGCTGTGGTTGTTTTTTGATTTTTTTGCTGTGGGAGACACTGCAAAGGCAGAAGCTGTGCCTCTGCATTTTACCAGCAGCAGCTTTGTAAACACTACTGCTGTTTCCAAAAAAGAACTAGAAACAAATGGCATTTCTTGTAGCAGCCCTTCTTTTGTTCCCATTTGAGCAGGAGAATAACTCCCGCCTTCGTGCCTTTAGACAAAGCTGTGTTTAGAGGTGTCCTCTGTCTCTGTGTGCAAGTTCTAGCTGGGGTCCACCCTTAAGGCTGCAAAGTTTGAACTTTGGAACTGCATGAACAGCATGGCATCGATAAAGAATGACACTTTTCTACCATATGTGTAAAATGCTAGATTTCTTTAGCAACGAGGTAAAATTTTGCTATGAAATTTTTAATTTTGCGTGAGCAATTGCTCTATTCGGAACTGTCTTAAATAACACTTTTACCACAGCACCTGCCTGTGTTAATTCTCTTATTTTTACACAGGCACAGAAAAACATTTCACTCAGCTGAATGAATGCTGGTGTGTCATGATTGGCCTGCATTTTCCCCACGAGCTGGTTCAAATCACACATGCTCTGAGGCACTGAGGTGCGGGCAAAGCACAACCACAAAATCCCACTCTCCCCCTTAGCCCGAGCCCATCATCGGGACACCACCAAGGAAAAATCCCTGAGGAGGCACTTCAGGCCACGTGGAGGGAGCTTTGTTTTCTACATCCATCTCTTGGGTTGCTCTCCCTGGGATATCAGGCCAGATTCCCGGTGGGAGTAAAGAGCTCAGCCTGGCTGCGAGGCACAGAGCTGCCCCCAAAACGAGCTACTCATGTTTATGTGCAGGAACAGTCTGGATGTCACCCTCATGTCTGGCTCACCATCCAGAAGACCATAACTGTTTGACATAAGCCATGTATTTGTTATTTTAGGGGGCTGGTTGGAAGGAGATGGCAAAGGTTTAGGAGTCAATGATCTCCATCAGCTCTACAAACAAGGCAAGACTGCTGGGCTTTGTTTTCTTTTGGGAGCTTTCCAAGCATCAGTACTTTGCAAGTTACCCCCATAAGCAATTCAGTGTCTGTTTCAAGTTAATGTGCTTTGTTTTTCAGGCCACAAATAAAATCAGAACAAAGTAAAAGTTCACATTTGTTTGAAAACAACCCACATTGTGTATCGTGTGAAAAGAAAGGTAAAAAGAGGGTCAAGGAAGCTGGGAGTAGAGAGGGCATGGGATAGGGAAAATCTCTCCAGAGGAGGGAAAGTGGTTTTTAATACATAGAAAAAGAATACACTGAAGAGAGGAGAAAAGATAATAGTATGAAAGTCTGCAGGAAAATAACTCTGAAATATTGTAGCTCTCATTTTCCTAGTGAGGTTCTGGTCTCACTCATAAGAGGGTCACAGGGACTGAAAGCACTCTCGTAATTCCATTGTATTAGAGACATATGAAGTAGATGACATCAATAAAACCAAGATACCAGGCCAAATCCTGCCCTTGATTACAGTCATTCAACTAATTTAAGAACCTTGTTCAACATAACCTTTTAATTCTCTGATTCCAGAGCAACCGTGGAGGACTTGCATTAATCAGACGTCGAACATACTCATACCTTTGTTAAAACAAACTTAACCATAGAAGGATTTAGAGGGATTTTTTTTTTTATTTTCTTCTTAGTAACAGCAAAGATCTGTTTCCAGATCTGTGTATGTGATGCTGTGATAGCTGATTTCCCCCCCTGATTTTTCTACCTTTATGATTTCCTGCCACAGCTGTTGTCTCAAGGATGGCACCAGAGTTAGGCTGCTCACCTTGTTCTCAGAAGACCTATTTTTACAATTCTTGGACCTGTTTTTACAATCCTCCACCCCTTTAGAAATCCTGGATGAATCTGGAGACAGTGACTCCCACCTGCCAGGTGGGGCTTATACTTTCCACAAAACAAAAATAGGGAAAAGGAAAAAGATAAGAGGTACACTTGGGTGCTGAGCTCTTCTCTGGATTGACAGGTTTTTTTTCCCGTGCTGGATTTGTGAAGTCACCCTCAGAAATTTCCACTGACTGCCATGGCAACTGCACTGGGCCAGTAGTAGCCGCAGTGATGCCAGATGGTGAGAAGTTATGCATATGACTGCCACAGAGAATTGCTCACTGAATGCTAAATTCAGACGAGTGCACTGGATCCAAAGTAAACAGAACTGAGCACAAATGTGGGCAGGGGACAACTTCCCTCCAGTATAAAACCTGTTTAAAAATAATACAAGTATTTTGTGGGAAATTAAAGCAGGATAAAGCCATGTGCAGTAGCACAACCACCTACCTATTCACTATCAGTGGGGTTGTTTCACCCTGTCATTCACTGGGCAGGTTTATCTTGCCATGAATACATGCAAAAGGGAGAAAAAGAGAAAAAAAAGTCCAGAAGAACTGATTTGACTCGGATGACTGCTGAGTAGTTGAACTGTCAGGCTCAGTGACCTCTAAATAAGAGATGAAAGCTTGGAAATCCATGTCACCACCTCAAGACTGGCTTCAAACCTGTGGTGACCCATGGCCATCACAATACAAGGAGGAGGTCTTGGTATCCTTCTGCCCTTATGTTCTTAATCCAATTAAGAACAGTAGTTCACATCAAACAATTAAAAACCCCAAACCTGCACTCTCAGAGGGCTGGAAAACATGAAAAAACCTAAATCTCATTTGTGACATTGAAAGTAATTGTGTCCTTGTCAAAAGCCTGAGATTGAGAAGGCCAAGCCTCCCTTCCTACACAGCACTAATAGTGAACCACAGTGCCTGGATATTACAAGGAGGATAGCCAAGGAGCAATTCCATGAATGTATTGTCACCTGGGATAAGAAAAGTGACAGAACAGGCAGAAATTTTTATTGCTCCTGTAAGGTGTGAGACTACTCTTTGCACTATTTCTGTTTGTATATTTTTTCTCCCTGGAAACAACTCAGAAAACTGCTTATGCAGAAAGCACAACAAATGTAGGCTTCAACATGCAGGGAAAAAAATTGGAATTGTCCAGTTATCTCCTTACCCAAAAATTTTATTTCATCTGCAAACAGAGAAAAAAATCCTTGCCTTTCAAAAGGTCCCTCAATAGAAACAACAAAGAGATGCAACTGAAAATCAAAGCAACATTTTAGATAGTTTCCTTTCATGACAAAGTTTCAAGGTTCTCTGTCAAGAAGCAGTGTCAGGCAGGGAGAAAAGCATGCAACACTCTTCTCTTTGATGATGTAAAAAAAAAATAATGGAAAAAGAGCCATTTCTGTAAAGCTGCCTTGAGAAAAAAAGGGAAGTGTTCCATGCTGTTAGAGGAGCAGCCAACGTGGTGAGATTAACAACAGCTTGAAAATGTTTCTCCACACACAAAATGAGCACATGAGAGAATATATTTTTTTGTTGCTTTTAGGATTAGTTGACAGATGATCTCCCCAGATGAGCTGGTCACTTACATGAGGTCTCAATAAATTTATTTCCACGAGGAGGGATGCTGATAAAACAGCGATTTTGTGTGACTCAGATCACACCAAACCATTGATATTTTAAATTCTGCAGCTGATCTTGCATGGTTGCTAAGAAATGCAGGAAAAGAGACCACAGTGATTGCAGCAGTGAGCTGAACTCATGTCTCACATGGCTCGAAGATGCAGTTTGACAAGTGCTGCTTAAGCAAACCTGAGCACGTCACTTATTTCCCAATGATTTACTCTCCACAGTCACTCGTGACATAAAAGCCAACAATCAGTCATTAGCACACAGCAAAGGAAGCTTTCCCAGGGTATTATGTATCATGTTTGGACAGTTAGAACTCACAGCTATTATTTATTCACACCACCATAAATTATTCTCCTCCAAATGAACCTGAGTCACGTAAGTGCTGACTTGGAAACTACCACAGGCCTCTCCTCTCCTGCAACATGTATTTTTCCTTTCTAATAAACTTCCTGCCTAAAAATGGCAAATCAAAGTGAAGCTGAGGTGTTTAAAATCAATGCCCTGGAGGCACTTTGGTTAACATTTGCTGTGTCCCTTTTCAGGCTCTAAATTTGTCAAGGGCTAAAATCATCTCAGCGCTGTGAAACAGCACCAGTGGTGCCAGTGAGTAACTTTTCATGCTGGTGTAAGCATCAAATCATTTTTCACAGGCTTTTGCCCTCCTTTTTTTTTTATTTTTAATGCATATTTTGTCCTGTCAAACAATACCCAACCAGGCATTTTAGATATACAGTGTAAAACCAGTGCAAACTTCCTGATGGGCACTGTTGTCGTCCTGTGGACGTGGTTAGCAAGGGTTGGAATGAAACCAGGGAAAAGTAGGACTGAAAACCCCCTGGGAGTCGTTATAAAGAGCCAGAATTTGGTGCTGAATTATCACTAAATTGAAGCCAATTTACCATGTCTGTGTGGTGGTCCATTTCCTCAGACACTTCCACAAATAGCAGATGAAAAATATCTCTCCTGTTAAGAATAGAGGGGAAAAAAAATGTCAAACAACGAAACAAAGAAAATAACAAACCAAATGACCCTATAAAACAACAACAACAAGACACACACACACACACACACACTTTCCCCAAAATACCCAGACTGCTTTCTGCTATGTTCTGGAATTACACGATTTTGAAAGAGAGGTACCAAGTGTGAACTGACAGGAGAGAAACTGAGTTGCCCTCACAGGTCTAAGGGGTGTTCCTGGGCTCATCCTACTCCTAACAGAAATAAATTAATAATGCAGTGCCCTCTGAAGTTACCCACACTGTTTCAGAGTTAAAACCAAGCATTTTAATGGATGGCCCTTGGGCACAGACCATGTTACACCCTTCATCTTCCACAGCAGCTCTAGAGATACCCAGGTGTGTTGTGGGCTCCAGGTATCCAACAGGGGGTGGTGCAAGCAACGATCAAGCTGGAAATTTCAGTAGAAAGTTGAATTTATCACTGGGTTTAGTACTCCCCCCAACACTCAGTCTGTGATGAACACAGCAGACCACTTGAGCTGTAGTGTTCTCAGAGATACTTGTGCTACAACTCCTGTATCTGACTTGTGCAAACACTCAGATCTGATGCTCTGTGCTCTGGGGCCAACTGCCTGCTCAAATCTCTGACAGCTTTATTGACAGGCCATGGCAGAAGAAGATACCTCCTTAGAAAATAACTTGAAAATAACTTTATTGTTATTTTAGGCATCTCTGACACTTCTTGGGGATGTTCTGTCTGCTGCTCCAGCAGATGCTGCTGGGAGAGGAACAATTCTATTGACAAGCTGTCCCTGCTGTAAATGTGATGTTGTGCCTCACTGGCACATTTTGGAGATGTCTTCTTGTTTCATCTACTTGGCAAAATTTGTCTCACACATGCTGGAAATACCCATGCTGAAGAAAATGATTGTTACTTAACTCACATAAACACTGCAGAAGGTATTGACAAATAAAAGGGTTGACCTCGACTTGCAGCTGCAGCCAGAAAATGTCTTCGGATAATTGTTTCTCCAGAGCCTTCCAGAATATAAGACAAGCAGTTTTAAACATGTACATCTTTAACTGCTTTGATAATTTATGCTATGCTTAGATACATCTATCTTTTTTTTTGTTTCAAGACAGAACCAAAAACAGGCAGCCACTGTCCAAATCAGGTAAATCTGATGTTACTTTCATCTGTCATTAAAGCTTGAAGAGCTCCTACAGGATAAAATCAAAAGAAGATCAACTTTTGCAAGCTCAGTAAGACTAAATAATGTGAATAAGCACCAAGAGGCAGATCTTTGATTGATATGAATTGTGACCAATGGTGTACACAAATCAAGGGCATAGCCCTGAGCTTTGGTATTTCTTCTGCAGGACCTTAGCTTTGAACTTCTGAGGTTTCTATTTACCCATTTCCTTGCAGAGAATGTTTCCCCTTTAAATAAACACTATCAGGGCTGTTCACACAGCACAGGAAGTCCAGGGCTGGGATTCACTCAGGGTCTTGCTGAAGTGAGTAATTTATTATTTCAATTAATTGTTCAGCTATACTTATGTGTTTGCTATCACTCTACCAGGTTTTGAACTATTTTTTTTTTTCCTTCTCATTTCTCAGGGCATGATCTTTGCAGGAAGGGACTGCACAGCCAAGACAGCTGCTAAAGAAATATGTCACTCATTAATTTCACACTGGAAAAGTAAATATTCTAGCAAAAGTCTTGCATGTCTGTTTATTTGTGAGAATGTCTGTGGCTGAGCTTTACGTGAAATAAACCAAAAGAAGACAAATGTCAACACCTCGGCTGACAAACGCAAAACAAAGGGCTTTATCCAGAAGGAAAGTCCTTTTTGCCTGCAGGAGGATGCTGGCAGCCCCCCCTTGCTGCAGGGGAGAGGCAGGAGCACAGGACTGAGCTCCAGGCACAGCTCCCCAGCCTGGGTGGGATGCAGCTGCCGGGATGTTTGTTTGTTGGGCTCCCCAGCTCTGCTCATCAGGCTCTGCTGCCTGAGCTCACGGCCAAGCTCTCCGCCTGACCCATCCCAGGGACTCCTGCAGCCCGTGGGGAGCCAGCAGAGGGAAGGCTTTTCCCCCTGTGCAGAAAAACAGTTCCATTTTCAGCACTTCATTAACTATTGCAGCTGCAACAGACCCACTGTAATCGGGGAAATGGAAACCGAACAAACCAAACCAAAAAACAAACACAAATCTCATCCATGATGCCTCAAGTTGCCACATCCAGCACTAAGGAAGGCACAATTCACACCATTTTTCAGCCTCTTTAAAACATGCTTTTTGCCTCAGTGTTTGCAGCTGACAGACACACCAACTTCCCTCATCCCCCCAAGTTTCAGCATCAAATCTGTCACTGTGATCTGGGACTCTTGAAAATCTGAATTTCTGAATGGACCACAGCCTTCTGCACTCTGCCTGTCCCACTGGCACGTGGTCCATAACCAAAATCAACTCTGGAGGGACCTGTTAGCATGTCCAGCCTGCAGCTCATCCACTTTGGGATTTTCCCTAACCACCTTAGGCTATAAAATATCACTGAGGGGTTTGCAATAGGCTGATGTGCGTGTAAGAAAAACAAGTACACAAAGTACAAAGCTCTGAATTTCACTGTTCAACAAAGAAATTTTAGTTTTCCTACAAGAGGTGGGTTTTTTTTTCCTTTTTTTTTGTTTGTTTTTTTTTTTTCTCTTAAAGAAGAGCTATTTCCTGGGCCATTCAATTTGCATTAGTAAGTGAATTATATGCACACTAGCTGAGAGTCACACTGTGAAGTGATGCTTTGAATGGAATACAGCATGTATTGGATTAGGGAAAATTTAAGACTACACAAAATCTCAGTTGTTTCTTTCAGTAGATTTGCTGCAAAAGGACTTTTTTTCCCCTAATCCTACCAGCTGAGACTTTCTGGTTGTGCACCCTTAAAGCTGTTTTTATAATTACATAATAAGAATTTAAAATCTCATAAACCTTGATTGAAGACAGAACTCAGGCAATTCATAGATTTTCCTTTTACGATCTCCCACTTTTAAACAGTTTTTAAAGCATCCAGCCACGCATGATCCAGGATAGGAACATGATAAGAAAAGGAAACCCAAGAGGTTGTTCCCAGAGGAATTTTAAGTTATTGCCCACCCCTAAGTGGTGCAAGTGTGTAATGCAATATACACACACCTGACAAATTAGGGTTGGATCAGTGAACATCTCTGACAGGGATCATTCAGTGAATCTACCAGGATGAAAGGTATGGAAATATGGAAATAAATATGGAAATAAATAAAGCCAAATAAAAGATATGTTTTAACTTGAGAAGGACACAAAGGGACACACGTTATTGAAATGTTCTAAGCTGTGAATTTGCATCTTTAATGGAAACTATTTTCAAAACATATGTATTTTTACTCTCTCTCTAACGAAATCCTCCCCACCCCAACCAAAATGTGTTTATCTCTACTAACAGAGATTTTGACAATCCAATTTTCTTCACTTGACTTTGATATTTGCTAGAAGCACAGAACTGGCAACTGCAGAAAGGCAAATCTCCTGATTGCCAAGCAAATGGACTCCCATCGTGTTGGCCATGGCTGCCTTGTCCACACTGACCTGGAAGGAGAGGTCTCGGGGGAGGAGGGTTGAACATAATGTCACAAGAATGCTGTATTTTCGCAGCTGAACTGCACATCATTCCCTGCACACTGTGTTTTTGCAGCTGGAATACCTAATTTCTCTTATTATCCACACCGTATAGGATCTCACACAGAACGCTGCCGTAGAGGTATCAGGACAACACAAATGTGCCATACACTACTGCAATGTGTTTTGCCTTCATTTTTACTGTCATCACAGCAAAAAAATCACCTCAATCAACCGGATGCAGGGCAGAGAATCACCTCTTACAGGCACATTTGTGCTGCACTGACATGAGCTGAGCAAAAGTGGCTTCTTCCTGAGCTCGTGACTCCACAGGGTAATGTGAGTTGCACATGCACTGGCTTGGCTTCCTGGGGCCAAAACCTGGATGAGAGGCTCCACAGACAGGGTAAAACACTCACTGAGCAGGATGGTTGGCAGAGAAGAGTCAGTGGTCAGACCCTCGAGCTTCAGCTTTAACCACCTGGTCGTGTGGGAGAGGGAACACACTGCAGGCAAACACTGCACACTGGAAGTTTGGAATTAGCTCCTTCTCCTCAGCCTCATTTTAAACAGAATGCCTCAGAAAGCATGAGAAATACTGCTCTAAAAGGCCAGGAAATCTCTGTGGGCTGTTCAGGGCTTTTCTGTGGCTTAGAAGTGTCCCATTCACCACAAGCTCAAGGGCACCACCCTGACCAAGGGGAGCACAGTGCCAGCATTTTGGGGGAAATTTCTCTAAGTTCAGGTTCATACCTGAACTTGATCTTCACAAAACTAATACAGAATGTGTGCTTTTGTATCTCTGAAGCTCCATCTGCACAAAACCAAATGTTAATCATCATCTGCCCGTGTCCAAAGGGACATCCATTGATCCAAGCACTGTGCAAACATGTTATAGACTGCACTTTAAATGTCATATGGCACAAACCCACCTGCTTACCTATCAAAACTCAGCGCTCCTTGCCCACACCAAGTCTCAGCACACTCTTCCAGCCCCTAATTAAAAAAAGAAAAAACAACAAACAAAACAGGGAGATGGCTACAACTACTTGCAGTTGTCTAAACAAAATCAGTTTTAAAAGCAGAGCTCAAGGAGTTTTGTAAAAGAGCATGGTTTTGTGCTGGATGTATTTTCTGTAGCAAAACCAGTGTCTCTTACTTCATAGTCATTGCCAGAGAAGATTAGGGTTACAGTTTATTATTCCAAATACACCTTGAGATAAGGAAAGAAAAAACCACCAAAAACCCCACAAAAAACAACCAGCAAAACCCCTCAGAAACAAACAAAAACCACAGCCAATCAAGAAACTCCCAGACTAATTTAAAATATCTACACTGCTGTCTGTTTATCTTCACTTAAATCAGCTTGTCTTCACTCAGATTCTTATCTTGTTTAGGTTGCTATGGTAACTGCATAGTTTTTAATTTGGAAAGAGAAGAGTGTAGTACTAAATGCTAATTGAATATTGGGAGCCTGGGAGCCTCCCAGATGTCTTTTTACAGACTCGTAGAAACATTTACCAGACGTGGGAAGAGACTGAAACTCGTGGAAAATGGCAGGGAAAGAAATCACCTTACCTACTCCCCCGGTTTCTACTGGAGAAGATGAAATACATTTTACTCACAAATAGCTAGTTTGAGGAATATAATCATATTACAGTTTGGCTTTTTCCAGTATTTCCCATGGAAGAAAATGGGAGAGTCTCACTGGCATACATAAAAAATACTCAGACGTGGAAAGGATGGCTCCTCTTTTTTGTCCTTTACTCCAGCCTGACAGTGAATTTCTCTGAGGGCTTCTACATTTAGCCTCGTGCACTCTTTTCCCCTGGATGCTCTGCTATGCCCCATGTCTCATGTGAGTTCAGGAGCTGCATCTATTTCAGATGCAGGTTCTCTGGAAAACAGTTTGTGTACAAAAAGAGCAAAGCACCCTCCTTTAGCCTTTGACAGAGGGGTGACAGCCCTCACACTATCATGAAAGACCGAGGGGTGCAGCCAAAGCAGACATGCAGCAGCAGGTTTTCACTTTCTACACTGCCCATTAATCTCTTCAATAGAGCAGAGCTCTTTCAGGGCTGACACCGATATGAATTTTGCAGGACTCTCTGCCGTTCCTGGCTTAGCACCACTAATTAATAGTTCCTCTGCTGAGCCCCTGTGGTGATTAGCAGGGCAGCTCTGGCTGCAGGAGGTGATGCTGCCAAGCCATGGTGCTGGGATATCACAGCCTCGGCGTCTCCAGAGCTCTGGCCCCGTGTCCAGGAGCCGAAATCCGAGAGCAGCAGCATCAGCAAGTCTGCCTCGTTACCCCGGTGCCAGCGCCAGGACTGGCTCTGCGCTCCTGCCCGCTGGGACAAAGGCCTGCCCGCTGGGATAAAGGCCTGCCCGCTGGGACAAAGGCCTGCCCGCTGGGACAAAGGCCTGCCCGCTGGGATAAAGGCCTGCCCGCTGGGATAAAGGCCTGCCCGCTGGGATAAAGGCCTGCCCAGCTCCCCGGCTCAGCACTCCTGTCCTGCTGAGCTCAGGCAGGCTGCTGCTGGCTCCTTGCTGAACACGTGTAGCTGAGTGTGGGGATGGCAGGAGGGTAACACAGCTCCCCAGCTCTGCTGGGGCTCCCTGCACCCTGCCAGGCCCAGGGGACATGGGTGGCACCTGTCCTCCCCAGGGTCAGAGGGCCAGGCTTGCTGACAGCTGCTGTGATCTCAACCCTCACTGTCCTAAGGGATTCGGCCCTTAGGGCTGTCCAGGTGGAAAAATAGAAACGAGCCCTGTGAAAAACGAGGTACACTCCCTGGTAAAACTTAAAGGTTTTAATAAGAGACAATAGGAGACAAAGCAAAGATTAACAGCCTGGTGTTCAGCCAGGAGCACACCTATTTCAGAGACACCCTTTCTATACTGTTTCTATTGCATCAGCCTATTGCATATTCATAAATTATACATATTTAAACTTTTCCTCAAACTAGTTTACACATTCTAAGAACTATTTTACATGACTCCTCCTTGAGACCACCTTTTCAGATGATGGCTGGCATATCAGCAGCAGGAGTCCTCATCATGGGGTGTTATCCCAACCAGTCTCAAGCATAACTATCAGCTATTCCACTGTTATGCCTAAATTCAGTTAATAGGAATAAAAGCTAGAGCAAAGCTTCTTTAGCACCAGTTTCAATATTTTGTGAAGAGCCAATATTATAATATGTATTCATGACAAACCCTGTGTGTGAGCCTCAGCCATCACTGCACTCTCTGCAGCAGGATGATCTGAAAGTTATCTACAGCTCTCT
Organism: Pseudopodoces humilis; assembly: GCF_049639895.1. Classification (NCBI taxonomy): domain Eukaryota; kingdom Metazoa; phylum Chordata; class Aves; order Passeriformes; family Paridae; genus Pseudopodoces; species Pseudopodoces humilis. Next base: position 111,809,868 of record NC_142201.1, read on the forward strand.
CCTAAAATGAGTTCCACTTGGGGCTGAGCAGGCTGACCTCAGTACACCTGCTGCCAGTGCAGTGCCATGTCTGAATGGCCCAATCCTCATCAAGCCAAGGAAAGCCCTCTGGACTCCCTGCCCACATCCTCCAAAACCATTCCCCATGGCAGGAAGCCTTGCAAGTGGATTTTTTTTTTTTCTGTGTATTTATATTTGTGTTTACATGTGCTGTAAGGTGTGATATTCAGAGTGAAACCTGTATTTTCAAAGCAAAACTTAAAATTTGATGTGTTTACATGGTCATTTTCAGAAAAATAAACGAGCATAATTTCCCACTTGAACACATCAACAAATCAAGAATTCCAAGCACTTTTTCTGTGACAGCACAGGAAACAAAAAACCTGGAGCACCTTTCTCCTTACATGCTTGCTGTTGTTTGATGTATTTATTTACTCAGCCCAAACTGTGAGAAAAGCTTTCTGCTTGAGGTTATTAGACTACAGAAAATCTGTTAAAAACTTATCAAGACTTACCATAAATTTGTCAAGGTAAAGTGAGTAAATGACGCATCCAGGGAGGCTGTCCTGGTAGTTTACTTATAATCAGTATTTAAAAATGACAACAGATTTTAAATTTGAACCTGAATGTCTGAAGCTGCATCTTGAAATACCTCTGCTAAATTGGACAGCTTGTTAGGATCAGAGAGACATCCTCTACCAGGATGGCATTACCTGCCAGCTGCCGTGGAAGAGGCAGGTCAGGCATTTTCTGAGCGCTCTCTAGACCTGGGGGATCATGTCTGAAGCAGCCTGCTTGTGCCCAGACAACTAAAAGCAGGCTGAGGGTTACTAACATGCAACGAAGAAAGAAGATTTTGCAATGAACTGTGACATTTCACAGAAATGTTCAAGGCATTAATAGAGAGAAAGGATGAAAGGTTTTCTCTCGAATTATTTATTTTTTTTCCCCCTCTCTGGGTAAAAAGAGGTGAATGAATTTCATTCCACCTACAAATCTTTCCTGGGCTACAACTTGAGTCTTTTCTCGACCCTCTGCTGGTCATGACACCATTCCAAGTAATCTAGACCAAATATTCCACACTGAATACCTGCATGGATGAAACACAAATCTGGAGCAGCCCTGAAGCTGTGAAAGAGAGACAGGTTTCCATCCTCTTTCCTGTTCAGCTGGAAGTGCATTGCATTTCTGGGGGGAAGGGGAGAAGGCTTAAAAGTGGAAAGCAAAATAAAGTAATGGAAAATATTTAATGCATTCCAGATGATTCACCAACTGCTCAGCTAGAAATGCAGAGGGGAACTGACAGACAGAGAAGGAAATGCAAATGAGATAAGCAATAAATCAGGAGAGCTGCACAGCCCCAAATTCTCCTCAGATTTTTCAGAAGTCAGTGTTTAGATTTGGCTTTGAATTGACATAATGGGCACATTTTACTTGATGTCTTACTAGCAACCGATCCAAATCACAGTGCACTTTAGTGCTCCAGTGTTCTAATAAGTATTTGCTTCAAAGCAGCAGTTCAGATCTCCCTGTGAATTTTGTCAAGTACACATCATATCAAAGGATAAGCATTTGTCAAAGCCTTTATTCAGCCACAAAGCAGGGGGAAGGTTTGTTTAAAGAATGTCAAGTTGCACCTGCTGGTTCACACAGGGAGGATGAAAGGAACAACTGGAATGTCTGTCACTGTTGAATTTTTATTTTTCATTTCTTAAAGTATTTTTAACCGACGTGAAAAGACTTGTTGTATTACAAAGGCAGAGTGTTGCCATAAGCTATTCAGAGCCTTTCAAATGAGAAGATAATGGATTTGTGGCTAATAAAGTGGTGCTTGTCTGTGAAGCAAAAGAGTGGAATTAGGCTGGCATGTTAACAAGATGCGCATGCTAAAGCAGCCTGAAGTATTGCACGGCCTTTGCTATGTCAGACTTTCAAGATATTAACCCATAAATTTGCAGTAAATGTGAGATTGCTCTTTTGGCCTGATGGGCAGAGCATCAGGACCCACAGCCATTTGGGGTTTGGCTTCCCTCTGGATATTTTGGTGAGGAGGAAGCTTTGTTTCTGTCCTTCAGCTCCCCCCAGAGTGATTTTCCCAGCACAGGGAGCTGTGAATCCTCTTCCCAGGGCAGGCTGGGGAGCACAGCTCTGGGGAAGAGCATGGCTGAGACCTGCCCTTCATACAAATAAATCCAAAGGCACATGTCCTAAAACAATCTACAACGTCAGATGTCCACGTCCTCTTGCCTTGTAACACAAGGTATGAGCGCAGAATGTAACTGGGCTTTTTTCTGTAAAACAGTAGTTTGTAGAAGAAAAAAAAAAAGGAGAGGGAGGCAACGCATACCTACCTAAGGGTAGATTGATGTTACCCTGAGCGTAGTGCACAGAGTCAGCCTTTCTGTGCCTCTTTTGCTGGCCAGGGAGAACCTCACCTCTGTCCCTGGTGCAGGGCTTTGACAGGGTGAGCTCTAAAAAGAACGAGGTGCTGAGATCCTTTCGCAGCTGAGCTCGGCTCCACAGCAAGGAGTCTCATGAAGGATTGCCTCCAACGGGATGCAGACACTAGACCCATTTAATAAACCTCAGCTATTTTCACAAGAGCACATGGACTGTCAGGGAGGAGAAAACAGGGCTGCCTTTGCTGCAGTCCCACAACACTTTCTCCCTTCCTCTGCACAGCAAGGGATTACAGAGTGGAAAGTAACATTAGGCAGCACAACACCAATCAGCCAGCCTGAGAACGGGGGACTCAGAAAACCAATTAGAGAGGCTCCTCTGGTTTTTGTCATCCACATTATTAACAACTGCCCTCAGAATTGTTTCCCAGGCTTTGCCTTTTGCTGTTCTGAAGTTCATTTTCAAGTTATTGCCTCTTTTCATCTACACACTACGTTGGGAAAGTGCAAGTTGCTCCTGATTTGCAAGCAACTACTTAAAAGCTGCTGATTACTTCAGAGGTTACCTGGCTTTCATTTTTAGGAGAGTATTCATAGATGTGTCTCCTAAGTCCAGCTGGCTGCAAGGAAAACAAGTTACCAAATCAGATAACGAGCTGGGGTTTTTTTTGTTTGGGATTTTTTTCTTTCTTTCTTTTCAGGTGTTAAAACAGACTGCTTTGAGCAGTCCTCAGAGACCAGCTGTGCCCTGGAGACAGTTTATCTTCCCTAAAACCTCAGCAGAGAAGATAGGTAACACAGAGCTACTGCTGGCAGCACACAGAGCATTTCTCTGTTAAGGTACGAGCCCTAATTAGAACTTGGCTCCAGTCGAGCCCTTGGATCAGGTACAGCAAAACTCTGCTGCATCCCGAGTCCAGACACAATGTTTAGACATGATCCAATTCCCAGTTCAGCCTAGCATTGTGCTCACTTGGAAGGGGATGGGACTCATCTCTAATTCCAGCCAGCCTGGTCGGAGGCTGTCCAAAGTTGCCATCTGCTGCATGATCTGTGGCCTGATGGAAAGAGTTTGCTGTTCTGCCTTGCTCTTCCAGAAGGAGGCTGGAAGTACCAGCAGTTTCTGCAACCACTAAAAAAAACCCCTAAAATAAAAATCCCAAACCCAGCAGTTATATCTACATCTACTTTATTTAGCAAAAAATTTTTGGTGACTTTTTCCAATTTATGAACAGGCTAAAGTACATCCCTCAGCCCTCCAAATCTTGGTCACTTGAACCCCTTCCCAACATGTTTACATTTCTAACCATACATGGAAAATATTACAGGATTCTCTCAGGAATTACTCATTTCATTTGAAAAAAGAAACATTACTGCAAAGAATTGGACTGGAGGACGATGTTCATGGATTTTCTTACCTAAAAGGGCTGTAGACCTTCACAGGGTGGGCAGCTCTTGCCTACTGCCCAAAACTCAGCACAGCATCCTGTGCAACAGCTTCTGCAAAGCATCGTCTTCTCCAAGCTTCCTCTACAGGATAAAAATGATTTTCCACATCATAGCCCTAGAAATCCATGCCCAGAGGTACCAGGCTCGAGGGAAAAGGGCAGAGGTTTCTAAAAGGGACTTGTGGGAGAAAGGAAGGATAAGGAGAAGAGAGGAGTTTGGAAACAGAAAAATATACCAGAAACTGCGTGGCTCCTCTTGCCCGGCTTCTTCTGGATGCACTGAAAAGCAAGAAGCAGAGGAAAAAAAAAAACCCAAACCTGATTTTTTTCCAATTTTTTTTTTTTAAGGAAAGTTTAACCTTGTATTTTTTTTCTGTCTCTGATGAACTAAAGGTGTTTTTACTAAATTGGTTTGATAACAAATTCTATTCATAAACTTTTCTGTCTGTAACCTAAAATTCCTCTGGTTATAAGGCTTAAGAACACATTGAGAGCTTTATCCAAGGTTTATCCCATGACTAAATCGTGTTAAGTTTCCTCTGCTGTATGGTTTGTTTTAAGCTGAGTATTTGTTCAGTGCTTTTAGCATCCACCAGACAGTTCCATCAAGCTGTGCCAGGGGTACAGGGCAATGCCAAAAGTGCATAATATAACAGTAAATTTAATTAATTTTAATTTAATTAAATAGATAGAAGATTTATTAGCATCCTCATCAGAAGAATAGATACAATCCTAAATTATTTGGGTTGGAAGGGACTTTAAAGATTTAGTTCCAACTCCACTCTAGAAGGCAGGGACATCTTCCTCTTGCCCAGGTTGTTTCAAGACCCATCCAATCTGGTCTTGAACACTTCCAGGGATGGGACATCCACAGCTTCTATTCCAGAGCCTCAACACCCTTACAGTAAAAACTTCCTTCCCATTAATTAATCTGCATTAATGGCATGGGGAATCTGCACTGATTTTCTTGATGGGAAAATACAAACTGGTTCTGGCTTGCCTATGTCTTATCTCTAGGCTTGCCATCATGGTAGCTGAACTCATCATTTGAAGTTTTGGGGATGTTTGTGCCTTTTTCTCCCCACCTGTTTTGTTTCTTTATCCATTGACAACACTTTGAGCAATCATCTCTCTTATCCCAGCAGTGATTCTTCTAAAGATGGATATTTCCAGCTCCAGCATCCCAGAGCAGCACATCTCAAGTCCTGGCACAGTTTAAAATCCACTGTACCACTGGATCTGAAATCCATGAGCCAGCTTCTTTAGCAAAGAAAATTCCCATGGAAAATGTCCCATTCCTGTGACGAGTCCACCTTCCTCAGGCACTCCCAGCTTGTGTGAATGACTCCTTATTTAAAATCTTTTAAAAACACTTTATCTTCTTTCACCTATCCATTTCTGGACTTGGGACCTCCAAGGCTCACCTAGTTTTGTAGACAGCTTAGGGAAGTAGATACAATATCGTGGTGTTTCAGCTTTTTTTTTTTAACAGTTTCCAAGTGTTTATGAAAAGAAATTCCCCTCACACCCTTTTAATCCTCTTTGCTTTTTGGTAGAAATCTTGAGCTAAATAAAAATATTTATCTCAGTCTTGCACTCATCTAAGAATCTATTTCTTAATTATGACAGGGTAATTATATTTTAATTGGAACTCTTTCATGGACCTGTTTTACTCTGAGCTCCTAGATAAAGTTTTGCACATTTTTGACTCTTGCATACAGCAAAGTCAACCTTTAAATTTAGGGAGACGTCTCATGCACCATTTCTGGATATCTGGCAAAAAAATATCTCAATACAGGCAAAATCAAGACCTGGAGGCTTCAGCAAGGAAGCTTATATCAATTAAGAGCATGCAAAGTGAAAATTCAAATTCAAATTAAAGGGTCTGCCCCAGAAAATATATCTTTAGCTGATCAGGTTTTCCTTAGATAGAGCAGCGCATTTTCCTTGTTATCTTTAAGAACATCACTTCTGACAGGAAACATTTGTTTCCTTATGGTCTGGGCTAGAGGACCTATGTTGGGATTAAAAATGAAAAATTAGGAATGCTCTTTTTTCCCCTTTTTAATTAGGAGAGTTGTGAGCCAAGCTCACAATGCAATAAAAATGTAATTTTTGGCAAAACGGAGGAGGCATTGCTAAATTAATTTTTATGATGTACAAACCCTAGGGACAGCAGGGGAACCAAGCAAGAAGCACAAAACTGTTTGTTTGTTACTGTTGTACAGATTTCAGCATAAAATTCAGTCCCTCAGAGATTTACTGAGAAGCTGATGATTTTGTGATGTTGTCATTCATCAAATAAAGAACATTTTTGTTTCTGTAGTAGCCACAGCCTGATTTCAATTATTTCCAGCACGTATGAAGAGCTCCCTTCTGAGATTTGTTTGTTTTGCTGGCTTCCCAACAAGAAAACAACGTAAATTCAAATTTTTAACTGAAAGGTGCAGTTTTCTTCTGCTTTTAATTGCAAGAGATCTCTTGGGGAGCGACTGTCAGAGGAGATTATGAGCAGTTTTTAAAGTCCAAGTGAAATTAGGGTGGTTAAGTGACAATTTGGAAATCCAATGGGACAACTGATGGCTGTAATCTGCAAATACTTTCAGCGTCTGTAGGAATTTTCTTTGAGAGCAGAATTGTAAAAGCCAAACAAGCCCATAATACCTATTACTATATATTTAAAAAAACCCCTGATAGATGCATTGAGGTTATGAATTCTGAAGCTCATATTTTCTCTAATTTATTTTTAGTGGCTTAATGGGGGACAAGCCCTTACTCATTATTTGTTGTACTTGAAATTTACTGAAGATGACTTTGCTGCATTAGTTTCTGCCAGCAACAGACTCCATAATCATAAAAATTTCTACTGGGATAAATGACAGAAATTAATGTTAATCCTTTCATTGCAGAGCATTTCTTGTCTAGATGTTCTTTAACATCTGTTACATAAAAGTGTGCATTTTTAAATTTCTAAATAATTGGATGTTTTCTGTGTCCTTCTCAAGGATCTGAAAACTTTTTCTGCCACTTTGGCCTTTAAAGGGAGTTGAAACTTCTACACTGATAGCATTTATTTTCTGTGGAAAACTTCTGCTCCAAGATCCATTTTTTGCTACTGAAAGAGATTTCAACATTTTCCAAGAGCAGCTGTATCAGCCTTTCTGTTTCCTGGAACTCGGTGAGTGTGGACAGACTGAGGAATGCTTGGAAACTTGGTGATTTTTGACTTAGAAAACTAATATTTGCCAGGTTGGGGAAAAAAAGAAAGGAAAAAAAAAAAAAAGAAAATAAAGAATGGTGGAATTTATATCACTTCTACTGTTTTGGATGGACAACCCTCGAATTAACACTTTCAACCTGTGGTAATTATTTAGTGCTTTATCAAAGCACTGCTGGGTGTTCTGTTTTAGTGCAGATAGGAAGTGTACATGCAGGCACATAAAAAATAAAAACAAACCTAAAAACCAAACCTACTATTACAGCATTAAAACTAAAAGCAAAATATCTGAATTACAGCTGCCCTTTGAAATGTTGAATCAGGCCCTCCCCCCAATATTTGCATTGTGGTACAGTCTGTAATTATATACTCAATTTTCTCCCCTAATAGGATACCACCTATATGATTGCACAGGCCAAAGGTGTCTTTGAGGATTGAATATTTGATATTTTCCTGTGTCCTTGCTGTTTCAAACACAGTCCTGCACTGCTTTCATTGCATACAGTTTAAATTCTTCTTTCAGTCTATTTATATTTTAAAAAAAATCCTCTGTCCTTCATTAAAACAAATTAGAGATCAAAAGATCAAGGCTATTGATGCAGACATTTATTTATTTTAGCAATAATACATCTCTGGTTTGGTCTCAGTTCTTCTGCTGGAAGGTACTGCATAATTTCACTGCTTTTATAGTGTTCAGTCAAAATATAATTATGGACAGTTTTTGTCTATTCCTTTTTGTGCATTGATCTTTCACCCTACAGAGGCTTTTTCCCTCGTGGTTTTAAAGCAAATGAAATAATAGACAGCCAGAATAGCTCCTGTCAAAACAGCAAACAAGATTCATCCCCAAATTAATCCAGAGTTCATCTCTAATCTGCACTGTAATCCACTTTTCATCAGTGCCTGTCATTATATCATCTGTTTATGGTTCATTTACATAAAAATATTGCAATTCTCATATTAAACATGCCTTTTCTAATTTTTTTCTCATTTTCCCAACTGAAATGTGTGAACATGAGGCTGATACACTGTGCTAGACAAAGGATGTATGTCTGTATGAATTTATCAGAGTGACTAATCTCATTTGATCTACAGCTGTGCTATAACAAAAGACATTTTCTATTTATTCCAATGTGTTTCATGGTTAGTTCAATTTTTTTTTTTTTTTTGATCCTTCAGTACTACAGATATATATATAAATACATGGGTAATTTTTCTCTTTCCCTTTATAGTATCTCTTTTATATTTTGGGAGCAGGAGAAAATCGAGACAAAATGTTGTGGGGGTTTTGTTTTCCTTTGGGATTTTTTTTATCACTACATCTAATGCAACACCCATGCTGACACTGGAGCTTAAAAGTATCTTCTCTATTTATATAGATGAAAAGCCTTTTCTTACCTATTTTAATACACAAATTCTGAGTTAGTCTTCAGCAACTGTTTCTTTACACATATTGATTTTGGATTTAAGATTATGCAGATAAAATTCTTCTTCAGCCCCACAATCTCATGTGGATCACACAACTCTGGGATGATTAAAGACATTTTGGCTCATCCAATATCAGAATGTCAAATATTAATCCAAACTTCACATCATTTAATCTGCTAAAGCTTGCCTTTCTCAAAAGTGTAGTCTGCTACTTATTAACTTCTGAAATTTCATCTAAGCAAGAGTTAACCATCTAATTCAAAGTTATTTTGTAGATCCGACTCTTTAATTTTCCCTATTACTGAGTGGCAAAGCACTATGAAGTTTACAGGCAAAAGAGCTTTTTTCAGACCACAATGACATTGATTATCCCCATTTTTAAACTGAAGAAACTATTCTTTCCTAAGAGCACTTCATATCCTGTTCTTAAAATTATTATCTTACAGTTTAATTCCACCTACCGGCAAGGAAGAGAGCATGAGGAGCTGAGCAAATTTTCTTTGAGGGGACAAGTTTTGAAAACTACAAACAGGAGTTCCACAGATTTTGACACAGAGATTTACTCTAGGGCAGCCATCTAAAGAAGAGAATTTCAAAAAAGCAATATAATTTGAGTACAACACGTATTCTTCCATTGGAGTAATTGAAAAAATCGTTCCTCCAATCTTTCTATTATTCCACAGCTGTGATGGTCAGACACACTCCTGTAGAGGGAAGCAGCTCCTCAGGTATCCAGGAACAGTCTCCAGAAGGGTTTGGAACAGGACCCCATTCCTAAATTTAATTTTTTCACTCAGATTTTATCTGGTGCTGAGTATGATGTCTGTTGTGATTTTTGCATTCTAAAGATCAGATTATTTGAAATACTGCAGTGAACTTGCCTGTCTCCCTTCTCAGGATACAGACACAGGCAAAAAAAAACTTCTAAAAAAACCCTAAGATTTCATCCTGACAGGAAGTTTTCCCTACCTTAAAAATCTGTGTGTCATCCAGATTCAGTGATTAATGGCATGAAATAAATGTGTGGAGCATTAAATAACTCAGGAGACCATAACATGGCTGGACAAGTGGGATCCTGTTTTCCCTCTCCAAGAGGGAATTACTCCCTCTAATCTGCAGGCTGGTATAAGAAAACAAGTATGCATTGGGAAGGAGGAGTAGATTGGCTGTCAGAGGAGTCTATGAGGCCAGAGAACATGGAAAATAATACTTTTCACACTTTGGAGCTCATCTTGGGCCAATGGATTGTCAATAAAAGGATAAACAAGAAACCATACATGGAAAAGTGTGAGAAACTCCAGCAGACTGCGTGTCTTCTGGCCCAGGACACAACAAATGAGTTTGGTTCCCTCTCTGTGATCCTTGCAGGACAGGAGGGATTTAGAAGAGCCTTCAGGGCTAGCACACACAATTTCCACATGGGCTTCAGTGCACAGCAAGAGTTTTATGGAAGTAAAGACATCCCCAAGAATTTGGTAAACATTTGCAGAATTGATAACTGTGTGTCCTGTCACACCATTGTTACAAACCATATTCAATGTGTGGTTAAAAAGAGCCAATTATTTGTTTTCCATTCCTGATTTCTAACTCAGATTTAGCTGTAGCTGAGAAGCTTGGAGAGGTTGTATCTGGGAGCTCCAGACCACACTTATCTAAAACCATAAGAACTCAAGTCACAGCTGCTGCATCTTCTTCTGTTTCTGATGGCTGGGTTAAGGATAACTGAAGCTAATAATAACTAACTAACTAACTAACTAACTAACTAACTAACAACTGGAAAAACAGCCCCTTTCAAGCCAAATAAGCATGAAATAGGATGCCAGGAAACAGAAGGAGTGATCAGTGTGGACCTTCAGAATGAAAATTGAAAAGTTGGTTACCAGAGACTGAGTACAAAAAAAAAAAACTTCTCATCAGTTCATCTCATTTGCCCTTCCATTAAACTCCCAGGGTAATTTTTCCCCAGTGAAGTCTAGGAAGGAATAAAATCTCAGGAACGACCTCAATGCTGACTCTTAGAGCAAAATAAACTATTTAGCTTCACATGCACACACACATACATATTTTCATATGTACATATTTTATGTCACTCTTTCTCCACCACCTTTACTTTTTCTGGCATTTAATTAATGGCATGTCTCTGATGTCAAAACAAATATAAAATATAGCTGCATGTAGGGAATGCAAACCCTAATTAAGATGAAATTTTGGATATAACACAAGACAAGCTTTACATTTTCATTGGGAGAATACTACAGTTTATAAAATATTCCCAGATGTGCCTTTGATTCTCTAAATATCTCTCCGTCTTGAAAAACTGCAGCTTAAATTAAAAACTGCAGCAGACATCTTCTGTGCAGGAAGTTTCCCTCTTGGAATCTTAGACAATATTTACCACTGGCCTGATTCCACTGACTTTGGTGAAGCTCAGGGTGAGCTGGAGCAAACCATCTTGAAAGCATTAAAGTTGTGGGAAATAAATTCAGACGCAATTAATTTTGCTTTTAATTTACACTGAGGAGCAGTGGTCTTAATTCTGGACATCTTGAATCTACCCCAGGAAACTTCAGAGATAAGAAATTGGAAGCAATAAAAAAAAAAAAAAGAAAAGAGGTCACCATTTATTTATGGTCGGATTCCAAAACCTTAGTATTCAATCAACTTTTCCCTCACAGTTCAGTAGGACTGTTTGTCAAGTAAAATGTTACTTAGCAGATGAGTAGATCAGAGACTATTCTGTGTCATTTCACCATGAAAATAATATTTATAAATACATATGGAAAGGATTGTGCAAATATTACTGGTTACTTGGATATAAGTGGTTGGAAGCACTAGGTAAAAAGCAAAGCTGACCCCTCTACCCCCAGTAAAAGCATGGAAATGGACACCTGAACTTCCCTTGGGACTCCAGAAAAAATCCTTTCTTTTTCCCTAATGTGACAAAACCTTTTATTTAGGTTCCTGGTATTTGTTGCCACAATGCTCTGGCAAGTTTGAAGGTCTGCAGGGTTCTCTGCAAAGATCCCTTATATGTTATTAAAAAGCACCTGTGTGGGCACTCCTGGTAAAATGCCTTCTAATGGAAACCACTTGTGCTAAGCACACTCTGCATCCCAAAGGAGGAATAATTAAAACCAGTTACCAGGAAAAAAAAGGGGGAAACATTAAGGCAGAGCATCCTGAAAGACAGTGTGCAGCCTTTGTTTCCATTTAGCCACACAAGTACACAGCAGTGATCTGGTGCCTCCTTCCATATTCCAAGAACACATTCCCAATACTAAAAAAAGTCCTGATCCAAAGGCTGAAGGTACAAAAAGGGCACCCCAGGCATTTGCACACTCTGTATGAACTAAGTGGAGTACAGACATTTTGCCAAGACAAAGGTAGCAGTAACTCTGCCTTTCTGTTTAAATTTCCGTCCTCAAATATCAAGTAGCAAATGTATTGAGATTTATTATTCTCCCCTTCACTTACCCTCCAGAGGGAAAAGCCAAAAGCACCACGGGGACAGGACGATGGCATCAGCAAACTCAGCCTGAGCCCTCCCCACATGCTTCAGGACACCCTGAATCCAGCAACCCAATTGTCTCAGCATCCCCAGGGGACCCCAATGATTTGACTTGTGCCCTGTGCCCTGTTTGTGAAAATAACTCATGCAAAGCTCTGTTTTCCATCAAACCTAACAGGAAATTTCCCAAGTCTTCAAAGAGATCTTGGTTCTGATGTGAGCCCTTGTTTGGAACAAGGGTTTAAGAACAAGGTATGTGATATTTGGCTGTGTGTCCTAGCCAGGCTTTGTGTATGCCTCCCCTTCTGCCTGGTATTTTGTAATTGGAAATAGAAATCTGGTTTTCCCCATTGATGCACACCTTGGTATGGCAACTGCATAACACTAAAAGCAGCTGAACTAAAGAAACCTCTTTGTCCCAGCTGGCACAGGCAGACTCATCTAATCTGGAAAACCAGAGAAAAATACACTTCTTGTATTATCCTGAGCTGTTGCTGCTTGTCTTGGTCAGAGTAAAGCACACATTCATTTCAGCATTGTGCTCACCTTGCCTTTCATGCAAATTGTGGAAGAGTGATTCCCAGTATCCTGAGACCTTCCTGGGATTTTCAAGCATCTGTAAATCACATGCACTATCTCTGAACAATGATAAAGAGCTAAGAGAAATTAAAATCCAAATCTACTGGGCTTTTTCAACACTGAACGTTTGGCTTTGTGTAATTGATAACTTGGGAAATTCTAGAAATTAATGAAGGGAGTATAATTTGCAGTTAGGAAAGATTTAATGCTCACAATCCGAGATTGCCTAAGGATATAACTTAGTTTTGGGTCAGGTTCATCAGCACTAGCTCTGAATGCTATTGTCACATAGACAGTAACCTAAAACAGGATAAATCTGATGAGATCATGCCATACAGATGGAATTTGACGATCTTGATCTGAGGAAACTTGTTGTAAACTGAGTTTCTTTCATAAGGCTTTTAGCAAACACAGATGGAATATTGCATTCTAATTTTAAAGTCAAAAACCATTATAAACAGGCTTAACTCTTAGCTTCACTGTATTAAAGAATAAAAAGTTTGATTTCAGATCCTGGTTTTGCTCCATCAACCAGGTGATGTTAATCAAAGTTCGTCAAAAAGCTCTTTTTCCAAGATTCAGCTTTTCAGCCTGCTCTGTCAGTTTTAAAAACATACTGGAAGACTGCAGGAGAAAAATATTTACCAACCCAAATTGACTCTTGACAGCAATATTTTATGCCAGCTGTAGAGAAAAGAAGTACTAACTCTGTGCTGAATAACCTCCTGTTCAAAACTATTCTGAATTGAACTGGGAAAATAAACCAGTAGGGAATTTTCTAACAATTGCTCTTCTACAAATTCAAAGATTAATGTCAGGCTTCAAATTATTTTTTCACTCATTCCTCCTTGATTTATTACCAAAGACACTTGAGAATAAACCCAACAGCTTCTTCAGTAATCTTCACATAATTGAACTTCTCAAAGGAACAGTGAAAACTCTTCCCACAAACTAGAGATGATTATAAGCATTGCTTTAGAGAGGCTTACCTTCTCCTCCTCTGGCCCTCAAAGCAGCGTGGATAACTTTTGTGATAGCAAGACAGTCCTTTGTAGAGGGTCAATCAAATTTAAGTTGCTTAAAGAGCTAGTTTTCCCAGCAGACCCCTGAGTGTTTGAGCTCCCAGTGCAGAGTGCCTCCAACCTCTCAAATCAGCGTTGCTGTCCGTGCCCATGACCTGCCCGATGGCTGTTGTGGAAAGCAGAGCCTTCACTGGGAATTTTGTGGGTATTCTGTCTCAGATGACACAACTCAGCTCACAGGAAATAATTGCCAGGGAGTTACTGCCTAGTGATTGTAATTACTGTCTCTGGAAGGGTCAGTCAACACATGCAACCTGAATCAAACCACAGACTCCCAGTATCCACACTGGAAATGAAAAACTGTAAGGTTTCAGCTGAATCTATTTCTATTTTTCAATATGAAATGGATTTGTAAGGAAGAAAAGGTAATTTTTTTTAAAATGGTCAAAATAAAGAGAGTTATGTCTGTATTGTCTGGCTGTGGCTGCAGAAGAAGGACCCCTTCATTCCCCTTTTGTTTAGAAAGAAAATTGGAACTTACTTTCTCATGTGAAATTCAAAATCATCAATAATGCTTCTTAGGACTTACCTGTGGCCCCAAGATCATGAAGACATTTGGCTTTTGGCTAAGAGGAAGAAACATCTAAATCAGACTTCCTTATTTATTCCTGGATCTCTATTTTGTTTAATTGTTCAGGAAATCATTAATTAAGACAGGAAATATATTTTCCTACAAGCAAGTACAGGACAGTTTCCTCCAGAAGAAATAATGGACTGGCGTGCACATCACCCCTTTCAGGTATCACCTGTGGAGGTAGAACTCCACTAGAGCAGCCATCCAGTCTGGGGAACAGGCTGAGAAAATCAAAAGTAGTAGATGCCAAAATCTAAGTAAAATGTTTTGGATGAGAAGAACAGGAACATAACATGCTCTAGGGAATGTTTCTACGCCTTCTCTGGGTTCTCCAAAGAGACTTTTCCATTCTTCTCTATCCTCTTACCTCTGGCAAATTATTTCTCCACAATCACAAGTTCAAAGAAAATAAATTGCTTTTCCATTAAGTGAGATCTGCCAGGTTTTCCTGTGGAGACATCAGGATGTATCAGGAGAAGAGATGCAACACAGAAACCCATCTTGCCTGTCATGATGATCATCAGTGAATATTTAAGGGAAATATTGAAGAATCAAAGCAAATATAATGTTCCTTATCTCATCCTTGAAGAGAAGATTAGGAATTCCGCTCAATGACCTGGTGAACCATTGTGTTTAATAGCTCATGACTCCTTTGTGGGTTTGCCTAATCCTTTTTTGATCCTATTTATGTTTTTGGCCTCTAGAACATCCTGATAAGATAAAGTGAATTTCCACTCAGCTGTGTTAAACAAATGTTACTTTTGTTTAGTGACAGTAAAATTTGGAGGTATCCAGTGCTACCCAGAGCACTCCACTCCCATAATTTACTGTATGTCCCTATATTCAAAGTATATCCCAAATCCTCATCAGAAAAAAATGTACAATATATCAAAAATATGGACTATTCAAAAAGTAGAAGCTCAAGAAACTGGAAACAAGAAGAATATTCTTTACACGGTTGTATTAAGAAGAAAGCTATGAGCTGCAGACTGATTTCACATCAATCTGAATATTTCACCTGAAATAGAACCTTTATCACTTCTGCTGCTATTCCTCATTCCCATGTGACACTTTGGGATCATTTCACTCCATATGTCAGGATAAAGTTTGCAATTAATACAAAATCAAATCCATCCTCTGGTGCCAGGCAAAGAGCAAATTTATGCATAAAAATGGGCTAGGAAAAATGACTGGGACAATAAAACTCTGTAAGAGAATTTCACTTTGCTCATGCTTGAGTGCTCTACTGGATGAAGCAAGATTACTCAACAGCTTGTTGAATTAATTTTTAAGTAGTACCATAGGGAACACTGAAATAAATGCCTCAATGCTTTGATAACCAGATTATGAGATGGAACACGTGCTTAAGTGGTTTGCTGTACCAAAAAGAAGAATTCTATTTTTGTTTTGTTTTTCACAGTGCACTGTCTCCCTGTAAAATTAGGTATTAACAGTTGGCTGCTTTCTAAATACATCAAGAACTTGAAGAGTTTGTGGAAGTACATCCAGAAATTAAAACTCTGTCACTGACTGCTCCTTCTACTTTTGATTCAGCATCTACATATTTATATAACACAAAACATGACCTTTTTGTGCTTTCCTTGGAAAGCTTCATTGTCAGATTTGGGTTATAATAACCTCATCACACTGGGAGCAAAACAATCTGAAATATGACAATAGAGCTTTTTGCTATCTTTTGCTATCACATTTGGCTTCTCTACCAGCTGGCTAATTTATATGTTCAATGATATTTATATTATATAAAAATGCTCAGTTTATTACTTGTTACAGAGTTGATTTGGACCTGGTTCTACAAATGTCAGACTGATAGAAAAAAATCACTTCAGTGAGACCTTTTGGTGTTCTCAGGTTGCAAAACTAAATTGGGAGAAAGAATTTAAGGTTACTATTTGCATTTAAATAAGATTTGATGCGTGGAGATTAGAAGCAGAGAATTTTGCTCCTCACATCCAATTTTTCAAGTCCTGTGGAAAAAAAATGGGTTTGGGGTAGACAGCATCAAAATTTCAGCAAATAACACTTACAAAGAGTTAACACATATAAGAGTTAGCTATTAGCTTCCTTTGCTGTTGAAAGCTGTTTACTTTCTTTGTTTTACTCATCACTTTCCTGGGAAGTCCTCTATTTTGAAATCTAACTAGCAAGTCTGAGAGTAATAATCAAGTTTGTGCTGCTGTGTCTCTGGCAGGTGGCTCTTAGCACTGCAAATGCCAAGCAGGGAACTCAGCTGAGCACAGAAAGACAAATTTTTATCTGTGTGCCCTTTCCCATCTTCCTTTTCAGTATAATAAAGCTGTTCTGATCCTGATGGTGTTTCCCTTTGAAAATTTTCAGTGGTCTTCAAAAAATGGAAGAGTTGGCTTTCTTTAGACCTGACCTCAATTGCCTGATTGTTTTATTGGCTACAGAACATGAATTGTTTAATAATAAAACATTCTGGTTTTCCTTTAATGTGTTTGAATAAATGTTTCTCAGCACAGCACGCCATGGTCTTTTTAGTCCCTTATCTACATTCTGCCTCCTTCATAAAATCCTTGGTATGAATTCATTGTTCATGACTCCTTTCTGAAGAAAGCATTTTCCCTTTCTTGCCTACTTTTGGGAAAGAGGAGTGGATCTGTCAGATGGCCTTTGTCAAGGGAAAGACAGAGATGATGTTCCTTTTGCTTTCCATTTCACAGTGCCCCATATTTATTGTCTATTGGGGAAATACACCAGTCACTTCCCATCATTAAACAACACAAACAACATTCCCCAGAAAGAGACTGCAGTTGCTGAAATCCAGTGTCTTTGACTACTTTGGATCAAAGGCAATCAGTTCCTATTGTATATGTTGGCTCCAAAAGAAAGACTTCCAAAAACTGTAAAAATAACAAGCAAAAAGCCCCAAACAAACTAACAGAACCCCCCCTGAGCAAACAAACGCAGAAACACTCGACTTCTTAGGAGAAAGCAGCTTGTGAATCCAGTGCTTTGGTGTTACAGGGAATTTGAGTTGCTGTGTTAATATTCATGCTCTTTGGCAGCTCTGCTACCCAGGAATATGACAACTGTCAGAGCCTGGGAAGTCACTCACTCACTGCTGTCACAAATCTGCCTCAAAACAAAGCCACCATATGTTTATGCAAAGAGACAAGTTACTCGCTCTTGGCTCCAGTGCACGAAGATGAAATATAGAACATTCATCAAACAAGTGCAACATAATGCCTGTCTTTCTCCCTTCTTCCTCTATTAATTTAATCTTCTTTTTAGAAGATTAATATTTTCATCCATTTTGCAGCATGCCATAAAATATGGAGTAGTATGAACTTCTAGGGAAACAAAGATCACGGGTCTTGGCATGCAACAATTATTCAAAAGACAGCTAGGAACAGCAGATAGCACATGATCTGAAGTGCTCTGAAGCATCTGGAATTCAATCCTGCAAATACAATGCCTGAGCTCCCTTCTACATGGAATTTAGATGCCCGATTGACATTTTATTTAAACAGTCATTTGAGACACTTCCACTCAGCAACTCCAAGCTTACTGAAGGGAGGCACAAAAATAATGGAGCTGAATAAAAAAAAAAAAAACCCACATCATCTGATTTGTATTATTTATGAAAAATTAGTTTCTATTACTTTCTTTGCTTTAATGCTAATCATAAACACGTATATATATGTTCAGAACAGGTTTGCATTGCTTTGTTCCAGCTACTTGTTTCCATCAATCCCCAGGAACTAACACAATAATAATACGCTGTCCAAAATGATTTATGATCTCACTCTGCTTATGCAAATGCCTAACTTTCAAATGTGAATCAAACTACTGTGGTAATGTGTCAAACAACTTGCAAACTATTTAAACAGCTGACTACACCTGTTTCCACTTTATAAATGCTTTCAAGTTTGGGCTGCTTTGATTCAAAGCAATATGTCGAGTTTAGAGCATTGCTATTCAATATGAAAATTAAAGTTGCCTTCTCCTGAGTAGAACAGGGTGATGAGGTCCAACAGCACACAGAGCTATTACAATGCTGAGGCTCCACTGTCTCAGCCTCTCTGGGTGGCTCTGGGCAGAGCCAGGGAGAGCTGTGCAGTTTCTGTGCACCAGCACTCTCCTGCATATGTGCAAAATTAGCACCAGGCTGGGATGGACCTGTTGGCCTGATTTGCCAGGCAGCTGGCAGTGAGCTTGGAATTTTACAGCATTGAAGTGGCACTGAGGGCTAAGCCTCAGTTCCCACTTTAGCTGAATTGCATTATTTTGATAATTAATTTGGTAACTGAAGCTAATGCCCAACGTAGGTAGCCATAAGTTGTTATTGCAATAGATGAGAGAGGGAAGGGGTGACAGCAGATGTTGAGCTGCACAAATCACTGCCATGGCCTTGGCTCCTGCTGCATCCCTCACTCCCTAAATTGTCAGGGGGTTCTCTCTTGTGCAGAGAAGGGACAGATCCCACACGGACAGTGCCATCCAGGTGAGTGCCTCAGCTGACCCTACAAACCACCCACACGACGGCTAAAGCTTAAAAATCAACCACGCAAATCTCCCAACTGTATCCTCTCAGAAGGGGAAATGAGGTAAATCTCATGCTGCACATAACCTTAGGCTCAGGTTTAATGGCCAGACATGAACAGGAGGGATTTATCCTTGCCCTGTGCCGCGCTGTCACTGCTCTGGGAGGTCCTGAGTGCCTCCCCACTGTGCAGGCAAGGAGGGTGTGGTTTCCAAAACCAACTTCAGCCATGCTTAATCCCAAAGATGTGAGCAGAGCTGGTGAAATGCCTTTTAATTAGACAAGTCGTGGCAGCTGCTTTGTCAGCCATCACCTTGGCTAACAACGCTTCCATGTCCCACGTTGTTCTAAAGTCCCCCTTCCTGGTGGGCAAAGATTGGGATAAGGCTTTTTGAAAATATTACAATTTCAGCTTTCATGCTCAAATGCAGTCCAAAAGATTCAGATAAAGGCAAGAAAATAAGTTTCAACATTTTCCAGGATATCAAATAATCTAGTGTTTAATTTATGATTTTGTAATAATTATCTGGCCAGTTCTGGGGTTAGTTGGGTCACCTATGGAAGCTTACATCAGTTATTTTCCAGAAAGGCTGGGCTATATTTCCCTTGAAGAACAATCAGAACTGTAAATGAGTTCTATATTTTACAAAAAATTTAATTAGAAAATTTCCTAATTTTTAGTTAGAAAAACACCTTCTTCGAGACAGGTTAAGCACAGCAAGAACTTTGAAGAGGGTAGAAAATGGCACAAGACAATCTGATGTAAGAGATAAAAATATGCAATATAGAAAATGGATAAAAATTCAATTTTGATTCATATTTAATAATTTAAAGTTTTCCTGGATTATTATGTTGCTGCTTCTCTTTTTTGTAACACCTGGGCTATTGTTTGGACAAAACTGGTACCCTGCCTTTGGTGGAAAAGCTTCTTGTATTGTATTACATGAGGTAGTGAAAAAAAGAACATAAAAAAATGAAAAACAAGATAAAACTCTGCTGGGCCACTCTAGTTCCCACCAAAGTTTGAAATTATTAATTTCATCTTTTTCCGTGCTGGGCTTGGTCTCCGCAGTTATTGCGTATTCCGTCATTAAACTTCAGCATCTTCCCCCCTCGTGGGAAGCTGGAGACATTATCCATTTTCCTTCCAGCTGCCTCTGGGGTTCCAGCTCATTGTCTGCACAGCCCCTGGGGAGCTGGAGCCTGCTGTCCTTACCCTGAGCAGGTTACAGCCCTGAGCCCCAGATCTCCTCCAGAGCAGACGGGGCAGGAGAAGGAGCTCAGCACAACAACCTCCCCAGTCTGGCCAGCAAAGCCCAGACTTTGTATAAGAGAGGGGAGTGACAAATCCAAACATCTGACTCAACCAGCTTTGGAGGGCCAAATGGATGTAATCCTTCCAACCTCATTTCTTGGAGGCTGCCTCCGGGGGCCGAGTGGTTCCAAGAGAAACACTTGATCCCAGGCAAAGGATTTACACACAAACAGTCGGGGCAAACACGCGCTCACTTCTCCACAATGACTTGGAATTTTGTCTCGTGGCCTGTTGGTGAGCCCCATGATTCTGAATGACCTCACTTCCCCCTCTCGCTCACTCTTGGGTGAAGCACTCCCTCCTCACAGTGGGGCTTCAAATTCACTGATTTTTAAGAGCCTCAAGGACTGAAAATGATCCCTGAGTAATCCCACTCCTCTGGAATACAAAGCACACCGATCCATGCTCACAGTCCATAAACTCACAATTGAATTAGGAGTTGCTCTCCTTCCCCTGTTCTCTCAGGGGACACCCAGACATGGTCAAAATACTCCAAAAAATATACATTTCACCACTGCCTATTCATCACCAGGGTGATTTTCTTAGTGCTGCAAGGGGGATCCTTTCAAAGTGTGTCCTTTGCTTCCAGCCCTGCTTCAGAAAACTGAGGTGAGCTTTGGTGAGGACACAGCACTGACAAAAAAGGGTTCTAGCAATGCTGCATGTGGATAAAAACTTCATCTCTCTGCTCCCAGAATAAACAGACAGAAAAATTGGTCCTTATTTAAGTGATGTAACAGAGAAAACTATGCTCTAAAGCCTCCCTGTTTCCATCTCTGATTTAAGAACCGCTATAACCATTATGATGGACATAAAAAATTAGTGAAATAAATAGTCAGAATCCTTATTTTATCACAATTTAGTTGCAGAGCAGAAAAAGAGAAAAAAAAAAGATCACGAATATGATAAAGCCTTGACTTGATAATCAAATCCAGAGCCAGTCCCCAAGACCTTTAACAAGGGATACATTATATATATTATTATACATTAACATACTTTCTAAGGAGGAAAAGTTAATATTTTCCTGAAGCTGGAATTTAGATGGCTTTAGTCTTTGTCACAAGACAATTTAAATTGTGGACCAGGCATATTTTTTCATGGCATTACAAATATCTGCCCATCATCCTTCTTTTCTTCATAGTGAGACCTGAGCAGCTGTGATTAGTGGAAGGAATAGTGTTCTTCAATATATGGAATTAATTGCTTTTACCTACATTGTTCTCCACAAGTTTATGGCTAATTTGTTGCTGGATCCTGCACCACCTGCTCCCTCTTGTACCTAATTTTCTCTCTTGCACTTAATTTTCCCTCTTGCATGCCTGGGAAGGCAGAAAATAAAAGGCAATCAGAGCCTGGGATTTTGTTTGAGAGTATTTAAGCAGGTTCTAACAGATCTAGATGGACACAGAGATATGTTATTGCAGAGGTCTCCTCGAAGCTAAAAGAAATATCTGTTATAAAGTGAATTTACTTCAGCACCTGGCTTTGCTCTAAATCAAACCTTAACAATCCTTCCTTATAAATCACTTACTACAGGCAGCTGGAAGAAATGCAGAATGGTAAATGAATTTCTTGTTAAACAAGAAATCCCCACAAAATGCTTTGAAAAGTCCCCTCCATCCTACCCAAGTCTGTGTGTGTGGGTTCATATTTTAGGTATAAATCACACATTCACCCACAACAAATACACCCACTTGATAGTTCTTTTCAGATGCAAAAGACTGGTTGTCAGTTGTTTAAAAATTCTCTCCTCCATACTTCTGTGGAAGAAAAAAGGTTTACAGACACTTGTCAAAACTGATTAGAACTGAATGGGAACAATTTAATTCTTTGATTTAGATAGGAACATCCCTTTCTAAGTAGGAGTCAATGTTGAATTCAGGGAATGATATCCACCTACCTGCTGTCAGTGTTTCATTTCCTCTGTTGCATCCTCATTTTACTGTGGAGAACTGACTGAACACAGAAGTTATTCACCAATTGCTCACTATTCAGTGAATTAACTGAATTAAGTTATTAAACAGCCCACGTAACCAGTAATTTAATAGCACATTGAAAGCCATTCAAGTTAAGCTTCAAAATCAAAACATGCCCTTATTATTATTATTCAAATAAAAAGATCCTGTTTATTTACCATTTCTTAGAGACTTCTCTATTTGCATTATGTAGCTTTTACTAAACAAGTAAAACATAAACCTCAGTGACACCTCATTTATTCTCAATAATGCAGTACAAGAATACTGTATTTGACTCAGGTAACTGTGAAACTCTCCCATGTGGCAGCATGCAGCATCCCTCTTATTTAGTATTTACTAAGACAAATAAACTATTTAAAGAACAAAGAAAAATTAACACTGAAAATGAAAGTATTTAAAGTGTGAAATAAAATCAATTTAAACTGAAATGTGAGCCTGCATACAAGGAGGTGTCTCCATTTACACTTCAGTTTGACTTTTTTGTTTGGTTAGTTTTTTGTTTATTTGGGGTTTTTACGGATTGAAACATCTACACAAAAGCTGCCTGGAATACAAGAATCCACACCTGATCAAATGTCACTTAAACCCCTGGCAATGGTCAAACCCATTTCCACTTCTTTCTTCCAAAGGCACCACCACGCTCTTGGCAATTCAATATTTTTAGATGTTACTGGGAAGTGCTCCAACATCCAGTGCCTGAAACAATACCTGCAGTGCCTTAAGAACAGAAAGGAAAACCATCCTCCAGAGCAGAACTAAGCAGGTGTTAAAAAGAGAACTAAGCTTCTCTTGCAGGACAATTTTTCCTGTGTGGCATTATCTCCCTTGGGAGGGTGGGCTGATAGCAGGAATGACAGTAGGGCTGATCAGGGCAGCATTGCTTCTGTTTCAGACCCCAAGTTTCTGTTATTGGGGAGGATTGCTAAGCACAGAGGAAAGTGGGAGTGAAATGGACTTCCTGGGAAGAGCCCAGCAGAGCTCTGTGGAGGTAATTGAGGGACTGCAGCTTCTGACATACAAGGAGAGTTTGGGACAGCTGGGGCTCTGAAAAGACTCAGGGGGATCTTATCAATGGGGATAAATATCTGGCAGGAGAGTGCAAATAAAATCAAGCTGGGCCTTTCTCAGTGGTGCCCAGTGAAACTCCAAGCACAATCCTACAGTTCTGTGGGTTTTGCCCAGGGACCTTCTGCCTCCACCTGCTCCTTGTATTTTTTGCTTGCCTTTGGCAGATTATTTTGCTGCCAGACACAGAGTTGTGCCACCTTGAATGATGTTCTTGGTGCCTCAGACAAATTTTGTGTTTCCCACAAAGTCACATATGCTTGGCTTTACAGTACTGAAATTCCAGTAAACCACACTGAGTCTTCCTTTAATGGGGTTATGCTCAAATACCCAAGCACATCTGTTGCCTCTTTCTGTTGTTGTTCTCCAATTCTCTGCTCATTGAAGTGAAAGATAAATAGAGCCCTGGATATGCTTTTAAGACATCACAAATTATGTACAGCCAGTTTTTATGCGTGGTAAAACAAACCAGGATTTTCGTAGTATTGTCAAAATTAGGAAGATTATTTTCAGAGATGTTATAACTATCTCATTCTGGCAGAGAACAAAACTGCTTCCTCAGCATTTATTGGAGAAAAAAAATCTGTTTTCAATGGAGCCACAGTTTCACATGTCTAATTCATATAGAACAATATCATAGAAGATAGATTCCTTTTTTTAAAAAAATAATAATAATAAAAAAGGCTTTGTTTTAAGAACTGGCCATGGACCAAACCATATCATGTTCAACATTTGTGGAAAACATCATGAATACACAAAATCCAGACACAGTATATCTTTCACTGATTTAAGCTTTAAATTTTGTCTTGTACATTAAGGAAATGTAGAAGGAACCGCAGGTAATAAGGAAGAACAGAATTTTTCTAGGATTTAACCAACAGGTTGAGCCCTTCTTAATTAGGATCATCCCTTTGCACATCATTTAGGTATTCCATAAGGGACACAATTAAGTCAGATGTGCTGCCTGATTTTTCCATTACTTCAGCCTTTCTCACAGCTCAGCAATTCTTTCTTTTTACTTTCTTTTTTCTTTTAGAGCTGTGTATGTAACACTAAAGCTCTTCCACACACAGAGTTGTGAGCCCTAAGAGCTGTGTACCAAACCCTGATGTTTGGAATATCCCATCCCTTTAGAAGATAATGCATCCTTTCCTCCAGAGCTGCTCTTGGCTGGGATGGAGATGCAGCTATGAACAGAAAATCTACTCCTGATGTAGCATCTCAGGCAGCAGCTAACTGTGGACAAGCAGCATGTGTTTGCTCACTTCACTGCATTAGAAATAAAGCAAATTCTCACTTAGTGAAGACTTACGTAAAACCAAAACAATCTTGAGCCCCACCAGAGGACATGCTAGGAAATTCAGCACAATTGCTGTGTGCCAAGCATCCAATTTTGGCTAAAAACACCAGCAATGCCCCAAAGAGGCTTCAGCAACCTCGAGGGACACCCCAGCTAAAAATGGATGTACTAAAGGAGTGTCCATATGACAGAGGTGTCCACAGCCTCAACCTACTCTTCTGTACTTGCTCAACTCCTCTCCTGTACTATGATTTTTTGTTGCTAAGGCCCCTGAACCATGTTCTTGACAAACTCTGGGAAGGAATCTCCTTCCTGGTGCAAGGCAGGCCACCAGAAAAAGCAGGTGGCAGTTGTGAGCAGAGGATGAAAGAAATCCAGAAAAGAAAGCTGCTTGGGAAGTAAAGAGTACAAATGCTAATTTATATTTTAATGATTAAAGAGAGATTAAAGCCAGCAGCATCATGATTTTAACTCTGCAGCTGGTGGGTTTCTTTGTTTTCTGGTCAATGAAGCTGAATTATGAGACTGAGGGAACTTCAAAAGTGTTAAAAGATGCCATAATAAATAAAGGGAGGTCTATAATTATGGAGAGATTATTGCATATAATACGTAAGTGGATTGCACTTAAGCAGCCTCATCAAACCAATTTCCAGGGCAACTCATTGATGCCACAGATGAGGACTTCAGGTGGGAGGATAAGCTGGAGGAATGGATGAACACTTAAGGAACAAAGTCCTCGTTTTCATGCTAATGTCCCTGTGCAGTTCAGGGGAAGGGGAGAGAGACTGTCTTTGTAGAACGTTGTGACAGGAATGCAGCAGTGCAGGGGAGGAGGAACCTCCTCTGGTGTGGTGATGAACTGCTTCAAAAGAGCACAAAGTTGTTCATGAGACAGCAGCAGCTGTAAGCCTTCTGCAATCCCAGCACATTTTATTATTACTGCTAAATAAAAAAACTCAGTATCTATCTGATATAACCAGAGTGACAGAGATTCATCAGGGAGTGGGATGTTTTGATGTTTCTGTCTTTTCATCCTTCTCTGGTTAGACAGGAAGAACAAGTTATATTCTCACAGGGCCACTCAAAAAGACTTGTCCTCCCTTGTGCAGAACGGCTACTTGAGCTCCCTATAATATTAAAAAGTGTTATTTAAGTTTATGTCTTATGGAAGAGCATGAAAGAATCCTTCTCCCAGGCATCCCTCCACTGCTGCTTTGGACATTCTTCATGAAGCTGAATAGCTGTACACAGACTTCAATTATAACAGAGATGAGTTGATTATCTAATCCTGATTTAATCACGACCAATCAGGCTCTGTGACATATGTGGGGCTGTGCAAGGTTTTGTACATTCAGAAGGTTCCTCTTTCTGAGGGCACAGGCCTCAGCCCCACTCAGAAATAAAGCTACACCATGTCCATCACCACCACTTGGGTTTTCCCTGACTCAAGCAGTATTTTGACCTGGAGTTATGTGCATTCCTGTAAAAAAAAAAAAAAATCTAAGCCAAATTAGGTAAATTCTGCTGTTAATATCTGTCAAAAGATTGGTTAAATACATATTCTGTTTTCTGGTGGAATGTGACTCCTACTTTGTACATGAAGCAGCACATGTTCCTTCCCATCAGGAAACATTAGTTTACCTTTCTGTCCTCGACACAAGAGATTTAATTTACCTCCCTGTCTAGATTTCAGATTTTTCTTCATTTTCTTACACAGAACTATGCTGATTGTTCTCTTGAGAAAGGTTATATAAGTTCAGCTTCAACAAGGGACCAAATTCTCAGCTGCCATCAGCTGATGTTACACCAAGGTCAGGAGAGCAGCACAGATTTACAGCCCCATAATAATTCAGAAACAGGACTCAATCCCATCCATCAGTGTTTCCTATCTTGCATCATCATTTGACACTCACTTCTGAAGACAAAATACAAAGATGAATTGAGCCCTCTGGGTTTTTTAGCTACTAAAAGTTGCACTACTTAACAATGTAATTAATCTTTTCTAGGGGTTGTTTTTTCAGTCTAAAAGAGGAGTTGTCATAACATCAATATCTGCTGCTTCTTTTCCTTCCTGTTCTGCCTTTTGTGCATATTTGCCAGTTAACACTTAATGTTAATTCCTCTCATTAATTTCCCTCATGTTTTTGTTAGTTTTCTGCATAAACTTAAGCTGTAAACAGATAGCTGTATTGATATAGTCAGTTTAGTGGGGTAAAACATGTTTCTTGTAGTTTTTTAGTGAGAAATTGAAAGTCACAAAGTAACCACATGGTGTCTAGCACAACGGATCTGACTCTTGACAAGTTGTTCTTAAAGACCACAAAGATAATCTGAACACCAGGAAGTCCAAGTATCATCACATTAATTCAAATATCTGCACACCTCGTTTTTCATCAAAGACCCTAAGAAATTGCTGGTTTCACACATTTGACATAAGGGAGGAGCAGAAAGCAATACATAAAACCATTGGACTCCCAAAAAATTTTTTTCAGTCATTGTATCCAGTGATAACTGATCAAGCAGGCAGAATAAGAAATTAACATTAAAGACATCAGTTTAATATTATTTTTGGCACCTTTTATTTTCTAGAACATCTTTGAAGCCTTGTTTCCCCCTGCCCTTTCTAGCTGTTGCTCTTCAGAGACTGATTCTCGATTTCACTCAAAGGAGGAAAATAATCTAAGCCCAATTTCATCATGTAACAACTCTGAGGAGCATGTTCTTTCGTGTATTACCAGACTTATCCTATTTATGCTGAGGCCCACAAATAAACCTCTCTCCCAGCAAAATTTACACAAGTTTTACACAAAATTTACACAAGAAATTTTCACTTCTCCTTATGCTAGCACCTCTGTTAAATGCAGTAACGCTGATCACACACACAGAATTAAACCCATGCTGAAGTACTTGCAGCAGCTGGGCCTTGGAGACAAATTTTCACCAAAAATTTATTTCAGCATCTCTGTTCCTTCCTCATTTTTGGCAGCTTATGAGTAGATGCAGATTTGTATGCATTTATCAAAAATTACTGCATCTACTCTAACTTTCCTTGTAGGAAAGGTATATGATTTTTATTTCAGGATGGTAAAACATCTCAGCTACCAGGTGCTTCTAGATATTTATCAAAAGCTGAGCTTGAGTGAAGCATAGAGAGAAAGACCTGCAGTGCCTCACTTGACAACGCTCTGGCATATCTCCAATCAAAGCTCTCTGTAACACCAGCTTAATCAGTCTCCAGCCTTGGAGAATAACTCATTAAAAAGAGGCAGGGAAGAAAAGGCAGCTCACTGGTGTTTTCAGTGATACATAAATAAAGCTGCCTTGTCATAGCAAATTCTGTGTAGCTGGGACAATGGTTTAAAGCCTGACTTTGATCTAGAAACGTGGTACCTCAGGGCAGGGAGGAGGGAAAAGCCATTTAATCACTGACACTGGCTCCCCACAGCTGGTACCCAGCTCATGCCCCAAGGCAAAGAGCTCTGTGCTCTGAGGGAACGTGGTGGGGTGACAAAGAATTTGGTTTGAGGGGAAACCAGAAAGAAAAACCCAACCAGATTTAATCTGTATTCACTGAAAAAATAGTAATTCTTGAGCTACTCTCTCCCCACCTTTGATTACAAACATTTCTGGGAAGAGGAAAAAGGAATTGCCTTCCAAGGGAAGGTCTTTGCAGACCATTTATTTTGGGAGATGACTTTATGTTATATTAAACTAATTACTAGATTTAATGAATGCCTTTAATTATTTGAATGCACAGTATCTTCACTTTTTTTTCCTTCAGTCACCATGAAAGCTTGGATGGGAGAAGCTAATATTTCCATTTATACTTTTTGAAGTTTAATCTTCCATTAGCTTTTGAAGCTAATCTTTCCATTTAAACTTTCTGTGCCATGAATGTGGAACAGAAGTCCCAGATAGCTGCCCTGTCAGAGGTTGCATAAAACCAAATGAATCACCATCACCTAAATTTCTCATTACCCATTTTGAAATTTATAGCAGCTCAGCTTTGCTTTCAAACATATCTTCCAGTTGACTCTTTCCCTTCAAGAAGAGCATGATAGGATGCCAGATCTTTTTGAAAAGCCATTTCAGCAGACTATTTTCATTACAGACCATGCTGGATTGCTTAAATGTCTGGTCAGATCTCAATCTGCCCTCAGCCCCACATGACACTGATTTGCTCTCTGACATTCCCTGGATCTCTGAGGTTTCCAGCAACAAAACACAGGATGCTGCAGATCCAGGAGAAAGCCACAGCCCAAGGATTAACCTGCTTGTTGATATTCGTGTTCCAGCACATCCCCTGACAAGCAGAGCACTCCAGGGGTCAAGAAAAGAGAGAACACAGATTATTTTGATCAGAACGACATGTGTCAGGAAGACTAATCCAAAATTAATTAGATCTGGGCTGCATAATATTCATTTGGATTTGTAAACATGGTGACAGGGGTATGGGGATTATGCAGATAGAGAACAGATAAGGTAACTAATTTGTTGATGATGCTTTAATAATGTCACAAATGTACTCCTTTGTCTTAATAATTGCAAAAAATAAGGAAGAGTTTGCTGTAAATTAGTGTGTGTAGACAGCATTTCATTAAAAATGAAGATGTTTTATTAGCAGAAATGAGATAGAGATAGAAATGGTATTAGCAACTACTATTTAAATAATATTTAAGTGAATATTTCCATTTGGTATTGCAGACATCAGTTCAGAGCAGTGTAAGGAATGTTTTTTAAAAAGTCACCTTTGTTAGGTGGGAACAGAAACTGAGTTATTTTGAAATTATTACTCTACCCTTTTTTAACAATAAGGAAAACTTTCATTTGCTGCAGGCTGAGACTGCCCTATTGATTTCGAGAGTCATTTAATTTTTAAGCAGCTTCTCCCACCAATCAACTCAGCATCAATCTTTGTGTGCCAGTAATAAAAACCCCACTAGTGTTTAATAATGAAAAAAAACACAACACCAAAACCTAGCAAACCCCCTGCCAAACACTTGAAGTTACAAAAATACCAGGGCAGCTGATGGTAGTGTCCAGAAAAACAGACAGATTCCCTAATTCCCTAATTCATGTGGCCTGGGAGGGGTGTTGGGGAAAATAAAAAGTCCTCAGGATTCACCTGAGGGACTGAAAGAGATCCTGATAGATTCCCAGCCTGTCTGACACAAAGCACTGATCAGTTTAGGGGGGTGGCATAGAAATAAGTGCAGAAGGTATGAAAATGGAAACTGAGAGCACTCACAGATTTGTTAACAAAAGTGCTTTTTGCAGACCGAGGCCATCTTTGTTCAGTTGCTAAATTTCACGTCCTGCCAGCCCCCTGCTCCCCATCAGCAGGATCCCAGCGAGATAACAATCTCCACTTGTGCTGTGAGCATGTCACAAACACACCATCCCTCATTTGCCTCCTACAAATGGATTAGTGCTGTGGAGATTCGTGACCCCCATCCCAAACTGTGTTCTGAGCAAAGACTTATCTTATTAAAACTAGCTCAGAAGTTATCCTGTTGCATATATATTAAACCCTCAGTCATTCTACATATAGAATTTTCAGATGAAACTGCAATACAAGTATTTCAAAGAGGACTGACTGCAAGCACGTTCAGAGAACTGCACGCTTGCCAAAATGTCAGACAATGGCCCCAAAAGCTGAGGGAAGATGAGAAAGATAACAATGCTTGTTTAATGAATAAAACCTTTGGGACAGGTTTTGTGCTGTGCCTGTACAGTGCCAGTGCCCCTGCCACCTGGCTTCCTCCAGCACTACTGCAATAAACAAATGCATCACATCAGGGGACCTGCCCCAGGAGAACGAGCAAGGGAGAAGGGTCAGATGTGGAAGGGCTTCCTCCTTGCCCCCCACGAGAGAGCAGAATTAATTCTGTAAACGTTTTTGACCCCTGACCACAGTGCCCCCACAGAATTTGCTTTTGGGAACGTGTCCCTTCATGCACATCAGCAAAATGTGCATAAACACCTCTGTGACCATCCAGTGGACAGCTGACCCCTGAAATACCTGCTGCTCTTGGCAGGCCCCAGGCAGAAGCTCTACAAACTATGCTTAAAGCAGAATACTCACAGAAATAAACAGGAAAAAAAAAAGAAAAACCAAACTAGTACAAACATTTTCTTTTTAACATCAGCAAAGGCAAGAAAGTATGCTGCTGCAATATTTAATAGTGCTGAGTGCAGTCCAAGGGGGATTGTGCAGTGTCTGAACAGAGGGCTAATATTAACAGGGTGTTTGCAGAGGGGAAGGAACAGAACAGGATTGTAGAAGGACTTACTGTGTTATACACAAGCTAAAAAAGAACTCCAAAAATCAAAAAAGTGCTAGTCATAATTTCTTTCAGAAAAAATATTTTTCACTGACATATTCCATTCCCAAGAAACGAGAAGATATCAACTCCTAATTTTGCCTGCAGCTCACCATCCAGATACATAAAGTGTTTTCCATCAAAGATGCTTCCCTCAGAGTGGAATTGAACACAAATACTGGTACCAAGTTCTGGCAATGACATGTTACACACAGAAACCTGGATTTGTGCAGTTACTCCCTTCACCTGTGCTACAGCAAAATTACTCCAGCAGGCACCTCCAAATATCCATACAGTTAGGAATAAAATTTAAAAATTCAGAACCACAAAGCTCATCAGAAAAATCAAAACTTTGGGGAGCAAGATATGCTCAGAGTAATTAAAAATATTTTGCTTCCTTGGCCTAGAAAAATACCAGATCAGTCTCAAGCAAGGCAAAAGCACTAAGTGATATGATGGGGATTCAGTGTCACATATCTTCACTTAAAAAAAAGAGCCCCAAATGGAGAGCTGAGGTTCTGCTCTGAAAGTGTGAACTTGCTGTAGGAAATATAAAATTTCTGGTTGCAAAGACTTTTACTCCAGTCTAATTGGAAAGCTCCAAACTTCCTGTGAATGAGACAGGCAGCAGGGAATAAGTTTTACGAAAGGGGCAAGCCCTGAGAGTAGGCAGCACAAACAGCTCAGAATGGGGAGGAATCAGGTTTTCCTCGACATCTGCTGTTAGGGGAGATGCACTTTACTGGGCCCTTTGCCTTGTCTTTGGAGCAACAAGGCTGAAAAAAACCTAAAAATCCCAGTCCTGCAGCCTGTGGGCCCTGCTTTGGATCCTGGAAGTTCCTAACAAAAAGGAGAGGAAAACTCACAAAAAAGGAGAGGAATACTCACATAAAGGAGGAGAATTCTCACAAACCTCTGGTTTGAGGCAGTTGCTATGGAGTGAACAGCTCTCACACCCACTTACCTAAAACCAGACACCAGCAGGCAAGTAAAGCCTGACACAAGACAGGCACTGCTTAGGCTTGGGCTGAAGTACTTGTTTGAAACACCAAAATGCAACTTCAGGGTATAAAAGAGCATTTTCCTGGACCACCCAGGAAGTTTCCACCTTCTCTCCTCTCCATGTGCTCCCCAGGCTGAGTCGTTCACCTCCACATGCAGGATGTGAATCCAGGTTCTCTCACACTGGAACAGAATTTCTGCACAAAAATAGTCTGAGCAAAAAAGATAGGAATTTTTATATATATATATATATTTTTTTTTTTTTAATTTTTAAACCTGAATTCAGCTCAGGATTCCCATGGAGAGCTGTGCCAACACTCTCTAACACAAGGGAGGAATAAGAAGCACCAGAGCTGAACAGGTTTTATCCTGAGAGCACAGCATTACTCTAGTTTAAGGAACCCCCATGTTTTCCTTCAGACTGTCTAGCCTGCAGTGGTTATTTCTCTGTGTCTGCTCCACACAGAGCTAGCTCGGCAGCTATTGCATGGCAAACATTTCTGAGCTAGCTTTAACCCAGGCAGATGGGAAATAAACACCATATAAGCTTGGTGCAGTTCCCTGACTACAAGGAATAAAGCCCTCACTTTCCAGTTCCATCAAAAACTTGTATTTCCTGAGCATCACTGTCCTAAACATGCAACACTCACACCAACAGGAACACAGAGATACTTTGGAGAGACAAATCAGCTCCTGTCTGCAAAACATGGGTTTCAGTAAGCACTATCAGTAACATGCCAACACCAGCCATTCCTAGAATTTATACAAATACTGCCAAATATTATCAGTTGACACATTATCACAGTGTTCATCAGTTTATGTGGAACATATGAATGATCTGACTGAGAAAATTTGGAGATTTTATTTTGGAAAGTCATGTAAACTTAATGGGGGACATAGAAAATGATCTGTGACAGCATTTGGCCACATGGCAATACACAAAGATTAGACAGAGAAAAAAAAAAGTCATGTGGATTAGAAATTGATCAAATAACATAAACTGTCCAGCTGAAAACTTGCAAGTTTAAATAGGATACAGAATCTCCAGTCCCTAGGGAAGGCATGTCAGTGGTTAGAGGTGAAGATTTAATACTGGAAAACAGTTTGCAGGCAGCTGTTTTAATATAAAATTTGCACTAAATGGTAACTACCCTAAGGTGGTTTAACTAGACCTACCAAAAGAAAACACATTACTTTTGCTTTATCATTTCATAGTCCAAGAGAATCTGAACTGCTAAAAATACTAATGGACTATTTTGGATATGTAAATTGGCCCAGAGAATTGTTTATCCAATACCACCCTTTCTCCTCAGTCACAGATTTTGACACAGCAATTTTCATTTTCCTTTATAGCACTCATTTTTCTGTCTGTGTGGTGGAACTGACTGACACGAAAATTAATTAATTAATGTTTGGGAAGCACTAATAAATTAATAAACGCCCCTGAACAAACTGCAGACAGAAACTTTTCATCTCCCCAGATACCCAACATGAACACTGGAGAAAGAAAGGACATATAAACTGCTCCAACACCAAAAATATTGCATTTACAAAATATGAAACCCTTAGTATGCTTTAGAGAGGGCGACAGGGATACAATGTAAAAGAATTTTGGCAAGTTCTGTGGTGTCATGTTTTGTAAATACACAATGCATGGTTCCTCTCACTGAGTACACAAAAGTCAGATTATCACAAGAAGATGGAGAGGGGTAAATTTAAAACACAACCTCAAGTCTCAGCAGGTTAATGCAATTACATTTTACTCCTGAAATACATTTCAGTGTCCTTTGCCTTCCATTTCTAAAACCAAGCAAAAATTAACCTAGTAAATAAACAAACCCCTAAGGAAACAAATGAAACTCAACCAACTTTATCCAAGAAAAGACTGCTCTCAGGGCAGATCTACCAGGTGTTACTTTTAAGACCTTCTTAATTACTACAGAAACTTCCTTCATTCCCTGAGATATTTGCATAATCTCTGTTGACAACTATTTCAAGAGTGAAAGATAAAAACATACTTTATAAGTCTCTGTTCATCCTCCTCCTTTTATAAAAGTTTGCATGTACATACATTTCTACATATAATTAGAGAGAAGCAAAAAATGCAAAAATGTTGGAACAGATGAAGTTATTTCATAGAGATGATTTTTTTTTTGTCCTAATAATATTTTTGACATATCAGAACTTGCTTATTTTATGTATCACACCAAAAATACTTAAGTACTTTTTGCAGATGATCTTGAGACATCCAGTTATTTCATTGCTACCAAAAAAAAATGCCAGAAGGGAAAAAGTACCAGGAAAGCTTCAAATCCTCTTTACGTTATTTGGGGTGCAGATTTTCAGCTATTTTCCCAAAGTTAGGCTGAATACTACAAACAATACTCAGTAAGAGAAAAATAATCCCTATGAGATGTGATTTACAGTCCTTGCAGGTACAACACCACCACCAGTCCAGATCCCAAAGAAGCTGCTGCTTGCACAGCATTAATCTCAGTAACTTTTGGTGAATTTCTCCGCACCAAAAATAATTCTCTCAGAGTATTTTCTTGCTCAGGAGCCTGAGCAGCACCTGAGTCCTCCAGGGCACAGATTCAGACACTCACAGGAGATTCAGAAAACCTGAGTTCAGCTGCTCTCCTCCACCTAGAGTGGGGCAGGCCTGGGCCTCCCTTTTTAAAAGTCATCTCAATCCTCCCAGAAAAAAAAAACAAACAAAAAACCAAAAAAACCCAGTAAAACAAAACAAATGTTCTGACATTACTTCAGCCACTGAGTCTTGCCTAGAGATTCCTCTCAAACTAAGAAACCCTCCTGCAAAACACTATAAAAGGCACAAGGCTGTCAGAGCTCCGAAGGATGGGAACACTTGGGGCTCGGGAAGGTGGTCCTGTTGCTCACTTTGAAGGTGACCACCATGAGGTATCCATCCAGATGTCACTGTGAGTCCCACTGCAGCAGAAAATACAGCATTTCCTGTGATGGCTCATATCAAATGAGGAGATGATTCTCAGAAAAAGTTAGACCAGGCTTTCCTAATTTCAACAGAGCTGAATTGTGTATCAGCAGATTAGGCTGCTGCCTGGAGCTACAGATGCTAAAAAGACTTGCAGCTTTTTTTCTGGTAATTGATGAGTTATAAATTCATGCACTTTATTATTATCCCAGAAAATGAATAGCTGTGTGCATCAAGCAAATTTCACTTTGGTTGTTTTTGACTTCTGCTGCAGATACAAAGCAGAGATTGGGAGGAAAGCTCTCTTTGATGAACTTCTATCCTCAAGGTAATAAATAAACTTGATAACTGCTCTCAATCCATGCTGGCAAGTTAAATGTTGTTCTACATCAGTGGAAAGAAAAGGTTTGTCTTCCAAGAGCTCATTTATACTTTCTGTTTCTCTGCCCCCACCCTGGCCCATCCCCTGGCCTCGGCTGGTGTAAATCACTGCTGCCTCGGTGTCTTTGGCAAATGATTTCTACCAAGATCTCATGGGTTTTTTGCAGTCTTATCTCTCCAGAAACAGATTCCTTAAGTTGGATTTCCTCATCAGAGGCCATGACCCCTAAACTGCACAGGGAATTTCACCACTGCCCTCAAAAAAAAGCAAATTTTTGGTGCTTCTCTCCTTAAGCTGGGACTCAGCTGGGACCTGCTCCCACAAGAGTCTCTTGCTATTTCTGCCACTTGCATTTTCAAATCATACAGCAATTAATAATAGAAAGAACAGCACCAAAAAATCAGATTTTAAACAACCTAGGTACAACAGCTTCAGACTCAATTCCTTTTACAAGCTCTGCCCATGATTAGGTACTGCTCATGAATCAAAGGAGAGTTAACAGGACGGAAATTAACCTTTTCTAATAAATATTTGATTTGTTTACATATTTCACGGTATCTTTATGCTACAGATAACCGTTTTAAAATAATTTTCATTGCAGGATTTCATGTTTAATAGGGGAACAGAAGATCAGAAACCAAAGAAAAGTTAGAAAACATAGGTCACTGTTTTCATTTTATATGGTTTGATCATCACAGAAGGCCAGCTTTCACAACTTGTTTTGTTACATGGTACCTGTGTCACCAAAATGAAATCAAACCCATTCTCTCTCCATGTCCAACCATTCATCAAAAGAGTTTTAGTTTACTTAATAAAAACTGAAGCAGTCAAATGTTGTCCATCAGAATACATTTCTAGGTAAATGCTGATCTTTTTAAAATTGCAGCTTGCTATTAATTTCAAATAGGATATTTTTTGTTTGTGGTTTTTTAAACTTCATCAAAGTGCTTGATGTTTTCCTCACCGTTAAAAATTAAAAGACAAAATGTTTGCTTTGCTTGAGTACAGTAATTCAAGTTATCAAAAAATATTTTTCAAACCTTTTTTTAGTGAAAAATAGGAAGTTTATAAAATCCCATGCAGAAATTGTTCATTGCCTTTAAAGTGAAAATTTGTACTTTGGATCTGTCTTCAATAATCAGTGGTGGGCTCTAAAACCAAGATGAGAAAGCAATTAAAAAAAAAAATAAATAAATTTTGTGTTCCATCTGATTGACCAAAAGTTCATAGCCAAGGTCAGGAAAGGGGTTGGGGATTGTTTGTCAAAGCCAAGATCTTTGAGTCCTACCAGCTTGGAGGACATTGGGAAAACCCTCTTGACTTCACTAATTAGATAAAATGTTCAATGATGGATGATTCACTGCCAGGTTAAGGAACTTCCACAGTCAGAAGACACCTTTTATACAGACCTCAGCTGAGCTAGCAAGGACATTTAGGTTACAAAGTGGAGCTACTTTTTTTTTTTCTGTGTAGCTGAAAAAAATCCTCTCACCCCCATTATGGCTTTGCCTTTTAAATATTAACTATAGGGGTACAGAACTGGGAGGAATCCCCTGGGTCACTGCAACTACATTATGTGTTATTGAATCCCTTTCACAAACTACCACAATATTAAAGACAATAATGGTTTTTGCTCTCACTAAGACTACGCAGAATTTTAATTTAGCCCTCAGACTCCTAGGGATAAAATGAAGACTGATGATTTAAATGATTTCTCCTTTTCATGGCACTTTGACTCATAGCTTCCTAATCCTCTGTTAGCAACATTAAACATGTATTTTTCTCTCAGTTGTACATATTCATGCTGGATATTAATCAATTTATTTCTAAAATCCTAAATTCACTAATGATTATTAACAAATTCCATTAACTAAACCAAAATAGGCTCTCTGTTTTTCATCCTGAAGCAGGAATGGAATAAAGGAATAAAGAAGTAAAATTATGTGCTATATGGTTTAAAAGTCAGAAAAGAAGAGAGAGTAAGGGCATTTTAGTGGGTTTGGATATGGCACATTCCTTGCAATTGAAGGAGGATATCAGGAATTTTAAAGCCAGCTCCTCTTTACCATCCAGGAGCATGATGTGTCTGGTTACTGGGGCCAGAAGCTCCAGGAGAACCTTCCATGCACTTTTTGTGAGTTTTTGTTTGTACTGCCAGCCAGGAGCAGAGCCATGAGGCTGGGAATGGAGTGTGAGGTGATATTTGTATTGCAAATGTAGTTTTCATCGAAGCAATGATTCCTTAATTTCCCTGGGTCACAACTGACCTGGGAGCTCCTTTTAGAAGACCTTTGCTAAGCAGCTCAGCTTTTACCACTTGAAGCACCAAGTCTGTGTCTAGACAAGGCTTTTTTTAGAACTGGTGAATTATATAAGTAATATACAAAGTGGTTGAATTAACCATTTGATGAAAACAGAAATTTAAATTAAAAATGCACGTTCCTGGTAGATGTACTTTAGATTATGAGGTCAGAATCTTACTTCTCTTCTATACAAATCCAAAACTTTATAATTATAATATCTTTATAAACATAATATGATAAATACAATATATTTATTATTATAATTATAATAATATTTTATTGAGGTACAATTTTGTCAAAATAACTACTATCAAATTTAAAGTACTGGTTTTTATCTGTTCTGCCTATTTATTTTGTGGAATTCTTTCCTGTAAAAACCAGAGAATCCTTCACTTCAAAAATTACAAATCCAACCACTCTGATCAAACAACCTGAGAAATATTTTGAATATGATTGAACAGAGTTTAGTGTGTGTGTACAGTTTATCTATTTGATAGTGTTCCAAACCTGCCTAAAATTTCTCAACATCAGTAAGTTCAAAATGAGTGAAGATTCTTCAGCTTGAGAAATCTTTTCATGTCAGTGGTGCCTGATGCTTTCCCAGTTATTATAACTCTCAACCCAAGATATTTTTCCCTTTCTTCTAATTTAAAACCACTTTAATGTTCCACATATATAAAGCTATATAAATCCATCTATGACATTACTTTGAATAATATGGTTTTTATTATTTTTTTTAATAGTAAGCAAGGATATAGCTTTTCTGGTTTTATATGAAGCTACAGCGTTTTTTGGCAAACAAGGTACAAGCAATACTTCAAAAACTGATTAAACATCAACTCTTTATCATGGATATCCTCAGGAAAGGAGTGTATATACACCATTTACACATAGAAAGTGGAACATAAATTGGGTATAAAACAGGAAGCAAAGACAACTTTCCACTTTAAACTCAGTTTTCTTTTTAATTTTTACCCGTATTATTCACATATTTTGTACTTAAATACTTGTGCTGGTAGAGAAAACACTGGCCTGAGACTTGTGAAATAATATTTAAAGGAGTCTCTCTAGAATCCTCCAGTCAGAGCTTTAATGGAGGGTGGTTTTACTGCCTGTGTGTGCTATGTTTGAGTCTTCAGTATTGTCTTCTTGAAAATAGTTCCATTTTTTCCTGCTGTTTTATGTGGTTAAACAGGTCTCCTTTTAGAAATGCAGCTGGTGCTGCAGGGAAAGTAAAATGGACCAGTCCTATTCAGTGTTCATACAGGAAAGGTTTTTTACTTCCTGCTCCTGAAGTCAGGGAGAGATAAAAAGATCTATTCCCTCGGTATTCAAATGGTAAAAGAACTTGTCTTATCTTGTTCTTGCTTAGCTTGAAGCTGGGCTTCTAAAGTCCTTAAAAACAGGAAAGAAAAAATGAAACCAGGATTACCGCCGGCTCATGGGACTGTGGCAGTGCTGTGTTGGGGGGAGAAAGGCACATTTCCATTCTCCCTTTTGTCCTGGTGAATCAAAGGCCCTCTGATTGCTGGTGTCACGTAATACTGATCAGAAAGGAATTAAGTGGCCAGTGAGAATGTGCTTCTATCAAAGAGCTGGCAAATTGCAAGATTTAGAAGCCCAGAGGTCAGTGCAAATCTCCATATCAGAGGCAGCAGAATGGAAAGGGGGGAAACAGAGGTGGGAGGAATCTATTACAGTCAGCTTAATCCCTTACATCCAGATTCCTGTGAAAACAGACATTAATGATCCCCTCTCACTTTTCAATCACGCTGTGTTCACCCAATTACTTTTGCTTATAAAGACTTCACTTCTTTTTGTTCCTAATTCGGTATTTTGTTTTTATCTGGCAGAGATACAGAGCCCAGCCTGAGGAGGAGCTGAACCCAGTGTAATAATAGCTACCTCAGCTCCCGCCATCTCTCACTAAAAGGATGATTCACAAAACCCTCCTAGAGCAAGATGTTTGTCATCTCAAGAGCTCACCAGTTATTCACTCTGCTTCAGAGTGCTCCAGATCAAAGACCTTTTCAGAGGTAGGAAAAGGGTGGCTGAGGGCAGGGCCATGAGAGGCCTGGGTTTGGGAGACTGCTATTGCTAGCTTGTGCTTTTGGAGCTCTGAAGACAGAGCCAGGGGAGCTGCAGTGTAGATCACCTGTGATAACCAGAGGCACGTACATATCTGACCTCCTTCACCCTTTTTTCCACATGCAAGCATGCAGAAAAAAATCTTTTTGTGTTCACTTGAGATTTTATCTTTTCAACCAAAGAGTTTTGCGCACTGTCTAGAATTCTCTCGTATTTCAAGTGCTCATAATTATGGGGAAGAACCAGCTAAACGTGGCTCTGGTCTTAAAATTTTCTCCAGTGGAGCTAACTGCTAATGTCAGAGGGAAAATAAGCACTCCCCTGCTAAATCTCCTCTCAGTTACAGACTGTGTTTAATGCTCTTTAAAGAAGCAGAAAAGCAATTCCTCCTACTGCAGCACACAGAAAGACCGCCTTTCAAGTCAAACTTTTGGATACTAATTTGTGTTTTGGGTAACTAGGGCTACTTGCCTCCATGAAATTTCCTTTTCCAAAGAAAGATTAATTTTCTTATTCTCCATTAAGCTGAAATCAACGGATCCTTTATGCTGAAATTTGCATGGCAGAACACTGTCAGTGGCAAAAGAATTGGGCTTTCAATCTGAGCATCTAAAATTACACACTGTCTGCTCAGATTGCCACAGGGAAGATGATGTGAAACTTTCTGCCAAAAACAAAAAGAAAAAATGAGAAAAAAAAAATTAAAAAATTTAAAAAGCAGGTGTTAGCTAAGGCTGGATGGCCAATAAGCTGAAATTGTCAAACCTAGGTACAAATACCCTTCTTAACAGGAGGCAATAATTCTGTTCTGGGATGGCTGTTGTCCCAGTTTGCTGTTTGGTCAGTGAGGGCAGAAGGGACACCACAAACACTCCCAGTTCCTCCCACAGAGCCTGCCTGAGCATCTTCAGATTCCTCCTGTCGGTGTCTATTCTGCACGTGTTGCTAACAAACGCAGGCAGCCAAGCTCCATCACCCCCTGCATATGGAGCTTTGTTAAATGCAGATGGTGCAGTTTAAGTTGTTCATAATTAGGACTCATGTCACTGTAACTTGCATGCCTTTCATAATGGGATATAAAGCCCTCCATCTGCTCTGAGGCACACTAATGTAAATAACTCACTGGAGCAGCTATTTTGTTTGCTCTGCTTGGAGTAAAAATAAGGAATTAACACGGCTGCCTTGACAGGGTCTCCTCATCCAGTCCCTTCCCTGCTCCTCCCTGACCCACAGCTTTGCTCTTGTCCCTTGCCTAGCCCTGGCTCCAGCTTCTATTTCCCTTCAGTTGCTCGGGGAGGACAGAGATAATCCTCAGAAGGGAAAGCTCATTTATAACTGTAATTACAGCCCACTGGGAGCAGCAGAGAACCCGTGTAGGCTCTTGGCGTCTTTCAGAGCTGCAGCAAGCACTAAGGGGAACGTTTCCCTCTGTAAATGAGAGAAGAATCTGAAATCCTCTTTGGAGAGGACATCATTCCCTCTGTTAGGGTGACTGCTTGACCAGACTGTGCTCCTGCATTATGCTTATTCTCACATCATTCCATGAGCTTCAGAGAAGGCAGCTATTACACTAATTTAATTGCACACAGAGTCCTCTTGCAGAACCAGCCACTTGTGAAATGACTAGAAGAAACAGATTTCTTTTACACTGTTGAGGAGTCCAGCTTGGTTCATCTCTGACTTCCCAAACTTCTGCTAAACTGGCTGTGGCCACAATGGGAAAACAGAGATCAGGCACTTTCCTGTGCTAAAGCCTGTGATCACTGCACTGGGGGTGATGTGGGGGGAGAAGAGTGGAGCCCATCACCATTCAATAAAATCTGTGTCTTTACATTTCCAGGATCACCTTTCTAATCTTCAGAATTACATCCAGCAGGAAAACCCTGCACAGCTCAAGCCTTGCCCTCATATTTACTTTTTTCTCATATTTACTTTTTTTAAAAAACAAATATGACCTTTCCAATATTAAAAGATCCTAGGAAAAAACAGTGTTCCTTTTTAATTTTTTTACCTTTTTTTTTTTTTTTTTTTTGTTAATAAAAGTATCTTCTGGATCACCCCATACATTTTACATGACCCTGAAATCAGCTTGTACCTCAGAGGAGCAATCATTTTGCCAATGTTCTTCACAAGGCACTATTTTTAATCACTGCATTTCAAAAACATCCAGTATTCCTGCTGACACAGGGCAGGGCTTTTTGGGTGGTTTCCTCACCTCCCAGTATCATTAGCTGAAGGATCAATACTTCCAGCCATCCCACCAGAGACCCTGGTCAGACTTCACCTTGACAGAACAACCTCATCTGGGACCACGGCTGCGGAACAACACCTGGGGCTAAGGTGGCTCTGGGGGTGTCTTGGCATCATCTATCACAAATCTGGAGAATTTCTTGATTTTGGACATCTATAACTCTATAAACTCTTTTCCAACTGTCACATCACCACAGAGGTGTTTAGATGTGATGCTGTATCAGTAAATTCTACAGTTTTGCCTCTCTGAGTGTTCCTCAGGTAATTTTCCTCACGTTCACCATAATTTCTTCCCTCCACTTTGAAATCTCTGTGCGAGAATATAGTTCTGCGTCTGACGGAAAAACGAAGAGCACAGAGCCCTGTGCAGGTGAGCAAGGAGTTAAAGGGGGCAAGTACATCCCTAAGAGAAAGTCTCCAAAACCTGGTTATTGTCATATCAATTCCACACTGTAAGAATATGCAAATTCACGGTAGATGTCCTTAAAGAAAACAAAAGATACTGGAAAGTCTGCTGTTGTTGCATGGCTGCAGATAAAACCAGAAAATAAGAC
This sequence comes from Pseudopodoces humilis, assembly GCF_049639895.1. Taxonomy (NCBI): domain Eukaryota; kingdom Metazoa; phylum Chordata; class Aves; order Passeriformes; family Paridae; genus Pseudopodoces; species Pseudopodoces humilis. The sequence goes on from NC_142201.1 coordinate 111,852,142, forward strand.
TAATACATTATGTTTTCAAAACCAGGGATTTGAAAATTTCATATAATGACAAACTTAATGTCCCTTGTTTTGTTAGACATTTCAAAAGATGACAAAAATCCTGTTTGCGAGTGATGATTTGGCCTTAAAGGTAAAATTCTCTCCCTATATGAAAACATTCTGCAATTTTTCCTCACAATTTCCTCCTTTCCCATTGATTCAAAGCAAGAACATTATGTAAATTAATATTCAGGGACTTAAGATCTGCTTCTTACAGGGTTTTAATGCTTCTTTTTGCAGATAAACGTTGCTTTGTCAGCTAAAAAAAAAAAAAATCATGTTTCCTAAGCTAATTGAACTTCAGAATAGTATAATTATTCAACTGTCAAAGTAACTTGAAATTTAAATTATCACCTTTTAAAATGTCCAAAATTATTTGAAGCCAACACTAGAAAGCACGTGCATGTGTAACATTAGGTCATCTTAAGCACTGCTCCATTTCCATTTTAAGGCTCCTTTCATTAGTTTTGATTGTTGCAGTGTTTCCATGCACTTCTGGGCTGTAGCTGTTTTAAAAACTGAATTTCATTCATTGACTTCAGGAGCTTTTAATGTCCAGTCATGTTAACAAGGGGTTGGGTTGTTCTGGCACCCTGATAATTGTGTGTTTATCTACTTGTGAGAGACTGAGTAGGACGTAAGGACACCATTAAAGCAACTAAGGATTTAAAAATAAAACTAAAAACCCCAAACTCTCCAAGCCTAAAAAAAGAACTTAGAAATCAAAAAGGGAATTTGTTCACATATCTAGAAAATCTGCAGGATTCATCTCTCTGTTTGCAGCAAGTCCTCTGTAAAGCAGAGCTTTTACAGAATGGAAAGAACGAGTTCCATACATTAGAAAGATGATTAGATGCTTTTTCCATGCTGAAAACAAATGAGCAAATAGGAACTGAGAGCAAGTAGCACTCATGATATAATTTGTTTTCTAGGGTTTCCTTTTTAGACAAGTTTAGTGGAGATAAGCAAGGTCCTATCCTTCATTGGCAACACTGGGTTCAGGACAGAAGCCTCCCAGGCACAAATTATACCCCAGTTGTGGAAGTTTAAAATCAGCAACAGGGAACTTGAAGAATCAAAAACCTCTTCCAGTGTAACAGGGATTCAGATGTGGGGTTTGCACCCCAATGCAGCGCCACAGAAAACTAAAATTCCGAGCCTCATCTGGAGTGACCCATCTGGGGGGATGATTTTCAGCCACAGCTTGTGTATCATCACAGGTTTCATCAGAAAAAAGTTCTGCCCTAATTTGCCAGAAACTTGAACCTTTGCCCTCTCTTTTTCATCCAAACACAGGCTGTGGACAGCAGCCTCCTGAATGTGTGACCGCTAATTCTTTTATTTCTAATTTCTCTTCCGACACGACTGTGCCTTTGTGAGTACGGTGACAAGAGATGACAAATAAGCTAAAACACAGCACAGATTCCAAAAATAATAAAAAAAAAAAAAACCCAAGAGAAACAAGCCAAGGTTTCACCTTGGGGTTCAGCCTTCCTGAGGAAGGGGCACTGGGGCAGCCCCAGCCCTGGGCACCTCCCTGGGGCCAGGTGGGGCCAGGCTGGGCTCTCTGGGGCTGGGGCCCTGCTGTGGCATCTGGGGGCAGGGGCTGACAGTCCCAGGGGGCTGATGGGGGCTTCTGGACCCTGGGCAGGCTGGAGGAGTCCTGGGGAAGGGGGTCAGGACCTTATAGTGGCCTCAGGGCCTCGGTGGTTTTGTTGGAATAATGATTTAAGACAGGCAATAACTCAGCTGGCAGGAAGCAATTTTAAACCATCAGTTGCTCTGACAAGATGCTGCAAACTGGTATCATATTTTTAAAGAAAAAAAAAAACCCTCAGACTGCACAGAAGCACTCAACATTTCTGCTACAGGCCAGCAAGTCTCCTTTTGGCTTGTGCTGGGGCAAGGGCAGGAGAGAAAAATATATGAAAAACCCTTTATCACCTCCTCTCAGACCTTGCTGCTGCAAACTCCTGCCCTGTCACAGCTTTTCAGGCCACCAAGCTTTAAAAGGATACAGTGTGGGGTCTATTGTAGTGTCTGTGTCATGTGAGAGCTGCTTTGGAATATATGTTCCCTGTAGTATCAGATAAGAGCAAATATATCAACATGATGTTTGCATTTGTGGGATTTTTTTAGTGTCTCAAACTGCTTTTAGATAAGGTTAAAAACCATGGCCTGCCTCTATATTTTTAAAGCATTACATGCCTTTGAAAGAATATGGTCTGGATGTCGAATACTTACTCTGAGCCTCAGGGAAATCTTTTACAACTTAGTTTCACGTTGAGTAATGCTGCTCTAGGCACTGATTTCTGAAGGGCCTGGTCTGGGGCTTTGAGAGAGCTGGCTAATGGCACTGAGCAATCACCTGGCTCCCTGGGCTTCTCAAGTGATCAGAAAGCTCCAAAAGAGCTCTGGTTTTTAGGTTTGCCCAATAACAAGACAAGTACCAGGGAAGATGGCTCTTTAGAAATCATTAAATTAATCTGGACATGAAAACAACACCCTGTTGTGCCTCTTTTTTGGGCTTTTTTTTTTTGTTTTTTTTTTCCAATTTGCCTGTTTATATGATGTAGTTTTACCACTGTGTTACCAATCTGCTAGCCCCACCTAGTTTCTAAACTATTGTTTCTAAATATGAATTATCTCTATGAGGTGAATTACCTGAATTACCTGAATTACCTACATACTGAAAGGGGCTGTGGTGTAATAATGTGTGCTAAAAGTGCATCCTGACATTTTCTTCTTCTTTACTGCACACTTCTGCCCTTCAACACCATTTAGAGACACAGCACAGCTACTATCATGTGAAATAAAGTACACTTCCATTGCCTGAAAACTGGGTTTCAATAGGGAAAATCCTATTTCTCTTTTATAAGGTTGTATACAAATTTGAGACAAAACTTCTGTCAGCCTAAATGAAAATATTTCACTTGAATAGGGTGGATTGAATGATGAAGGCATAATTTAATCTCATTCTAGATAGGGAAAATAACAAACTGATTGAGATACTAAATTAATACTCTTGTTAGCACTTTCGGTAAAACTTATTTCTAAAAATATGTATTTCAAAAGCTAAAAAACTTGTTTTACCTTTGTAACATTAAAATGTACAGTCAGGAAAGAAACCATGGCTGAGTAGTGCTCCTGGCTGTACTCAGACAGGATTCTGGTACTAAAAATTGCATTTCCACAGCACTTCTCATTCATTCCAGTAGATCCTCAAAGCAGTATTAAGTCCAGATTGGCATAACCACTGTAAAAAGCAGCAGAAGCTATTCCTTTTTGAAAGTTTTTGCCTTTGCTACTGGTCATCTGACATCGTTTACCCCTTTTTCTTTTGCTTGGTGGCTTTTCTTGACCTGGTGGCTTTGTTAACTTATATAAAAGCTCTCTGTTCTGTCAGAGAGCTTTTCTACATCTCTCCTGGCCTCGTGCCTGCCATGCCTGGTTTAGCTGGAAGTTGGGCATATGAAGTCTGATTCAAAACTTGTTTAGCCCTTCCGGAAGAAAGTGATTTTTAAAAGAAGTTGGAAAGCACAATTGGTTCTGACAACATTATTTTGGCAGGACTGGGGTAGAAAACCAAGCAGCACAGTAGGCATTCCTCAGACACTTTTTAAAAAACCAAAGCAAGGAGCCCAAGTCAATCATACATTCAAATGAAAGATTCAGCCTAAAAAAATTTCACGACTTTCTGCATAGCAAAAGGCTGAATGCATGCTTGGAACATTCATTAACTCATTGGTTTTGAGAATGTTGAAGCAGAAGAGCTTGACTTTATGACTCAGCTTTTCAACTTTCTAGAGATGGTAGAAAGAGGAAGAGCTGGAAACCTCTCAAACATCAAAATTTTAACATATGAAAGGAAACTGCAAAGTGTCAACTTGCTTTATTGTTTCATACTCCACTGCTCTTGATTTCACCTGTTCTTTGATTCTGTTTAGCATATACAAGGCATGTTGTTCTGCTAAAAGTACTGGGCTTATGAATCGCTCAGGAAGAAATATTCTAACAGAGTAGGCACCAGTCATTACAATAGGAGGAAAATTTAATTCTTAATATCCTGGGAAAAACCTACAGGGAGATGGGAAAGAGAAGCACACAGCAGTGCTGAGCTATGAGCAGTTATTGTGTACACGGGAGACAACTCCCAGTGAGTGCATCCACCAGCTTCTGGAAAATATTCCCCAGGATCAACACAACCCTGGCTGCAAAGAAGGATGTGCACCTGCAGGAGCAGGATATTGTGGTTAAACGTAGGGCAGGAAAAATGTCCGAGGCATGGAAAGCTTAAACTAATCACATGTGATACGGGGAGAGGGAGAAGGGTGACACAAGGAAGTTGTTTGTAGCCCTGGATCATTTACTTGGGCTTAGCTGACCCATCAGGAAGGAAACCTGTTTTTTACAAGAGCTATAATGTAAGACAACACTGCAGCCTCACCACTCTCTGCACTCATGCTGACACAGGCAACAGTGCAGCCACACAGCCAAACTAACCATGGAACTGGAGATTCAGGTTCAATTCTGCTTACCTGAGAAGATGGATAAAGAGAGAAGCAAGGAGGGCAAGATGGCAAAAGGAAAAATGTGACTCTCTCTCTCTCTCTTTTGACAATTACCCACAATTTCAGCTTAGAGTGTGCAGAGAATTGATCCTGGAACGCCAAAGAGGAGAATGATGCCCAGTAATCCTAATTGCTGATAATAAAGAAAGATGATTTTTTATGTTCCCAGAGAAGAAAAGGAGTTTGGGAGATCATGTTGTTCAGTTGGTCTAGGCCAGCCAGCACAGAAATGGCAAAGCTGAGGACTATTTCTGTCCTGTTGACTTTTACTGAAATACTAATTGATCTGTTGGTCTTTTCATAAACAAGGACAAAATTATGTCCCAAGCTTAACTCCAGGCACAAAATGGATCTACAATGACCTTTCCCTGTATCTCTGCCTCCAGAAGACATCTGCTTGGACCATTTCTGCACTTAGAAAGTCAGACCAGCCTTTGCTAATGTGGGACAAGCAGCTGCAAGTGGAGCAGAGAGAGCCAGCAGAGTTCCGGCTTGTGTGTCCTGGATGAGTAATTCAAGCTGAAAGGCCTTTGCAAGGAAATTCAAGTCCTGCCTGGACTGTATCACCGTTTTCACCCTGGCTGCTGCAGAATACACGTGTCAAAGCTTGAGGAAACAGTAAGGCCCTGCAGGAAAAGAGGGGCTCTCACAGTGGAAAGCTCACTCCCTTCTTGGACAAAGAGGGCAGCTCCCCCACAGCACAGGCTACTGCAGCAAACTTCCTTGAGTCAGTGAAACTCAGTTTCCTGAAAAAGTTTCATTTCCTTCCTTTTCACAAGCACCTCAGGTGACATCCCTTATCTCTAACACAGTCTTCTCTAATGTCAAGCAATATTAAGCCTGACAGAGGATCCTGGTCCTGGACGTTATTTTAATAGCAATTCCACATTCATTAACATTATCTTATATGTCAGAGACCAAGTTATTCCACAGGGCAAACAAACCTGGCAGGATTTAATCAAAATGCATCTAACCACTATCAAGGACAGAGCATTTGAAATAATTTGCTGGAACACAGGGGCTGTTCCTGAAGAAAGCTCAGCTTTCACAGTTCACAAAGCATGAAAGCCTCTGGCTGTCCAGCAGAGAGAGCTTCCAGCCTCCAGTGGAAGATTTCCAAGAAAGGTCTGCTGAGGAGGCCATAGAGGCAGCTGTCATCAAAGAATAGTCCGTCAGCTCTCACCTCTGCCAAGCTTTCAGAGCCTGGAGACCCAGAGTTTGCTGTCCTCCCACTGAGCTTCTTCAACAGTAAGGATAGAAATGTCATGAAACACTCAGCCATCAAACATATTCCCCTATTCTCCCCCCATTTCAGCCTCGCTCCCTTCCCTCCAGTCATTTACCCTTAAAGTAAAGAAGCTCCTCATGATTTTGTTCTACCACTTCAGACGTGGAAAACCTTTATAAGAGTTTTTTCCTTAGGCTGAAATGGAGTTCCCCATTCTTGCAGCTGCCACGGATGTTTTAAGCAGCATTTTATTATAAGCAAAATCAATAAGGCAGTTTTGCAGCCTTTCCACCAGTGAAACAAACAGAATTAACTTAAATGACAATCTCGTTACTGCTGTAGAAGCTTCAATAAATGGGATCCCTTCCTGCTAAAATAGAAACCAGATGAAATTAGACATAACAAAAAAAAATCAAAGAGCCCAATTAAGAGCACTGCATCCACAGCACAAGTGGAAGATCAATACCCCTTCAGAGGTGCAGAGAGAGTCAATTGCCCCCATTTGCACATAAAGAATTCATTCATCAAAGCACCATCTCATAGCAGGATTTTCAGGTATGATTAACCTTTCATGGTGCTTTCGTGTTAAACTACAGTCCTCAGTGCTGGGCCTGATTATGGAGGGCACTCTGTGGGCCTAAATGGAGTAACATTTTTCTTTATGCATTAATATTATTCTCACTCTACCAGAAGAAAGCTCTGTAAGTAATGATTTAAACCCCACAGTAATGGTACTTTTGTGCTAAGTCACCGTTTGAAATATAACATGATGCTCTAAAATAACACAATATTAATCATGGTCATTATGAAAACAGCTCTTCAGTTTTCCTTCCACTTCTCCATGGCTTTCCATTACATTGAGGACATTTATAATATTAAATATTCATTCACTTTTTTGTTGCCTTTTTTTTTTTTTTTTTTTTTTTGTTATGATTAACACTGCTGAGGTCCAAATCCCCAAATCCAAGAATTAAAAACTGAGGAGATGTGGATTACCTGAAGGCAAGTGCTAAACCTCTGGAGGTGTCAGGGATTGTACTTAGCTTTGTCACTCTAGAAAATCTGATTTAAAAATCTTTAAACCTTATAGAGCTCTAGTACAGGGAAAAAGACTTCAAGAGTCTGCATCCTATCAGCAGCCAAGACACACAGGGAAAAAAAAATTGCAATATTCATAACAACAGAAGCCTCTCCATCCTATGTATCATGGAAGGTATTTCTCTGAAATGCTCTCTGAAGATAATTTCAGAAATCACAGGGATATAAAATTTAAGAATAAGCCTCAGTTTAAAATCTCCTTTCCCTCCTGAGCATCCTAATTCCTCAAGAATTTCATTTCAATGCTTGCAGACTCTTATTTTTGGTATTAGCTCTTCCCAGACACACACACCTATTTCTTACGAGGGAACACATGATCAAAGTCAGGTATTCTTTTGGAAAGATTGGAGAATTCAGTGGAAAACTGAATTGTGCCAAAACCAAAACTGTTGAGAAACTGAAAGCAGATTCAACATATAGTGTTGGTTGAAAGAAATGGGTGGGTAATATTTTGGAACCGCTAAAATATTTCCTTTTAACTTGTGGGAGAGAGGGATGGTATTCAAATAATTTTGAAGGGTCATTTCTCATTTAGAAGCTGATGTTCATAGGAAAAACAGAATAAAAATCCAAATTTCTTTGGAGTTAATGGGAAAGTTTTAGTCTAAACCAAGGCTAAATTGTGGATTTTGTTTGATAAAATATTTTCTGTTTAGTTTCTGAGGACATTATAAAATTTTCCTTATTTCTTCATTTTGACCACCAACAAAAAAGCCCCTCAAGCCTCTCCAGCTATGCTTGCTTTACCACAGAGTGCTCATTAATTTTTATTTTTTTTCTCATGACTAAGGGGACTGCACCCACCCATCTCTGGATCAGTCAAATATTCTTGTGCCTCAGTAGCAGCATTCAGAAAGGAAGTGGAGCTGGCAAACCTGCACCCCTTCAGCTTTCCAAACCTGTACTCTCTGTAAATTTAATGACTTTTTATTGCTCTTAAATTGATTAATATATTTTTGCTGGCAATACCTCATATTCATTTTCTGCCATTATTAAAATAGTTTTAAAGACTCGATATCCAAGATCCTTGGCCAAGGAGCGAGGCATAGAGGGAGGGAGTGTGGAAAGCCCACCCTTGCACAAGGCTGTAAATCACAGGTCCAGTTCTTTCTGCCTTGGGAAGAAAATCATCCAGCACAGCTGGAGCATATCCAGAGCTTCTTCTCCCTCCTTGCTTGGACTGGTCACTGGGAGAGCTCAGCAGTCTCCACATGGCACCAGCAAACACCTTCTCCAGCCTAAATGTGAATATCATTTCATTTTTTTTACCACATCTGGTAAAATTTCAAGTGGTGTGCTTCTCCTGCTGCCATGGTCAGATTTTTCAGTGGAAACATGAAGCTCTTCACTCAAGTTAGAAGCCCTAAAACCCTCTAGGTTGGCCAGCTACTGAAACAAACACACAAATAGATTTATAGGTTCCTAAAAGGTGAAATAGAAACACCAGCCTTGCAGTCTTACTGTGGAAGAAATAAATTTGGCATTTGTCACTAGAAAAGAATGTGGGATAAATAAGGCAGTTGTGATTTGTTCACCAAGAATTCTTAAAAAAGTCCTTTACCTGAGGGAAGATGAAAAGAGGTATAAGGCCTTCCTTTTGTTTTTCAAGAAGGATCTCCTGATAATTTCCTAATTTCAGACTATTTTAATGATTAGCTGTAAAAATTGAAACAGTCATTTTCTCATTGCAGCAATTCAATGTGTGGAAAAAAAGAACCCAAGTAACAGAAAGAGGGAGAAACGTCAAGAATTGTCAGAAAATTGTTTTCCCTCTTGAATGTTTGACCTGGCATAAAAACAGATTAAGTTTTGACTAACCTTTCTTGGGCTTGGCTGGCATGTTTGTTTTTACTGCTGTTGCACATGGTAAAACTGAGTTGTACTGAATGTGCATTGGTTGTTATCAGGGATGATACAGAAATTCAACACCCAGCTCCCCTTAGAAACTGGGAGACATTCCCATTCTCTCTGTCCTAAACTCCAACATCATCTCTGCATGCAATCTTGTTATTAAAAAAATTACTCTGCTTAATATAACTTAATAACAGGTTCACTGACTGATGGATTTTCAACTCCACACATGTGATCTTAGATGTATTTAGAGTTCACCACAAATATGGTGAAAGGGAAATTAAATTTGCATTTATATTTGTCTTGTTCCTTGCATTCAAACCTTGCATGAAGGCTACATTTCCTCGTACAGACACATCTGTTTTGTTGTGTCCAACACAGCCATAAGTACCAGTAGAATTTCTGAATCCTGATAAAACATGATTTTTTTACGTTGTTTTTTTCCTCCAACACTCACTTCTGTTAAACTACAATGTTTTCAAGCATATATTAAGATTTTACTGAGTGTGTCTTGTCCTGACTTCTTTGCACACATAAACATCCAAAGAATGTGAAAAAGAACCCCCAAAACATTATACAAAGATTATCTGCATTAAGTCTGATTTTAACTGTTGGCCCTTTTTCACATGTTGATCTCAGTTTTGCCCTGCCCTGACTGTCTGTCTTACCTTTTCCTTCTCCTCCAAGCATTTCTACTTTATTTCTAGAGGTCTGTGGAACTTTGTTCTTAGAGAGGAATAAGTTGAAATAAATAAATGTATGTTGAAATGTATATTTTTTTTATATATATAAATGCCTAAAGAAGCTCAATGCAAGGGTGTGCTAAACTTTCTTCAGGAAAAAAACGAGGCAGGAAAATCTCAGAGGGAAAACAAGTGAGGCCATTAACACAGGCTGTGATGGTCTGAGACCACTCAGAAAGAACACAGCCCATACCAAATCATTCATTAACAGCTAATGAAAAGCAATGCTATTCCGTTAATATGGATTAGAGACGAAGTCTGAGCTGTGAATTCTTGCCAATTTAAACCGTTCCTGTAACAGCATGAATAAAATAATCTGTGGACATCTTCCTGACATGGGGGCACTAAATCTTCCTGAAATCAATCCCAGGGCTTTGTTTCAGTCATCTGCAGCCAGAGCTGAAGGAGGCTGGCATTTGTCTGCCAAGCCTGTGGTAGGATAAGAGGCACAGCTTAAATAAAGTGGAACGGAAACTACTCCAGCTGCCCCCACATGCATTTTTTAAATCCTGACAAGAAGTCAGTCTGGGAATGTGAGGATTATGCCAGGCTGGCTGAATACAAAAAGAGCACTGCTTCTGGAGCATATGTTTCCTCTCAGTCTAGAGGTGGTCTCCTGGTGGGCCTGAATTTCTTTGCACTTTCTGTTTGGCACGGGCGTGAAGGATCCAAAGGTATTTTTAACACACAACAAGAAAGTGCTTGGGCAAAACGCCTCCAACACAAGATGACACTCACTGGGTCCCTCCTATTGAATTTCCAGACTTGCTTGATATTTATATAATACAGATAATTTTGCAATGGTTTTCATTTTAAATTCCTACAAGTGGCAAAATAATTTCAGACACCTGATAAGAAATAAAGGACAAAGGAAACACAGTCAAATTGTTACTGGGAGTGACTGAGTTTTCTTTCCTTAAGTCCTACTTCTTTAAGAAAATGGAGCTTCATTTCTCTATCTTATACATTACAGGAAAAATTCTGGATAGCAACATTCCCAGAAGCTTAAACACAAAGGGGCTAAAAAAAAAAAAAAAGAATAGAGGGAGAATTAAGTTTATGAATAAGTTTTATGAATAGAAATACAAAAGGAAAACATTATCAGTGTGCACAAATACTTCTATTCAGCTGAAATGTAAATTTTTTATTTTTTATAAATAAAATATATCTTCAAATTAAAAAAAAAATGTATTTCCATCACAATAACAATTCCCAGTATTTAATATTTCACATTACCCTTTTACCCTACATTAACTTATGTATTGGGTATCAGTTAGCAAAATGTTATATTACTACAGGTTTGCTTTAAAATGAGCCACCACTGAAAATAAATTGAGAAATTATGGTTTAAGATATTACAAAAATCAGCTCAATTTTGTTACTCTCAGTGAAATCACACCAGGGAAAGATGAGAATGTCAGTCTGTTCTAAATTTAGTAGTCAAACAAAAAGGAAATCAGATCTGAACATTCCCAGTTAAGTCTGATTAGAAGTTCAATAGTTTTACTCCTCCCCTGCCCTCCAAAGCTACGAGTTTTCCTCATATGATCTTGCTCTACTTCTTTGCTGAAAGATTTAAAAAAAATTCCAGGGTTTCCAAGTGTAGGGATGTGGTATAAGGAATTCAGAAACATTTTCTTAATTCTTGTAAAGACAGAGAGAAATGCTGCAGTCAATAGATTAAGCTGACATAAAAATGCATATCATACCTGGTGAGGTGGGGCATCCCCAAGCCTTTTTTTGCTGATTTTTGTAATTTTCAGACTTAGTTTCAGCAGAAGACCCTCAAAAGTAGAATTGATTGGGAACTCTTTCAGGAGTTACCTCAGAGAAATGGCTGAATATATGAAGAACACTATGGCTTTTAAGGGTTGCTGAAACAAGAGAATTACAAATTTAGAATCAATAGAAGCTGTGGATAGAGAAGGTCCAGCTGCCATAAAGGTGGGATCCTACAGCTCTCATGAAGAATCTTGAGAAGATGGTGCTGGGCTGACTGCTGGGACAATCCTCACCCTGGCCCAGAACTTCTGAAGGAAAGGTAAAACTTAAAACTTGACAAGTTTTCCCAATGCTGACTAAACCCTCTGGTGCCCATCCTTCACACTGGTTTTGATTTTCCATGTCCTTCAAAACCACCCAAACTGGATTAAAGATTCGGAGAGGGAGAATTTTCCACAGCCTTTGGGAAAAAAAAATTACCTCTCATTGTCATTCCTTTTCCCCCCAGTCTCTAATCTTTAATTTAAATTTACTATGCACATGCTATCTTGCCTTTCTACACAAGTTTTACTCTGCTCCACATAGCAAAGAGCATAAACAATCCAGAACTTCAGTCAAATAAAGCAGCACCGCATTTGCATTCCGTGCAGCACGCTGGGTTTTGGAGCAATCCCTCGGTTTTGAAAGCGCAGTACAATCCATCTCTGCCAGCAGGGTGGTTACAAACCTGTTTTTGTGATAGTGCTCAGGCTCGTTGTGTATTCCAGCCACACAGCCCCAGTGCTCTGGAGAGTGCTGCACACCAGCACAGCATCAACAAACACTTCATCCTCGCCGGGGCTCGGGGTTCAGCTGCGCTGCTTTTTAATGTTCTTCATGCTCAGGTTAATGGGCAAAGCAAAAGGCTTGTTTGCCCTTATGAGTAACTATATTTCACACAGTAATTTGGGTTGAGGGTTTTCCATCATTTGCACTCGAAGTTCACGGATCTTTGGGCGCTTTCTGTGTTTCCATAATTCCTTTTGTTGGTAGACTATTGATTCTTAAAGACAACATGACTTGAGAGATCAGTAAAGGTTAGCTGGTAAAAGAAAACATGCATCATTTAAAATGCCTCCGTGCATCTGGGAGCTCAACAATACCTATTAGTATTATTTAGGAGTTACAGGAAGCAACTGCTTTTAGGATGATTTTTAATCCGGATTTTTGCCCGTAGAGCCAAGCACGAGCTATCTTTTCATAGGAAAGCAACTTGGACTTGTAGAAACAGGAAATTTGTCTGTTCAAAGTTAAGTAAAATGCCAAGATTGGGTCTTCAATATGAACTCTTTCCAATGGAATCCTAAATCCCTACTCCCTGAGTTTATGGTGGGGGCTCTCTGCATTTTTCAGCTGCAGGATGACCCTGGCTTTTACTATTCAAAACCCAACAATGAGGTGAGCTAAGTTTTTTCTCCCTGCACTGAGTTTTGATTTTCTTTACTCACTCCATGGGTGAGATAATTTACTGATTTGTTCATTGTGTGTTCACAAGGTTTGGGTCTAAAGCAAAAGTCCCTCATGGGTCAAGTGTCTCACATGGAAGAAGAACAGCACTTCTCTTTCTTACAGCTCTTGACCGAGCTTTTAGGGAAATTTCAGGTAAAGCATGAACAAAAGAATTCTGTTTTCTTGAAAATTTCCATGGTTAAAAAAGCAGTTGATTGCATTCAGAAATCCTTCTTAATACTCTGGCCTTCTATGATTTTTTTTTTAAATATATTTTCCTTCTTACTAGGAAGATAAATCTATTAAAATTTATAGAGATTGAAGAGATTAAAATTAAAAGAGATCACAGAAGAAGATGTTGAAAAGATACTTCATTTTTCACAACCTTTAACTGAAATTGAATTCACATCCACAACTAACAAGAAGTGTTCTGTGTGTTTGGAAAAGCAAATCACAGATATACATGGAAGATTTTGAATAATCTTCTTCTTGTGTCTGAACTCACACTGTAAAATCAGACTCATTTATCTCTTTCACATTTTCCCCCTTCCTTTCTCTTCACCACCTATCTACAAGCTATCATCCAATGGCAAAATCAAAGTTTTTATCTGTCTATAATAGGCTTCCCCAGCTATTTTCCACTAAAAATAGTGCCTCTATAAACTCAACTTGCAAACTTATCTAAGATAGTAATTTAGAAAATTTTACAAAGCATAAAGCACCCAGCATAAAGGTTAAAAAATGCTCTCTTTACAAACATTGTAACACTCAGTGCTTTGCTACTAATGGGCTTGCTTCTATTGTCTCTCAACTTATAGCCACCTTTGCAGTGCTATAATGCCAGAGATAATTAGTGCATGCTTGTCAATTTGATTTTGGTTAACTTTTATGGCCTCTTTATGTTATGATTCCTGGGGGAGCTTGCAGTTTGCTCACTAGCCAAGGGAAAAAAAAAAAAGTATTTATTTTGGGCTAAACAATAGCACTGTTTAATTAAGAGGTGTCACACTATTTATTGCCTACCACGTGCTGTAGCTTTGATGAGGGGGCTATAAACACAGAAAGTTCGTCAGATTGAATTTCTCTGCTGTAATTTCCTACTGGAGAAAATGTGACACAAGGCAGAGAACCAATTTCCCATTTCTATTTAGCATTTATATTGACAGAATTAATGATTTTATCATCATCTTTGGCCTGCTCCTAAATGGAAGGCATATATTGCCTGCTGAGACAGTAATTTTTCTACTAAATTATGTATATATGTGTGTGCTTGCACTTATATAGTCACACACATACATATATACATATATATGTGTATATATACATATTATATATATAGATAGATAGATAGATAGATATAAATATATAATTTTTTTCTGCACATATTTTTCCATGGGGAAATTATACCTTGTTATTAAACTCCTATTGAGAAAAGAAGGGTAAAGTGCTGGGAAAGGTAATTAGGAAGAGTAATAAGAATGATCTTAGACAATGTTTCTAAAAAGGGATAAAGGTGAAAGAATCCTTTGCACATTCCTCATGACAAAGGGTTCAGGAAGGCCCAAGCCAATGAACTCGTGGCATGTTGATGGAACTCATTTTATTTCTGAAGTCCCCCCATGAGAATGCTATACAATATATATGCTGCACATTTGTCAAAGTTGCCATGTAAGAAATTCCAATTTCCTTCTCTGAAAATAATTGATCAAAGGATCATGAGGTTCAAAAGACTAGGGAAATGAATAAATATTATATAGAGATATAATGCATTGTAATCATACTGCATATACTTTTTAAATAGAAATCTGGAGACCCCAATTTTTGGACCTCTTAATGGAGCCAGCGAGATCCATTTTGCAGTTTCTCATGCTGGAATTGGGCTGAACTCCTTCCCTGCTAATCTAACCACCTTTATAATTTTGTTAGAGGTCACTAGCTTTAATTTACTGCTACAATAATATCAAGTGGACAGTATCTTACATGCCTTTTCATGAGTATTGCATACTCTGAACCACTTCTGTAGGAAATCTTTTGTAAGAAAGAGCCAAGAAGAGCCTCACTTTGTTTTAGGGAATATCTAAACTCACCTGGCAGAGAGCAAGATTTATGCAAAGGAAGAAAGACAAGTTTCAGAGGGTGTGTTACACTTAATTCTCTTGATGGCTTGGCACAGGCAGGCTGTGCTCATCCAGGTTTGCAATTTGGGGTTGTCAGGCTAAAATGTTACAAAAAAAGTGAAGTTTCAGATCATGTCTTTGCTGTCATTAAGGCTCTCCCTTTCCTATGGACTTGAGGTGCCATTTTCCCTTAATTATGACACTTTTTTTCTCTGTTTGAGTGTCAGAGCTGCCTCCCAGAGCTGCCCTGGGGCTTTCAGCCCCTGGCTCCTTATCCCAGGCCAGGCCAGAGGTCTCAGCACGCCCAGGCAGTGCAGAAAGGAAAGAGCAAGGGATAATTCCAACTCCAGCCATCCTCTCATGAGGAATTTCAACATCCAGCCACCTCCAGAGCCCTGTGAGAGCACAAATGGGATGATTTCCCACTGCTTTTCTGCCCACAGAGGGGTGGCACTGCAGGAACCAGAGATGGCTGAGTTAATGGCAATCTGAGCAGAAATTAAAATATTCTATTTGAAATGTTTACCTCCAGTTGATCCACAGGCCAAACGTATCAGGGTTCTCCTCAGATCCTGGAGGCTACCTTGCAATTTGTTGAATACCAGTGAATTTTTGTGTGAGCATCTGAGGAGGGAAGTGTTTTACTCAGCCCTAGAACATTATTCTGATGTTCTTATCCTTCCAATTAGCCCTTTGTAGACAGCCTTCCTCAATTTCCTGTATATGAATTCACTGGAAATAAACATTGAATTAAAGCCTCTCTGGCCGTTTGGGGTCTTTTTTTTTGTTGTTGTTGCTTTTTAATTGTTATTTCAAACTCCAAGTCTGCTTGGGAAAGCTCCCAAAAGTAAATCCCTTTTCACATGGGCCAGCATCCTTGTCTGCAGATTTGTAGGATGCAGATGTGTTCTGGGTAAAAGTGCTTATTTGATGGTTACCAGTTCAATTTAAGATATTTGGCATGAACAAGTTAGCCTGGGTTGGGGATATTCATATGGGAAGGAGTTGCAGAAAAAGACTTTCTTATACAAAGCTACTTTTTCTGTAGGATTATAAAAATTATTATATTACAGATCATTCATCTGGCAACCATTTGGCCTCAACAATATGTTGAAAGGCATTAAAGAAGTATCCTAAATTTACAGATTATTCCAGCTGTCAGGGCAGATACCCTTACAGGGTATACAAACAGCCTGTACTGGTACTACAGACACTTTTCTGACTCCAAAATTATTGTGTATATTTTCTACCCATGCGCTAACAATTGAAATAAGAGCAATCAGGATGTGTTCTTTTCATAAAGAGCTCAGTTTCAGTAAGCTCTCTAATGGTGGGCCTGGGTCAGGCTTCTCCCAGATTTCATTTTCTGGCAGGTTTTGAAAAATTAATGCAAATTAAAAAGCCATAAAATTAGTGTTTGTACTTTTTCCCCCCTACTTTTTAGTCATTTTTATCAGTGAAACAACCAACATACTTAAAATAGCATTGAAGGGAATTAATGTTATTAAAGTTGGTGTTCTAATGGGAGTTTTATACAGAGATAATACATTTTAGATGATGAATGAAATAAAAAGACACAAAAGAGACACTTGAAATTTGTATTATTGCAAATTATACTTGCAAATTGTATTATTTTTATAATGCAAACTATTGAAATTTCACAATGTAAAAATTATAAACTAATCCTATTTCTTCTTAAAGTGTGGTTAATTTATTATCTGTAAGGATAATATTAACCTTAGAGGACCAGTAGAATTTGAATTCTGCTGTCTGAAAAGTCATCTAAAAAAGATAAACCTGCAGTGTTTTCTGCCTACCCAAAAAGGACTGTAATGGTACTGTGATTATTTTGGCAATTTATATATGAAATAAAGTTTTTGAAGTGTTATCATTGTGTATGTTATGGGAACCTGAATATATTCCTCATCTGGAAGGGCTCTCTGTTGCATTATAAGGAAGAAGCAGATCCATTCATGACATCAACTTCCCTGCCTTTTGAGTATCAAGTGTAAAATGTCCTGAGGAAATAAAATCCAAAACAAAATCAATGGGAGTTTTGTCTGGGCTGTGGAATGAGGACAGAAAATGCCTCTCTCTGTAGAGATGTTCTGGTTAATTTATAGAGTTTCCAGCTCTCTAATTGGAAATGCAGAGCCCAGGATAGCTCACAGACCTCCAGCTCTTCTGGCCATGAAGAGTCTCCCACAGCCTGGAGCCCACGGGAGCATCCCAGGCATCAACTCTTACTGGGGCTCTCCAGCTCGGTTGTTGCTAGAGAAAAACTCCAAAAAATTAATGTAAATTATTCCAGTACTGATAAGAAATAAAATGAAGCTCACATTTAAAAACCATTGACTGCTAAAGCTGATTTATGAGCTTTGAAGGCTTGTTATCAGCAGTGTTTTTATAGTGCAACCTGTGGATACTTTCCCAGTCGCTTCTCCTGCCACAGCTTCCACCTAACAAGGGAGAGGAAGCTCCTGGATGGGAACCTGGGAAATGACAGAGAACCCTTTAGGGATCCACATGCACATGGAGGAGAACAATTCCTAATGGTCCCTCCAGAGAAGTTCATTTTGTGCCACATGATTAAATCACATCAACAGGGGAGTCTCCCAGGGGAAGATGTTTCTGCAAGGTCTTGCCAGGCAAAAAGTGCGATGAGAATTACTTCTGTGAACTTAAAAAAAAATGCATCATGTCAATTTGTCTTTAACAAACAAAGTTCAGTGCAAGCAAACACCAGAAAACTCAGGGGTGATGCTCTGCATGGGCTTGGCAGTGCTTGCAGAGGTTAAAGGATATTAAGAAGTGAAGGCAGGAGGAGATGAAGGAAGGACAGTGGCACTATTCCTATAAACAAATTAAATCTCCAGAAACCTGGAGCTATCAGAGTTTAGTTTTGAAAAGGGTACATTAAGAGTGTTAAAAGAAAAGCATGTGACAAATTAATGAAGGAATTTTAAGTACTGGCAACTCATTCATCCCCTGTAAACATCTCCCAAGAATTAAGGGTATTATAAAGGTAGTGTGTGGGGGGGTTAATGACAATTCTGTGTTGTAACCTATCTGTATCTGACCCCAAGAAAAATAATTTATTGTAACAGAGAAACTAATTCATGAAGGAAAAGGTAACCACTGCATTTTGCTTCTTTACCTGCTCTGTAATCAGGCTGCAATTTCCTACAATGCCTTCAATACCAAAAAGTGTTCAATTAATTCCTTCAGAATTGCAAACAAAGCGTGAATTATTTTCTTCAAATATTCCCAAGGAGTATTGATTAGTGCACATTAGCTGGATAAGTAAATAGCAGTGTTTCTGGTCTCCATCAGGCTGATACTTAAGGACCCTTGGCTCAAACACTTGTTTATGGATCCAAAACTGTGGATCATGAATACTGCAGCATACAAGTTTGGCATTTGCTTTGCACAAACATACATCATGCTCCCAGTCACTTTGATTTTCAAAATGGCACGATTTTGGCAAGAATCAAAGTCAGTGCAGTGAGCTTACATTTGATGTTGTACCTCCTGGAATCAAAATGACAAAATTTTACTTTGCAAACTTTTTTCCTCCCATTTTGAGATGGAACTTCAGAGCCACTGAAAACCTCTGTGAGATTTAGAGCCTCGGGAAAAAGCAGAAAATAGTCCCATGCTTCATTTAAATCTTCACCTTTTAGTGATTTTTATAGCCCCAGCATTGCAGCCATCCCAGAGGTGGGATGTCTGCAAGCAACCCCAGTGCTTGGGGAGCGTGGAGCACTGAGCAGCCAGTGGGGGCCTCACAATGTCACTCGGTAAAAAGAGCCTGAAAAATTAAATTCGTTTCATAACCCCGTATTTTTCTTTTATTGCCCACAACCATAATCTTTTACTTCACTGAAATGGTATGCAGGAAAAAAGAGCAGGGGGAAGATACAGATATTAATGAGGTAATGGAAGAAATTACTTTAAAATAATTCCAGGAAAATTGATTTTTCAAAAGTTATAGTTCTGGCTCCTCACTTTGCTCAAGTTTAAGGTTTTAGTAGCCACATTTTCAAGCTCGAGTCAAGCACAACCTATGGACTAGCACTTAGGCCACCTCCACTCAACCAAAAAGAAAATGCAACACCCTATAATAGATTATCAAGTAATAACACAGCTCCAAAGTCTAGAGGATTGCCAGTCTTCAAATCTGATATCTGCAAACCAGATCCATTTAAGTCCTGGAAAGGATTTCAGCAATAGACTAGGTGACAACAATGTTTACCAAAAGTGGGAAATACAGGATGACAGAGCAAATGATGTTTTCATCATGCTTTCGTTTCAAGCACAAAACATGCTGGAAGAATCCAGCAGTTAAAAGCACTGCTGTTAAGGAAACTACACTTACACAATTGATTCAAAAATCTACTGTCTTCCAGGTTCATCATCTTGGAAAGTGGTTAATTATTCCTTGCTCTTTTGAGATTTGGAGAGCCCCAAATTAACTTTAGAGACATCAATACAGAAAACACTTTTTATCAGAGGAACTCTGGACCAAGACAGACATTTTTTTTCGCCCCCAGACACGAGTTATTCTCAGAGCCCCTGCCAGGTGAGTACAAGGAAGTGGCATGCCAAAAGCAAACCAAAAAGCCAACATACTAATTCCTTGTGCCAACACTTCAGATGCTGTTTGAGAAATAATGTGCTGAGAACACAACCTTAAACAACAGACAGGTGAATGCCAGTTGTTTTCCAACAGCGACAGGTGCAAGAAATCTTGAGGAGAGTGTTCATTATGGGCAAGGCTCAAATGAGGTACTTAAAAATCGTGGCTTAATTTAGGTCATTTATCAACCTCCTCAAAGGTCCTTTAGTACAACTGAATTTTGAAGTGTTTTGTTTGCTCTCAGATAATCTCAGCTGCTGTGTCATCACTCCAAGCTGTTGTTTCATAGACAGAGTGCCCTGTTCATTTCCAGTTCTGCCCCTGGATGTGGATTTGGCTGTGCAGGTGCCACAATTCCAGGGGTCTGCACCAATAAAGAGCCAGTGGTGGCTGACCCCAAACTGATTCCACTCTGCAGAACTCCCCACCCTGAATTTTTAACTGTCTTTTTCCATTTGAAACAAGTGGATAATAAACCAGCTCAGATGATTATTGAACTATCTCAGGTCCCTGCTGTAAAAATAAGAGGGAAATGGGATTCCTTGGCTTTTCACTGCTAGGATCATTCCCCTCATGTTACCTGTGTAAAGAGCAGGCTCATCTCACAAGCTCACAGATAATTCCTGTGAGACAGAGGCAGCACTCTCCTGCGTGTGGCTTCTCTGCCTGTGTGGCTGAGAATGCACGGCCTGAGAGCAGGGACGTGGTGCTCAGGGAATGCAGAAAACTCTCTGGAGAGTTTACTTCGCTCTCCCAAAGAAAACTTCTAAGAATGTGCCTCTTCTGCACAACGCTGGAAATGCTTTGGCTAAAGAACCTGTCTGGAAAGGACGCGCCTGTGATTTTGCCACGGCGGGTTTGGCTATAAGATGTGGAAAGGTGACGGGAGAAATACCTCCTTAAAATAAGCAAATGCTGTGCAGGTCAAACAGCTCTTGTAAAATGACTTATTAATGGCAATCCTAGACTAGGAGGCACCTGGAAATTCAAGTGAAGTGCAGAATTAGCTCAAAACTGGCAGATCAGCTCCATCTTACACATCTCTTTAGTTCTAATAAGCACGAGGGCAGAGACATTTAACAGATATTACAATTCTCTATTTAGACTGAGTTAGGATGACATAATCACATCCTCTGAAGGCAATGAGGTACTTTCCAGTCCATTAGCAAGGGAGAACAGTGTCATTAGACAATATCCATTAGAGAATTAGCCATTAAAAAAAGTTTAACTCCAGGAGTGATGATAACTTTTGCTCATGCCTCAAGAAGTTCTGAAGAGATCTCTGGCTTGCTATTACTTCTAAAAAATTGCAAAACCAGGTATATTTTTGTTTAAAATTCACAAGAAAATATATGTAAGGGTAAGGGAGGAAAATCAATCTAATAAAAAAAATAATGAAAAATTTAGTAGGGATTCAGAAGCCAAATTTTAAGGAATATAATCCTATGAAAGACAGGTGGTGCCCAACAATCACAATGTCATCTGTAATAAGGTAACAAGTTTAGAC
The DNA here is from genome assembly GCF_049639895.1 of Pseudopodoces humilis. Lineage (NCBI taxonomy): Eukaryota > Metazoa > Chordata > Aves > Passeriformes > Paridae > Pseudopodoces > Pseudopodoces humilis. The sequence continues at coordinate 111,873,145 of NC_142201.1, forward strand.
AGTAACAGTAACTGATATGTTAAAACTACACTTTTGCAAGATTTTTAACCTTGTTCTACAAAGCATATATTATGTGGACTGAAACTTCTCTACTTCTCAAATATGTAAAAGAAGGTCAGCAGATAGCCAATTGTGAAAACTTGTTTAATTAGGAACTTTTTGGGATCATGTCTAGGCAACTATCCAACTTCAATTTAAATGTGACCATGGCTGATAACATCGTTGTACTTGGTCTGAATTATTGATAAAGTCCATTGAAGAATAACAAAGGGGTTTAAAATTAATTGAAATCTTAAGATAAAAATTGGTATCTACAAAATTACTTTAGAGCAGTTGGCCGAGTCATACAGCAAGATACTGATAGATGTCAGCTTGCTTATCCCTCTCAAAACTTAAAAGGATTTGGGTAAAGAAATTTAAGATTAAGGATTATTTAAATCAATTAACAAAGGATCAAGAGAGAAAATACCTGTCAATTAAACCAATTTCAGTTAAAACAAATAACAGCTTGATTAACTTATTCAAAAGGACATCACATAAACCACTAGAACACACCCCTGAGGGACATGGTGCAATAGCTTCAAGTTTACACCCTCCTAGAAATTGAGTGTTATGCCAACACAAGTTTCTGGACTCAACACGCTGTTAACTGTGTGAAGTGCAACAGCCTGTGGAAAACAGGAGTTCCATCAAATTGATGTAACAGTCCCTTTTGGATGAAAACCCTGGGAATTCAAATCTGGGCCTGAAAAATGTTGGAAGAAAAGAAGAGCCTCTCCAACTACTTAAAATAAACCCACCTAATAGCCTCACCACCGCTGCGTACTGTAATCTGCCACTTGAAATTATTAACATCTCTGGAGTCCAGTTTGTTAAATAAGGGGGAAGAAATGCTGGCTCTGTGCCTAGAAAACCTCAGCCCTTCACAACAGCATCTCAGGCAACAATGCTTTTAGTTTCCATAGGCTGTAACCACAGCTCGTCCTTTCACCCCACTTTCCAGAGTTAAGTAGGGATGACGTTGATATCCAGCAGAAAATTTGAATTTCCTGTCGGCATGGGCTCTTGCACTAGCTGTCAGTTGTGGGTGAGGCAAAGAATTTATCTCCATCCTTATAAAGTCCTAAAACAATCATGAAAATCATTTCCTCTGCTTTCCAAACCCTCAAGGTACAGTTTCCTGAAAAGCACTTCCATATGGTGGTAGGTACAGGAGAGGACTCATTTGGCCAGAGATCCCCTCTCTCTCAGACAGCAGAAAGGTCCAAGATGGTTTTTGCTGGGTCTTGATGATTAAGGTATTCCAAGGCACTGCTTTTCTTCTCTCTGCCTAGAAACTCCCACTTGAGGAAGTTCCTCGATATAGAAAAATATATATGATTCATTAAGATTGAAGCTTTTCAATTTTCTTTCACTGATCACTCATTAAAAAGTAAAAAACAGATATTAAATAGAGGAAATGTTCATTTTTCAGAAACATGTTCTCATTCCCATTTGTCTGCAGCAGGAGAGGAAAAATGTAACAATTCCTCAGCTACCTCAGTGCTGTGAGATGGGGATAGCAGAGGTTTTGACCTGCCCAGGGCAGGCAGGAGCTACTGGTCACCCTATAGAGTTGTATTTTCATTTGTTCACCATGGAGAATAAGTCCATTAATAGAAGAAGAACCAAAGACGTCCTGTTCATCACATTTTTAAGCTATATACGATCTGTTGTATATATCTATACAATATTGTATACAATCTATATTCAAGATTGTATACAATCTATATTCAAGAATGAAATTTGTCTAAATCATACCGCAGTGAAATTAGAGTTTTATACAATCAAAATCACAGTAAAATTTGGATTTTCTTTTTTTCTAGATAAAGAGAGGTGGCCTAGTTTGCTAAAGTCTCACATTGATAAATAGAAGCCTTTGAGCACTTGCATCGGTATGATAATTTCAAGCTGGAAATTGATGGAGTCATTTTGTTTAAAGCCTACATTCTCCAGCAGCACTGGAGAAAACGATGAGATTTCCTTTTCTCACTTACATGATGTCCAAATTCTATTCATTTCCAAGCAGGAGTAAAACCCTAGTCCTGCATCAGTTATTTGGCATTCTAATATCAATCTTGCTGGGGTCAGTGTGCTGTTCAGCACTTCAGGGGGTGCTTTGAAGCACCAAAACTGAAGATATCCAGGTGGGGAGGGGGAAAAAGATATTTTCTAACAGGTAAATGGGTGTCTTTGAGCTGAGCTTCAGCATAGCAACAGCACCAGGCCCAGGGGCAGCTCTGGAAGGCTCAGCATGGTTCATCTCATTTTAGGGAGCCCCAAACAGAGCAAGGAGCCTCAAAAAGGGCATTGGGACTTTCTTCAAGAAAGCACAGCACTCTTTATTATCCTCAGACTCTCTGCTCCTGGTTGGCTGAGAGAGTGGAGAAGGAAAAAAGAGGGGAAAAAATTAAAAAACAACAGAATGCCAGGATCAGCTTGTGCATCTTACAGTGGCAAGGAAAGGAGACAAGGGTGCGGATCTAGAAGAAGCACTGGAGGAGAGCCCCAGAAAGCACATCTTTAAGGTTAAAGAAATGGATTTGTACTCAATTTCTAACATTAGGTGGGCCTATCATGGAAAATATCCATCTTTCTTCTGTGACTTATGAATAATGTTAAAGAATAAAATACAGAGTGACCATGTCATTAAGGTATTAAAACTATCATATATACAGCACAAACCAAAGACATAAGATCTATCTGTTTGAACAGTTCTGCATTTTTAAATACAGCATTGTACCTGTTTTAAACTTTACTTTCAGTGAGTGCAAAATACTTTGTTTCTTCTGTCCCTGCTAACTGGGAATGCAATATCACAGAATATTTAGGGTTGGAAGGGATCTCTGGGGGCCACCCAAGGCAGGGTCACCTGGAGCAGGTGACACAGGAGCACATCCAGGTGGGGTCTGAACGTCTCCAGAGAGGGAGACTTCATTGGGCAGCTGTTCCAGTGTTCTGCCACCCTCAGAGTGAAGAAGTTCTCCCTCACTTTGGGGTGGAACTTGTTGTGTTTTGAGTTATGGCCCTTGCTCCTCGCCCTGTCACTGATCACCATCCTCTTGACACCGAGTTTGAGATATTTAAATGCAGTAGTGGTCCCCTCTCAGTCTTCCCTTCTCTGGCCTAAACAGGCCCAGCTCCCTCAGTCTCCCCTCGAAAGAGAGGTGCTCCCTCATCATTTTTGTGGCTTCTGCTGGACTCTCTCCTTGTCTTTCTGTTTTGATATTCTGGTTGAGAAATTCTGAGGCAGAACTACACAGATCTTGTGTCAAGTTATACACAGACAGAAAAGGCAGAGATGGCCCAGGCTGTGACAAGATAGCCTGAGAGTGGGGATTCTGAATATTGTGTGGAAAAAAACTCAAAATAAATAAGTACAGGCTCCATTTTAAGTCTTTACTATTTGCAAGACAGGAGAATGAATTCTTCCTTCAGTATATTTAAGCTGATTGCAGTTTACTGCAGAATTTTTGCCTGGACTTAATTAGAGTTAGCAACTTTGATTTCCTTTGTAAAAGCAGGATGCATTTAAATTGTATCACTGGGGAGAGGTAGGAAGAAGATCATAACAGGCTGACAATTTTTGCCTGAAAGGTTCCTCCAGCAAGTTGCACGAACGCCATCAGCAGGGGGTGGCTCACACAATTTGGCTGGTGGAGTCAGAAATAAAATCACAACCACATCTGGCTGATATTTAAATGTCAGCAGTGCCTGCAGTGTAACTGTGGCCCCAGAGAACTGGAGACAAAGGAGCTCAGGTACCTCATGCAATACCCAGGGTTTGATGTTCGTGTGCTGTTTGGAAGGAGCGAGGGGAAGAGTTAAACCTCAGAGTATTGCTGCGCTACATTCTGCCTCAGCTCTGCCATTATATCAATTATCCACTGAAAACTGGGTTTGGCTGGAATAGAAACAATATAATGCAACATTTTATATTCAAGGGAGCAGGCACCACAACTGTCTAACCCCTTTTTCCCCCCCATTAATGCCCATGTTCCCATCTAATCCATGAATTAGAGTGGAACATCCATCTAATCTTTGGGACAGGAGGTAAACTTGTATATTTAATATGATAAAAGTACATCGAGAGCTTAATTTTCTAAATCCTGACAAGCTTGAGGAGTTTCTTTCAGATGGTTAACACCTAATGTGCTGGAGCTAAGTTAATAATCAATTACTTGTGCAACATTTTAAGCCTATTAATTTATTTTTGGACAAAGCTAATCCTCATCTTGGGTTCATAGAAATGAAGTTCAGCAATATCTATTTACTGATACCAGCTGCTGTCTTTCTTCTTTTTGCTCTTTAGAATAAACTCTGCTGTGGTCATGAGAAAGGAGGAAGACAAAACCATTTACAATATTATCCTCAGAATTTCAGTTATTTCCATTAAATTTGGTCAGTGAGACCAAGGTGGAATCACTTGAGGGTTCCTGGGTGGAACAAATACACTTCTTTTAAAATAACAACAACCTCCCCCAGCATTTATACACAGGTAAAACATATATACTAATAAAGAGATAGTATAAGATATTATGAAGTTAAAAAACAAAAAAACCCTTTTGAAATTCTTTGTTTCAACTATCATTCTTAGCACTCTGGATAGCTGAAATTATAAACTGGGTCAGACAGATGTTTAAAAGCCCTAAAACTTACTAGATGTTCATTCCAAATACTAAATGTTCATTTCAAATACTAAATGTTCATTTCAAATACTAAATGTTCATTCCAAATACTAAATTTAATCATTACTGTTTAACATCTTTTTGTGTTTTTTTTTTTCTTTCCCAGGAGTGCTAACAAGTATTTCTGCCATGACAGCAGTTTTATCTCAGGTTCACTTGCACATTTAGTTTGTGATTAAAAATAAGACATTTAAAAATTGATTTCTTTGGTAGGGTAAATAAGAAACATAAAGCCTGAAAACTCTAATAATGCTATCCAAATCTCTGTGGAGAAACCTATAAAAATGAAACAGAAACCACAGAAGAGTCACAAGCTCTTCTCAGTCTGGAGCTCCAAATAAGGAGGCAACAGGACAGAAGTATTCTTATCTGCAGTGTTTTTGTGCTTCCAGAACTACTCACTGGACACATTTTTTCTCATGTTTTCACAAACTTGAGGTTAACATGTGTGGAAAAGTTAATATCTCACAGTTTTTTTTGTCTGTTATCCTCACACATCTCCAGTCAGCATTTCCTATGGAATCATGCAAGATATTTTGGGATTGGTCTCTGGGGTTGCTCTAATTTTGGCCAAAAGGATACTTTCCTGATAATAGCTTGTCCATACAGAAAACTTCCATTAGGAGCATGAGCTTTAAAATGATCCTGTCAAAACACTCTCAAGCAGCCTTATTCCTGAATCATGTTTATTTTCCCCCTGGTGCACCCTTGTATCACGAGTTCTGGTGTTTTCCCACTTCTTCATCCTGTAGCAGTCAAAGTTCCCATATTTTTTGTCAGCCCCCCTGCTGCTAACATGACTGGAGGTGATGGAATCTTACTGCCCACGGGTTTTTTTTGCTCTCTCCTGGTGATGACTCTCAGCACGGCTTCTCCACCACATTTTTCCCCTCTTTCCAACATCTTTGAAAAGGGCCAAGCTTTTCCACTCTGCTGCCTCTGCTGCTGCTGTCACAAAACACACAGTATTAGAATCTTTTCCTCTCTTCCCTCTCAGATTCATCCAATTCCCAGTTTTTAGCACTCCACCCTTAACAGAGCCAAATATTCCTTTTCAGTGAAAACAACAAAATCTTTCATTGTTGTTTTAATTTTCTCACCTTGACAAATTACCTTCCTTTCTGCAATGTTCACATTGTCCCAATACACACTCCAAAAACAGGGGATGCAACACTCAGTTTCTTTTAGAGCTTACCTTGAAGTTTTTTTCATTTAATAACCCTGAAACTCTTGCTTGAAAAGATGTGACACGCTGATTTTTCCCTGTACTCCACTGCCTGCTTTTTAGGAATTGGGTCACATTATTGTCAGGCCTATCAAGTACTGTAGAATTTGAAAAGCATTTCCTCTGCAGCAAGAAAGAAAGTTGTTGAAATATCACAGAGAAAGATTGATTCATCTCTCAAGAAAAAGTCGCTGCTGTCTCATGGGTAGTTTTGGCAAAATCATCTACTTGGATTAATATCAACTGCTTACTTCCTCCTTTCCTTCCTCCTTCCCCAACTGACTACTTAGTCCTAGAGAGTGAGGCATATGAAAATCCATGTTTTCTTGAGGGCTTCTCTGTTTCTGAAATTATATCCTGCCATTGGAGACCAATAAAACTGCAAAACTTTGTGTAAATTGCTCTTGGGTTGGAAAATTACTGATTTTGCAAGCAAAGGATGTGACTTTATATGGTAAACAAGCATCATTCATTCTGGCCTACTCTAAAATAATACAAGGCTTCAGAGACAAAATGGAAACAGAAAAATAAAAAAGCAAAGAAACAGGAAAAGAAATCCAGGTGTCCAAGAACAGTTACTAAAAAACCTAAAAGTCAACTAAATGTCATATTAAATAATTTGGTGTCAATTACCTTTGCTGAAGCCACACAGGACCCCCAGGCAGCGATTTGGGGACAGAGTCCAAGCCATGAGTAGCTACACACATACTTTGGCAGTAATTTTATATTTAATCTCCTTATTTCTGACTTAGTGTTGAGGAAGAAGAATAATTTGTTCTGCATTCATGTACATTCAAGTGTTCTCCTGTCTATTGTGCTGCTGATTATTTTGTTTATAAAATAACAAACATTTCTGAGTATGTTTTTTCATTTGCTATCAGTAGTAATTTATCTGATTTAAGACCAACTACATTTTGAGCTATGAATTATACAGAGATCAGATTAATAAGCCAAGTCATTCTTTATCTTTCTCAATGAGAATAATATTTCTTGTCTTCTTTCTAAAGCGTTAATTTTTGAAAATGAACAGAGTCAGCAATGAAAGCATCCTTTGCTTGCCAAAGAAATAAATTTTCGTGTATCACATGGGGGGGTTCAGTTTTAACTGAGTTGCAAAGAAGAAATCACCATTTCAAGCCATCCAAATTACTGTAGATTTACAATTCAACCAGGAAATAAAGACTTTGGTTGCTAGAAAATTTTACAGCTTTAATACATCTTTTATCTTTCTGTGAGTGACTCTTTAAGGGATGCTTCAATTTTCTGCTGGAAGAGACTGCTCAGACATGAATTCCCAGAGATGAGCTAAGTGTTGTGAGAGAAGAGAGCATATCCCTCCATGGCTATCAGCTGTGTTGTCAAATTCACCCCCTGGACAAAACATCCAGATAATCCTGCTGAGTGGAATAATCAGTTTCTTCTCCAGAAATTCCTTGGTTTACAGTCTCAGCAGCCGCTCTGGTTTCTGTGTTTGCCTCCTTGCCACTTGGCACAAAATCTGTCACCATTTTAAGTTCAAAATGTGTAGGTTTTTTTGCCCTACATTTTCACTAATGTTCTTTCACGCCTCCATCCCTGTTGCGTTCCTCCACTTTCATCCATCCCTTTGGAATTAAGTAGCATAAATTCTACTGAAGCACACAATTAAAAGTCAACAATGTGTTTATCCACCACACACCAAGAGGTCTGTCCTGAGCAAGCTACTGCTGTAAAACAAATATACAAACACCATAAAGATTTTATCAGGTGAATGACTGATCAGATGGGATGCAGAAATAAGGACAGAGTAGTTTCACTGCAGAAAAGACCTTAATGATACACAAGAATTAGAATATCTTCTCACCACAAACTTGCCACCCATTTTCTTCACTTCCCTGACACAGTATTCATTTTGGGATTTCTCACATAGAAGCAGAAGAAATAAAAATCCTTCAACTGAGGGGGAAAAGAAGAGATGGGAGAAAAAAGCCTTAGGGCACATGGCAACCTGTCAACACATGGAATAAACAGTGATGCAAGCCAGACTCGTGGCCCAAACTCCCCCCAGCGCAGATTCTGAATTAGGAAGGCATCACTGGAATGGCTCTTCATGCCAGGAGGGCCACAGGAGAGAAATGGAATAAAGCCCTCCTGATGAAGAGCACCCATGCTGGTTAGATTTCAGTTTGCACCTGCTGCTTCCAGTCTCTGCTCCTCAGCTGCTGGCAGAGCTTTCATGGAAACAGGAAAAATGTCAAAGTTTTCTCATTGCTGTTCTTTGAGGTCTTTGGTGTTTCTTCCATCCTTGATTTTTTTGTTTTGTTTCATTTTGTTTTGGGGAGGGGGTTTTGAGGTCCTGTTCTGTTGCCTGCTTGTTCATCATCCTCAAAATTCCCTGTTTTGAAATTCTGCTGCCTTCATCCATTCCTGACTGCAATGGATACATCTCCTAACCTTCACTGATTTCTCCCTCAAGGTGACCAGTATTGCCCTCCTGCAATCAGGAAAAAGCCCAGTTCTCAATTTTCAAATATGTATGTATCTATTCTGCTTACCTGACTTATTGGGCAAAATTTATAAACCAAAATTGCAAAGTGCTCTATTTAAACAAGAAATTTGGATAGCTGACCTTGAAGAATTTTTATCTTTTAAAGGCCTGACCTTTTATAATTTCCTTTGATTTCTCCTCGATGAGGCACACAAAACATTCAAAAAAATCCAGTTAAAAACATCCTTTGCTCTGTGTAACTTCCAAGAGCAAAGTTGGATAAAATTCCAAATAACTTTTAATCTTAAATTTAGTAGAATTCTTTTCTAAACCTCTGTTTCACATATTTTCTTCCACTGTCAGCCTGCAACCCTGTGAAAAGATAAGCCTTTTGCATTTGTTGAACACAAAAATATTCTAACCATGTCCTCAAGCCTTTTACATGGATTAAGTTTTGGCCACTGTGAGTCAAAAATTAATCCTCATTTTACAGACAAGAAGACAAAAAGAACAGTCACAACATCCTGAATTCAGCCTCCAGTTTTGACTTCTGTCTCCTGTCAGCTGGGCTCACAACAAGTACAAATTTTGACATCCTCCAAAACATACAAGGAGCTTCTAATATGTGTTAGTTTTATCAAAATATTAATGTTACAAACAAGTAAAGAGATAAGGTAATAGTAAGAGCCCTTGAGAACTTTGGTAAGGGTGATGAGAAGGCCAACCAGAAAGCCCAGCTCCCAGTTTTGGGACTTTAAGACATGACCACCTTTGCCACCTCCATGATTTTCAGAAGTGCCTCTGAGCTGCAATGAGTCATATCATGCTTTCCTTCATTTGCTTGCTCAGGAAGATTATCCTGTGGTCATAAATTATCAAAGGGAACTTCCTTTGTTCAATTGTCTCTGCTGGTCTGACAAAGTGAGCACCAGGAAAAGCCACCCCTGCTCAGAACCCATCTGAAAGGGGAATAGTGCCACAGGTAAAAATAATTTTAAAACATAGATTAAAGACCACTTTAACACCCAAGAAAAAGTTGTCATAGAAGTCAGTCAAGGAAATGGTAAATCATTAAAATGATCAAATAAAATGAGATGGGAGTATTTGGCTGCAATTCCCACTGCTTAATGTTTTTCCCCATTCCTGGTCAGAAATGTTCCTGACAGAGCATTTTCCAGAATTTTATTCAACTTATTCTGAAATGTCATAATCAGCAGGAGTGACAGAGAGCAGCCCAGTGTTCCCAGCAGCAACAGTGGCAAATAACACCCTGTGGGCATCACCATTCTTACCTTTGTCTGCAGACCTCAACTAAACCAGTGGCAGCTTCCCACACATTGCCCCAAATCCACCATGCCAGGACCATTGGTCTGGCTCACTCTACTGCTCAGGACATTTTCATTATTTCATAGCACATGAAATGTTCTATATTTCCTTTTAGCATCTCGTTTTCTTTATTTCACAGCACATATTTCAGCCTTTGCACAGAGCCACAACATGAACAACCTCCACTACACATTGCAATCCACACGTGAAGGAAAAACGTTTTGAGTTTTCATTTCTCGAGAAATAGATTTCTTTCCCTCTTCCACAAATATATTTCTACCATTCTGTGGAAATGTCCCCTGGAATGTTACATCTTAGACTTCCTGGATATTGGAGAATTTTTATAGGTGCTTGAGACAAAAGTCACAAAGATTTGTTTTTGCAGAACTGTCTCCTGTAACACCGTTTCATAAATTGAAGAAATAAATCTGTGGAGTGTTGAGACTGCACTTTCCCCTGGGGTCAAAGCACTGCCTGACCACACACCTGGGTGTTGTGGGTGACAGCAAGCTCCCATGATCCACACACACACACAATGACTAAGAAAAAGGGCTCTATACTAACCTCCAAAGTCCTGACATATCAGTCCCAAACAGTCATTTAGATCTCATTGTGGTTTGCTTTGCAAATAAAGATCCCTGATTGAGTTTGTCTTTTTTATTTTCTCTTGCTTCACTGTAAGTGTAATCATTTAAAATTTTTAGTGATTTATTTTTGCCTCTGCATGAATCCAGTGACAGATCTCCCTTCCATGCACCCCACCACCTTTGTGAGTCTGGGGAAATTGAGGATCATGTGGGCTGCTTCACTACGCTCCTCTGGAGGAAAAGCCAAAACTCAAAAGGGATGGTTTTTCCTTGGTGTTGGAAGTGTCAGATGTGAAATCCTCGAAACAAACTGGGTCAGACACCAGAGACCTTGAGTGCTGGCAGGGTTCTAGCCCAAGATAAAATTCACATGCCCAGCCATGGAAGGCACACCCTGAGGTGGGCTCTGTCTCTGCTGCTCCACTCCATCTTTCCCTTCCCCATTTTCCCCATGAAAAGATGGGAGAGCACAAAGAGGAGACTTGAGTGCCTAGAGGCTCCAGCAGAGAGAGGGAATAAAGAGCCCAGAGACTCCAGACTCAGCAGAGGTAACTGCTGCTTTCATTTCCAGAGGACTTCTCCCCCAAAATCTCCCGTATTACATCATGGCCCTGCGGACCTGATGTTGGAGAGTGAGAGAAGACAGGTTGATTATCTGAAAGGACTTGGATGCCTGGGCCTCAGCCCAGACTTCTGCAAGCACTCAATGAGTTACTCAGGGTTCATTATATATTAGAGGAAACTGGTTGAAACCAAAAGAATTTTCATTTTAAACCTCTCTAATAGTCAAATCTGATGTTTTTAAACAAAGATGGGACTTGCTCCTGTTTTATGTCTTTGAAGGAATGTATTTAAGATAATAGTTTTTGATATATATTTGTAACACACCCATGAAAAATCACGAATTTGGTCAAATAAAGCTGGTTGTAAGTGCTCACTTAAAAATAAAATCACATTTGGAATTAGTCTTGGACATGAAATAGATATACTGTATATATATTTTCATACACTGAATCTAAGAGATGCTTTGCACATCTCTGCTGAAAGGAGTTAAAGCTGCCACAGGGAAAACTTGAAGGAAAAATTACATTTGAAATAATAAGCTGCAATGAAACCACTTTCAGGCAGATAAGCCCTTTCAAACAAAACAATGTAACCAAGCCACAGCACGAAACACACAAAGAACCAGAGCTGGAACTTTATGCAGTCTAAAATTTTGACTTAAAATTCAATTGTTTAACACAGCTTGCTAATTACTGGAAATACTCAAACAATTAACTGAAAATACTCAAAACATTAACTTATATAACCTACATTTTCACTTACTTCTTGCAGCAAAGAATTTTGGGTGAGGCTCAGCATTTCCAGAAGTTGTCACTAAACAGAATCATTGAATATTTTGGACATGAGTGGCATCCCAGACACATGAGGTCTGTAAAGGACTCTTAGCCTTAAATTGAGGCAGAAATACTTGATAAAAGGTAGCCTGCACCTTCCTCTAAACCAAAAAGTCTTCACAGACTCCTCCAGTCACACCAAGACTGTGAATGTATCTCTGCTTTGCATGGAAGATGTCCATGGATGCCAAAGCCAGGAAAGCAGGCAGGCAGAGCCAGTGCAGCTGTAATTATAACATGAATTCTGGAATTCTGCTGTTTAGCAGTGAAAAGCAAACCTTTCAAAATGGGATAAGAGCAGACAGCTCCTCATTCTCTGCAGGATTCCGCTCTTTCACTAGATGTGTTGATAGTTTTGGCTGCGGCACACACACCACCAGGCGGTTGTCAGGATCTGCTGGGATTTTTATTTGATCAAATAGCTTTTCTTGATAAATGGGTGAAGCTATGCCATTCTAGGCACAGGCCTACTCGTCTGCATTCTGCTCTGTCAAGTATAGATCCACATCTGGAGCTGGGGAATTGCTGTATGTTCCTTTGGCCATTTAAACTCTTAAAGGAAACCAAGGGGTGTCCTCAGGCTCACCTTGACAATGACAAGGGTGGGGAGCCCATTCCTGAGGACACTGGAGAAGAGGGGATTCAAGGGCAGTCTGTTCTCCTGTGGCCCCAGGAATTCATCACTGGTGGTGTCAGATATCTCATAGCTTCAGGGAACCAAGAGATGTCCTTTCTGAAGGACGTTATCAGCCTTTGTTCTTAATTTAACACATGCTGACTGAAGGACAGAGATGTCATCATAATATTTGGCTGCAGTTTCCCTGACTGTAGGTCTAAGCCTGTTTTCAATTCTCTGCCTCCTGCCTTTCCCCTACATGGCTTCAAAATCTAGGCAATTATAAATCCAGTCTCCTTAAGCTGTCTCTCTTTTTGATTATTATTTAATATAAATCAACAGTCATTGGGGGTGGGGGGGGCAGGGTTTTTTCTTTTTTGGGGGGTGGAAGCTTGAGATAAACATCAAATTACAAAATTGTTCACCTAACTGCACAAACCAGAATTTTAACAGGTTGAAAATGCAGTGTGCTGAGAAATGTTTGAAACTATCAGCATGGGCCAGGTTGGAAAGAACTGTGTGAACACCACAAAAACCAGTGAAGTGTGTTTCTTCCACTCAGATTTTATTTTGTAGAGGCAGAATGAACAAACATTAAGTTTTCTAAAAGCAGTATTGGCAACAACTGCCTTCAGAATAGCAACTTCTAATGATAAATATACATATTAATATTAAGGTTCTGTAGGTATACATCTGAACAGACTTTGTTTCTCAGGTTTGAAGCATGATTATACCATAATCAGATGAATAAAAAATATCAGACAGTTTGAATGTTCAAATCTGAAAATTTATAGCTATCTTTCCTGAATTTACTGTGACCTGTAACTATACACACAATTATTTCCTCTAAAAATTTCCACAAAATCTATTTATAATTGCCTTAGCAACCTTATCAAACCTATCCTTCAGCTGCATCCTTATTTTACCTCTCAAGGGTGCCTTTTACCTGCTTTGCAATCACACATTTTTCTGGCCCATACATGATCCTCAGGGGCAGAGAATAGTGAGGGGAAAGAGAGGTGGGGGTGAAGGGAATGTAAGAAGAAATATTGCTACTGGCTTTCTGTAAAAGAACTTTTAGCACCAACTGCAAAAGTACATCTATCCTGCCTCTTTGCAAGAAACTGAGGATGTTAAAGGAAAAAAGAAGCTGGCAATAAAACCTGGGCCACAGTGCAGAGTATTCTCAGTGAATCACTTGGCAGTCGCAGTGCTCACCTCAGTGTCCTCTGCTTTAATTTAGATAAGCTGCCAACTGGATGGAAAGATTTTCTCCATGAACACTTAGAAGAAGAGCCCAAGTCGCTCTCATAATAGAAACAGATACTTTTTCTTATTAGTTCCCTAAGGCTGCTGAGGAGAAATAAAGATATTTTGAAAACAACACCATAACAACAGAACAAGGAGAACAAGGAGGAGACCTGAATATTTTCCTTTCACTGAAGCTGTTCACATGTCTTGGCCCAAGCTGAAGGGCTCTGGGACATCAGAGCTTTGTCTTTTCTTTTGGAAGGAAAGAAGAATCTTTCCCCAGACCCAGGTCTCTGCTAAAAGCTCTTCAGTGGGAATTTCATCTTTTTTTCTTTTCCTTGTTTGCTCCCTTGGGAGGGTGATTAGCCCCCAGGAAGTTCTGTGATGGAAAGCAAAACCCAAGGCAGGCAGCAGGTCACACTGTGTGAATATATTTATTTCTGGCTTTTGATGGAAACTAGCTACCTTTAAGCTACGAATTAAGACCAGCTTAATGAGCTCGAGTGGTTTCATTCTCAATTAAAATCCTTGTCCTGCTGATGAGCCTGAATGCTGCTCCTGCCAAGCTGCTAGAGAACACAATCCCCCTTACCTGAAGAGGAGTTTCACAGGAAGCCAGATAAACAGGAATAGATAGGGAGGGGGCTTGGTTAGGCTTACAGAGTCTTTTAAGGTACCTGGTTTTAGTAGATTATTCTTATTCTTTGTAGTCATTAGGCGTATGCAGCCCTCAAAGTGTTTATCCCCTGACATTCCAAGTGAAATAAAATCTGTCATTTATCATCCTCACTTTTATAGGACATGGAATAGAGACAAGGAAAACAAGAGGGCATAAACCCCTCTGCTCAGCAAAGGAGCCCAGCCAGCCCTGAGAGAGTCTTGGGCTTCCCAAACTGCTTTCTTCTCTTCATGGATTTAATTCCACGAGCTCCAGAGCAGCTGGCAAACAGTGCCCTGTGTGTGTGACTGAGGCTCTCAACCCAGCTTCATTCATTCCTGGCTCAGCAAACTTCCACAAGTCAGCTCCCAGTGTCTGTGTGCACACCCTCAGCAAATATCAGCTAATGCTGATTAAAGTGATCCTCTTTCTTGTGGGTTTGGAAGAGAATGCCTTGCTTTTCACCAGCATGCACATGGACATTGCTGGGACCACTGGAGCTTGGGCAGCAGAGCTGTGAAAGAGAGCGAGCACCAACGTTCAGTGAGAGGCAACCCAAACACAGCAATGCAGTTATTTGGTTTTTGAAAAAACAGGCCTCTCTCAAGTTCCCATAAGCCTGAAAAATGTTTTGTGGTCTTTTAGCTTGCTCAACAGGCTACTTAAAAATTACTTTTCCAGAAAAGAAGAATTGAATAAGACTGAAGTCAGAATAAATTCACAAAACCTTCAAAGGCACAAGGGGAGTGTAGACTCAGCTCCTAGTGGCCAGGTCAGAACCAGATTTAATTTAACCAACCCAAACCATGCTATAATTCCATGTAATTGCTTCTGTGCCTTAAGACTTATTAATTTTAGCAATGTAAAAGGTGTCATCCAGCCATTCCCCCCCAGGAGCCCAGCATCTCCTCTCCCCAGGAAGGGCGCTGGGGGCTGCTGGCCACCCCACAGCCCCACTGTGGGCACCCCCCCAGCCAGACCTGGCTTCCCCCAGCTGCTGCAGATGTTTTGGGGTGTGGGCCAAAGGAAACCTTCTGAGGCTCTTCCTCCCTGTCAGGGAGGAACGCCAAAACAGTCAAGAAATGGGAAATATATAACTTTATTCAGCCTTCCAAACCAGGAGGGAAATGCTGCTGTTGGATTGTTCGGGAGGGTGTAAGGGGCCAAACTCTGCCATTGGAAAAAAAAAAAAAAAAGAGAAAGGAAAAAAAAAAAAGGGAGTTGCACCTGTGTAACTCAAACATCCCTGTCTGCATAAAGGGGGGACAAATCTTCTTTCCATTTCAACAGATAATAGATAATTTTTCCAAGACTTCTTCAGACAAGCATAAAATTGCAATGTATTTTTTTTTTTAAGTAATTCCAGAATGGAACAAGGAACATTTTCCTACACAAATCTGTTACTTTATCTTATCACACTGGGATAATGATGTTTTAGTTGCCTTCAAAACACAAACAGCCCAAGAGTCTTAATCAGCCAATTCTTTGTTTAAATTAGATTTTAATATGAACTGTGCCAAGCTTGTCACCAACCCAAAATTTCACTTAGTTTTTAAAATTCTAGTTACTTTAAAGTAAACAAATAAAACAGCCCGGTAGAAGGGAAATATACTTTATCTGCTTGTATTTGAATTTTCTGTTTGTAATTTTTCCTGCCCTGATCATGCACAAAGATGTCTTTTTGTGGAAACAATGCCAATTTTTGAATATCACTCATAAGGATTATGAGCAGCTTGAACATTCACATTTCTGCAGACACCCTGGCTTGTAGACCTCTCTGCAGCAAACTTAACAGATTATCTGAGTAATTAATAATTTCACTGAAAAACTGAGCTGTTCAATTTGAGATAAAACCACTCCAAGAATTCCAAGAACAATCCTTGAAGGCAAAAGACTCAGCACATCTGCTACACCCTTGATCTACAGGATGGATTTTCATTTTTTTTTTGGCCCCATAGATGGATGGATGCATTAAGAAACCACTAGGCTCCTGTTCAATCTCATCTTAAATATGAACAAGGTGGTTATCAGTTATTCCACTTTCTTTTGGTGTGCAATGGTTTAAAAAGCTGAAATTGCACTCAATATTTAAGCAAGTCAACATAACACACTCAACTCATGCTTTTTCAGGAGATTCATGGCGAGTTTCAATGATGAGAACAGCATTTTTCCTGTGGGCACAAACCTTTTGAAACTCCCAGTCCTGTAAATCTCTGAGAGCTGGAACACCCTCAGTACTCTGTGCCTGGTGAGCTTGGAGCCCTCCAAATTGCTCTGGCAGCAGGGCAGGTATTAGAATATGCAATTATTTATGGCAGTAATCAAAACCTTGTGGAAATAATATGGTTCTGATGACAGATAGGCAAAGCTTTTGTCAAGGTAAGAATTAAAGGCTTAACATTATAGGTGAGATTGAAAATGTAACCAAACCCCCAATTTGGTGAATTTACACAGGCATTCAGAAAAAGAAATAAGTGCACAAACCACACATGGGTTCTTTCACCTGGGTGGAAGAGCACAGTGGAGCTGAGAGTGTCAAGCCACAATGCCAGTCAGTCATCTATTTCAAGGACCTGTTTTTCTCACATTGCTCATAAATGTGTACAACCACTGTAATTCAGGAAAAATTCCTCAACAGAGCAGTGGAATCAGAAAGTAGTCCCTGGGAAGCCAATTTATTTTATTTTGCAAATTAGTCTCTTTACCTTTAGTTATTTAGTCTCTTTACCTTTAATTATTTATTCATTAATTGTGAATTAACTGAAGCCTTGTTTGTGTCAAGTTTGCTCTTCAAGCAAATTTGGGTGCTCCAGATGCAAACACAGCCTGCCTGTTCTTGGACTATTTGGTACATTCTTAACTTTGTGTTTGAGGGCCTGACAGTTCAGAATGAAACACTTTACAAATTACACACCTTTCTTTTCATATCAGGC
Source organism: Pseudopodoces humilis (assembly GCF_049639895.1). Lineage (NCBI taxonomy): Eukaryota > Metazoa > Chordata > Aves > Passeriformes > Paridae > Pseudopodoces > Pseudopodoces humilis. The sequence continues at coordinate 111,890,332 of NC_142201.1, forward strand.
CAAATTATCATTTATTAACAACAGTGATATTGAAGGTTATGGCACCTAAGGAAACTTTTTTTATTTTCCAGGAGCTTCTTTATATCTACATATTTCCATAGTCTGAGACTCTCACTCTCACTAAACACCACAGCCATACCTCGCATTAACTCAGTAAAAAACCACCAGTGTCCAAGGGTAATGGATTCTGCAGCTTATTTACAGGTTTTATTAGATTAGGAAGAAACCATAACTTACACAAATATTTTCTGAGAAGGCGTGAACATGCATGTTGATGTCAGGAATTCCGTAAGAATTTTGGTTCAGATCATTTGGGAGCAGCCCTGTGGTGGCTAAATCCTTTCAGAGAAACACAGTTAGGAACATGCAAGGCTTGCTGCTGCTTAGGAAACTGTTTTCTAGGAGTGATTTCTACAGGCAGGTGAAAAAAAAGCCATTTCTTTTCCACTACACCCATGATGCAAAGGCAAGTAGAGTGCAGATGCAGAAATATCTGTCTGAAAGGGAAGAACGAAGGCCTGGGATAATGAAAGCTCTGTATTTCAATGCACAAGAACAGTCTTTATGTTTGTGGCAACAAAACAGAATTCTTTTGTAATGGATCATCCCAACCTCACCAAAACATCTGGTCATCTTTTCCCATCTGGACTCTTTTTTTGCTTTTTTTTTGTTTGGCTTTGCACATCTTGGGGCTGGTGAAGGTGAAGCAAGTGCTGGCAAAGAAAACCAGTCAGAAGGGTTTGATGGTTTGGGGCTCAGCCAAGAGAGTATTGTCCAAGTTTTCCACATTGACCCCCAAGTGCCTGAAGTCTCCAGCAAAAGAGAAAAGCCTCCCATGAGACAAGTAATTCAATCTTTTTCTGGCTGGCTCAGGTCTTCTTACCAAAGGCTACGAGTTCATCACGACCTTAAACGAATTAAATGGAACTCTCTAATTCATAGCTATTGAAACATCACCTGCAGCTTTAACTCTCGCTTGGGAGACCTGAAATATGATAACTATTTCCAGTTACTTCCATTTTCAGAAATCCTCTGTACATAAAAAAGTAATGCCAAGGTATTACATGGCCCTAAATACATGGCTGTTATCAGTGCAGAAGGATTAGCACTTCATCCCTTCATAAACAAAGCTCACCCACTTTGTGTTCACACTGCAAAGACCCTCTTAAAACTTGAATCTACAGCCAAATGACCCAAATTAGCTGAGATGAATGATGAAGACTCATCTATTTCTATGGGTTCATGGCTGCCTAATTTTTAGTCTAACAGTGGGTGTGATGTTTGTGGCCTGTTCCTCTGCCCAAAAATAAACCTTCAACTTTTAAAAACACCAAAGTTGGAAGCAGTTACTCTCTGATAGGACTTCCCTCTAGCAATCTTTTTAAAGCAGAACTAATACAAGTATTTTAAAAAATAAAATAAGACTTTAACTAACAATTCTTCTTACTTTGACAGAGTTAATCCTTTTTACCAGCAAAGACTTTTCCTTCTTATGTTCAGAATTTCATTGAGCTCTGACTTTCAGTCTTATTTTTTTCTTCTTTCTTCAGCTCTATCCAGCCCCTATCTGGAGGTGTGCTGCAAATGCTCTGTGCTGCTCCAGACACTATGGTTTGGGGAGTATCTGGTGAAAGTGAACAACAACTCCCAGACAGTTTTTAATCTGTTGTGAGTGGAAATGAACCTTAAAAGAGGTGAAAATCTTTCAGAGAATGAAGACAAGGGACTACTGAAATTTGAAAGGAATGGTGTGAAACGGGAGAGGGTGAAGAGCAGCAGGAACAAAAGTGAAGGGAGGTGGTCAAGGGATCTCTCAGCACTTGTGAGGTTGAATCTGGACCACTGCATCCCATCCCCACCTCCTCAGTCCCCAAGACAAAACCAGACCTTGATAAAGGTTTCATAATGCAGGTACCAGGGTGAGCAGGGGCTGAAGGACATGTTCTAGGAGGAAAGGCTGATGGACTGGGGCTCGTTCAGGCTGGAGAAGGGGTGGCTCTGAGGTGACCCAGCAGCCGCCCCCACTGCCCACAGGGAGGTCATCACGAGACAGAGGCAGGTCCTTCCCAGGAGTGCACAGCAGGAGGATGGCAGGCAGTGGGCAGAGGATGAAACAAGCAGTTCATACAGGAAATATGGAAATTTTCCTCCCCCGTAAGATCAGTGAGGCAGTGGAGCAGTTCCTGCCCAGTGCAGTCTCCAGCCTTGATTTATTTCAAGACCTGTCTGGATCAAGCCCTGAGCAACCCTGGCTGAACCCATGGCTGACCCTGCTCTGAGCAGAAAGCTGGATTTGAGGCTTCTCAAGCTCCCATGCAAACCCAGTTGCCCTCTGATTCCATGAAAATTCATGTTTGCCCCACAGGTGTTTCTCTCAAGACTCTTCCAAGCTTCACAGAGCTTTTAAGAGAGCATTATAAATATTACAGTGGACTTTAGCCTGTTCCCCTATGATCCTGAAGTCCTGCTGTCACTACTTTGCAATGCAAAAGAGACCATCAGCTATCTTGTGATATTTTCACACACACCTTGCAGCAAAAAGGTATCAAGGTACAAATTCTGTATTAATACACCTGCAGGGACAGTCAAAGACAAGAAAAAGAGAGCACTTAAAAAAGGGCTAAGAAAAGGTATTACTTATATAATAATATTCAGTGAAGCCTAATAAATACAGAGAAAGAACAGCAGCCACAGTACCATGTAAAGCTACCACAAAAAAGAATAAATATTGCAGAAAGAGGTGTACAAGATAAGATTTTTGTGTCATGTAGCATTTTGGGCCTCTGGGGCACCTGCAAGCCTTAATTTACTGCACCAGGAGCTGTTGGTGGACCCCATCACCACCACCCCACCCTGTCCATCCAGCACTCAGCCAGGCTGGGGAGGGCACAGACTGTGCTGGGGCACTCCAGTTTCTGTTTTGTGCTGTCTCATGGATGCAGGTTTCCTAAGCAGCTCAAAGGGAGAACAACAAGGAGAATAACACAGCCTCTCTAGAAGAACTACCACACGTGAACTGCTCAGAACCCACCCCTAAGAGCTGTGTATCAGAACCTGAAGCACCTGCCACACTTATGGCCACTCGAGTAAAAGCAGAATTTAAAGAAATGGATGTGCACTGTTGTCCACACATGGTGCTAGTCTCACCAACAAGAAAATGCATCCCCTGCAAAGTTCAGAAAGGTAAGGCAGGCATTATAGAGAAGCACGTTTTCGGAGGTGCTATTATTCCCTTGGAAGACACTGTTCAATCCTTTAGCAGCCCCAGCAATTGGTAGGAAGACAGTGCATTTGCAGAGTCTTTTGGAGCATTTTAACTGATGTCACTGCAGAAGAATGGCAAGACTACCAGAGCAGCCAGCTCAGCCTCTACTGATACCACTGAGAAGATAAATATTCCCCAGATCTCAGCTGGATGAGCCAAGCAGTAAAGCTCAGCTCTCAGCAAGCTCCCAGCCGAGCACTGATTCTGTGTTTTAAGGTTTATGGGGTTTTGGTTTTAGCTGAGTGCAAGCACTCCGTTATCGACCTGTAATCTGGGCCATTTCACAGAGCCCTGTAGAGTAGCAGGGAAGATAAGGGTCTCTGACAAGTAATAACTCCTTTTCACCTCTATTTTTGATTCTATCTCCAGCTGTCAGCCTTCCAAAGGCACCTGTAATGAAAGCTCCTAGGCAAATGAAACCCAGGTCCCCTCCATAAGTCACAGCTAATACACCATTAAAAACACAACTGAGTATTTATAGCCCCCAAAAGAGAATACACACTGACTGCACAGAGACCATCCTGTGGGGATATCTCTGGGCCACAGAACTTGGAAACTCCATCCTTGTGAAAGATGGACTTTATTTAAGTCTCTGTTATGCTCAGCAACGTAATTATTTTAGTTAAGGACTGCATTAAAGAAGAATTAGCCAAAGTAAATTGTATCCCCCATTTTTGATCTGATACAGATATTTGGGAATGGGGATTGGTAGTAGTGCCCCTCTGCTCGACCTCTTTGCACTTTCCTATGGCCAGTTAGGGAACCACTGAGGGCATGGATATTCTGTGCTGCAGAAGACAGTAAATTTAATAGGTTTACAGGTTCCCTGCTTTGGAATGCTGCCCAGCCCTCAATGCAATCAGTTATAAGTTGGAGGAGTAAAGCTTTGTTTGCCCAAGAGCCCTGGTAAGGTCTCAAATAAAGTTTACTCAAGTACATTTGTAGAGGTGTCACTGAGAATCCCCATAAAAATAGTCCTTAAACTGCATTTAATGGGCTTTACTTGATTAATTGAGAAATATATTGGCTGATATTGGTGATTGGTAGACACCTAAATATTTTCATTTACAGGACTCTTAATAAGGAAGCATTTGAGAACAAAACTTTAATTCAAATAAACCCAAACAAATCAAACCATACAGATTTCTTTAACACATCATCTGAGTACAACATGTTGAACCCAGCAAATCAAGACCATGTTGACAACTTCTGACTATGTGTATCCTTACCAGCAAACACTTCTTTTCATTAGTATTGCCTTAAAACATAAAAACTTCTCCAAAATCAACATATATGCCTATACATATATTAAAAAAAAATAATTTTAACTAGATGTAATTCATCTTTTCTGGGTACAAATCTGTAAACTAATTGGAGACATATTAATTCCTACCTTAATCCACATCCTGAAAGTTATTTTTATTCTTTATTTTCCTTCAAGGCTTTTCAGCAATGATTTACGTGAGCTTTACTAAATCATCATCCAAGATCTACCTGACCATGTTTTCTCTACAACTAGAAAAAATGCTGCAGTTAGGAGGTTCTACGAACTCCAAATTCCAGTATTCAGTCTTTGCTGATATAAGTACAAATAAGACATCTTTTAAGGTAATGATTAAATTATTTAATTTACCAGACTCAAGGCAATCATTTTAATCAAGACAACCAACGAGCATATGAGAAAGGTAGAAGCAAAAGTAATTATTTTATACTTATGCAGCAATAGGAGAATTTATCCCAGTCCTAATGAATTCAGGGGCTACAAAAGACAAAAGCTTTGACCAAACCAAATGTCCCATCAGCTTCTGTTCTATGCTGAGTCCAATCTCAGATTTCCAGCACATTTCAAAAGCTTAAGTCTGAGCTGGTTTTGCTCTCTGAGCAAAATAACAGATATTGCCTCAAACTTATGTGTTTACAGTTAAAAGTAGCTGCTTGAACAACGTAATCTCAAATGTGAAACACTGGGGATTAACTCTGGGATGACACCGAGTGTGTTGTACAAATATTCAATTATATCTTCCAAAAAGAGGAAATCCTCACACAGTATCTTGCTTCTAATTACCACTGATAAAACATCATCAGTGCCATGAGAATTGCATGCACTATACTAAGGGAAATTATATCCAGGAACCTGAATTTCTTTTCTAAGAAGTTGACATCTGCAACAATTCCAAGAAATTTCTGTTTTCTCCCAAGGAAAAAAAATCTCTGCTTTCAAAATGGGGTAAAAATAATAAAAAAAAAATAAAAAAAAATTTAAAAAAAATCAGGAAGGAAAACTTTCAGAACTCAGTTAAACATAGAAAGTGCTCTTGGTAAGAGAATTAAACTGGTTGTTTGCACTTCAGAAAGGACATGGTAGAGGTCCAGCGAAGCCAGGAGCATGAAGAGCAAACAATCCCAGAGCAACTGAGGTGACATTCTCCCAAGAAGGAAATTTGGTCGTGGAACTTTCAGCAGAATAAACCCAAATGCTGCTTTACAGAAAACAAGGCAAAATTTTCCCCATCTGATTTGCAGCCTGGCTGACAAAGCTTGTCCCTTCCACAAGAAACCTCAGAATTAAGACCCCATCATATGTTCAAAACAAAAAGAGCATTTTCAAATATACCTCTGATTTTAAGAAGATATTCCTGAGCCTTTTATCACTTTGCATCACGCTTTGGCTTGTGGAGTCTCAGTTGCTCTGTAAAATAAGATTGATGATATAAAATCTGCTCTGTTTCTGATGAAAACATACCCATAAAAGGATGCAGCTGATTCTTGTAACAGTTTTCTACACATTCTATTATATTGGTTAATTACTTAGGAGAAAACTCTTAGAAACTTAAATAAAATTGAAGAAATGCAAAAGCAACAGTGCTGACTGATGTGGGGCTGCAAATACATTTAAAAGCAGGGCAGTCCAGAGAAACTGCATTTGTAACCCTTGTACTTCCAGTTTTACTTGTGCAGATCAGCACAGTGCTACCCCATTTTAAAGCACTGTTCCACTTCATTGTGTGCAATTAAAAAAGCTACAGAGCTGACTATGTTTTATTAGTGGAGAGCAGCTGGGGAGAGGAGAATTCCTACACAGCACCTTGTCATGTAGAAACACAAAGGCATTATTTTTATTAATTGTTAAGCAATTTGTCTGCTCTACCACCAAACAACTTTCCCTCATGTGCAATCCACAGCCCTGCCAAGAGAAGGCTGCCAAATCACCACTCCCTCCACCTGAAAGTCATTTTCATAAGCTCTTGTTTAAAGTAGAGACCAAATGGTTATTGTATTTTTGTTAATGTAATGCAACTCCATTATAACAACCTGTGGCAGATACACAGGATTTGGACGTTCATGCTAACAGATGTTTGAGAAGGGAACAATTCTGTTTGGGTTGTTTATATGCCAGCAGATCTTGTGCTGAATCTATATAAAAACCCTCTTCCTCCCCCCTGAACATATATATTAGAGAAAGAACTACATTAATCCCCAGTGTAAATCCACTGAAGTCAGCAGTGTTACATCAGCTATGAATTTGACCCTTTGTGGTTAGCTGACATTTATTTTAAAGCACAGCCATGAATCCATCTTCCCCCTGTCTGCCCACCTTCCTTCAGAGAGGATGTGCTGCACCAAATAATGAAGGGAATTATTGGTGGTGGCTTTCTGAGTATGAGCTGAACTTCTGCAGTTATCGAAGGATATGGTTTCACATGTTTAACTTTTGTATTTGGATAAAGGGATTACACCATGAGTAATGTCTAACAACCATTGCATATGGTTTATTTGCTTTCCAACATCTGCTGAAGCTCAAATCCAATTAAGAAAAAAATAAAAGAATCTAGAAACTAACTAAAGTCTCAGCAATGTACCAAATTAGTGACACTGCTTTTTTGCTTGAAGAGAAATGTTCCCATGTCCATGAGAACACAAAATGGCCCTGTCTCAGACCCACCTACTGATTTACATCACCGGTGCCAGTGCGAAATACAACAGTGAAAAGAAAAATAAACAGCGGAAGAACAACAAGGGGAAAAAAAATAAGTGTGGGACTGGGCAGAAGTGGAGTTTCCACGAGGATGTAATGCTGGGAGAGGGTGAGAATCAAAATAACAGAGGAAAGGTTTTGCTGGTGAAGTAATAACACAATAGAGAGAAACTGTGCAGCACCTTTTTGAGGTTTCCTTGAACAAATCTTCTATTTGCAAAGGGCTTGGGTGGCCTGGCAATCTCCTTCCTTATTTTCCCTGTGAATGCTGACATGTGGAACACGTCTTTGAAGGTCCATTAGGAGAGTGACTCCATAACAGATGGATTTCCCTGTTTATTAGCAGGTACAAGCTAATGACAAACAGCACAGTGGTTATTACCTTGTACTTAAATTATTTCCTTAGAAAAAGATCAGTACATTCAGTGATTCCAAGAAAATCAGGAACATGTTTCCAACTTTATTTATCCTAAAGAAAAAGGTGTCCACCATCTGTTTCTTTCAGGTTTACTACTCATATTTTAATTTCTCTCCTGTTTTGTTGGTTTTTTTTTTCTTTAAGGGTTCATCCCTTAAAACATCCCTAATCCTTGAGTGCCAAAATGGAAATCCTTTGGCCAGCAAGCATTACACTAGAAAACAAAAATATTGGTCATCTCCTCTCACTTGGTCCTAGCACAAAGCAGGAATTGAAATTTATTATTCTAGAAAAGGGATGCCTTCAGTACCAGCAGTATTTTTATACTTATTCTTTAATATAATTAAGAAAGCAAAGAAAAGAAACAAACAGAAAAGAAAGATGTTTCACTGATGCCCTGTGGTTGGTGTGGCCCTCTTCAAGTTGTTAGAACATGGAACAAAACGTTGGACTCTGAGATTGAGTGGTCATTTAAAAAAGAGGAGGGACAAAGTCCAACAAGCTGAAAAAATCTGAGGCTGTTTGAAGCCCCTCTCTCATCATTTAGGGAGAAATCATCTCACCAGCAAAGCTTGTTGGAAAGCTTTGTTGAAGTCCTCTTCCATTTTTCCATCTAGGGAAAGATCTTAAATTATTTATGCCCAAAAGAAGCTTGCTTAGACTGTAGGCAATACCTGGATTTGTTATCCAAGCATGGCAGTTTCATCTGTGCCACCATTTGGAAAGTTGTCACTCCTGTCAGCGTTTCTCTGAAGTGTGAAACAAAGACCCTACTTCTCTGATCAACAGCCGTTACTTATAGCCCCTACTTTTTATCTAAACTAGGGAATTGTAAATGGAATTTACCTTACTTTAGTCTTCTAAAATACTGAACACAAAGATATAATTAAAAAAAAAAAAAATGCAAGGAAATAGTTTCCTTGATTCTGTGGCAAATTCCAAATTAACAGAAAAAGTCTGGACTGTTTGAACAGATTCAGTCAAACTGATATTTACTGTAATAGCCACTGCACAGTTTGCTGCTCCATCCCAGAGCAACCATCAACTCAATTAAGTAAATGAGAGAATCAAGTTATTTGGGGAATGCACACCTCTAATTAGCTGGAATTATTTGTGCAGTTCATTCATTTATGGATAGATTTCTCAGCAAGCCTACGGCTTCCACCGCTTTCTCACTGCTCTACGGGGCTTAATTGCCATTCTGTTTCTCTTAAAAACCTTAATGGGTGATTGAGTGCTGAGGGGGAATTACAGGTGGGGAGAGTGAGATCTGCAAAGGACAGGCTGCCCTCAGTCACAGTGGAAAAGAACTTTTTCCTTCCTTCTGACAGCTCCCGTTGCCTGACCTGCACTCCTTGCTGGTACAGATGGCACCAGTGTGGTGATTGCACCTTGCCAGAGAGGGAATGCCCAGCTTGAACCTCACCTGGCCAACACCATTCTGCTCCTGGCCAGGCCTCCTTGCTGTGTTACAGCAACCTGACAGAGCAGCAAAACAATGACTCTCATCAAATGCTGGAATCGTGCCTGAGCAGAGTTTTCATGGCTTCATTTCCACTGCAAATATCCACATCACAGACACATAAAACCTGTCCAACACGTCTGGTTTCCTGTTAACGTCAAGAGATGGTCACCCATTCAGGGGAGAACCAACTACAGCTGATTTTTAGGAAATGTAACACAAATAATGAAAAAAACCCCAACAACTTATCAAATGCTGGGGCAGAGGATCTTCCTGTCTGATTCCATGAGGGAATGGAAGGCTCTTAAATTCTTCAATTTTTTATTTTTACTGCAGAGCACTCAAGACAGCTTCTTTCTTTCCTTTCAGTGGCTTACTGCACTTTGGCTGTTGAAAGGACATAGCTCTGTTTAAATTAGCAGGCTTCTGACCAAGTCAGTTATGATTAGAGCTATTCAAAAAAATACGTGTCTGATGAGAGGACTATTTTTGACTGATTAGAATATGGAGAATTTTTATTAAATTGGATCAGTTACTTTTCAAAAATTACAAGGAAAGGATTCTGACCACCGAGCTGACATATGTTTCCAGGGTAAATAAGTCACTGTCTTGCAACAGTAGAAAGAAAAGAAAACAGCTGCTAGAAATGGTGAGATGGAAAAAGATCAGGGAGTTTCTCTTTTACAGACAACATTTGGTGCCTGTTGTGTTGCTGAACCATCGCTGCATTTCTTCTAAGGAAAAATTTGCAGCTTAGCACATGCAATACATACGGACCATTGAAAGAAAGCAAAATACCCCGATATGCTGTGATAAACTGGAACATGACACCCAATTCCTGAGGCAATTTATGACCAGAACAAACACCCTCTTGGCCAGCAGCACGCACTGAGTTTGACAGATGGTTTGTTCTGCCTCCCCCAGCCCCCTGAGAGCTGCTGGCTCATCCCTTGGGAGCCGAGGAATATTCTCCTAACACCAAAGCAGAAATCATTGTCCAGTGGCTGAAATTCAAGAACTTCCTGCTGAAGTTGCTTGCTTCCCCTGAGGTCTGTTTTCAGATGTGTCACTTCAACACTTTTTCATCCTCTTTTGGCTGCTGGCTGCAGGTGTTTGGGTTGCAAGGGATGGTCACTGCAGGCTGGGGCAGCACCACAGCCCAGCCCAGGTTGCTAAGTGCTGCTGCAACACAAACAAGGACCTGGTGCTTGGCAGCTGCCTGAAATTAATGGGCTGGAGGGGAACTGAGGGACTTTCCAAGGGTTTTGGAGAAACCTTCAGCCAGCCGCTTCCCATTCTGGATCCCAGCTTTTCCATCTGTAAAAGCTGAGGCTGAGGTGCTGACTTCATGTGAAAGTGCTTGGGAACCTCCCTGAAAGCCAAATGCTAAAAACATGCCCCTCTGTGAGGAGTTATAGCCCATTTGTTTTAGTTATAGTGGACAATGTGAATTACATTTAGAGGAAAAAAAACCCCTAAAATTACTTCCTTAAATATATAAACTTTGCTTGCTGCTACCTTTGCTGATGATACAACTGCACAACATTTGGATATGTGGGGTGGGCATTGATATTTGAAACATAGTTCATAGAAAAGATATATGCCCTACTTTAAATGTCATCAGAGGAAAGATTATTTATGCTCTAGAGATTAAATCTGGATCTATTGGAAAGAAATAAATGCAGGTATGAGCTGTTTGATTGATTTTTAATTAGACATTTTAAGATGTATTTATTTTAACTGGCTTCAGGGGACAAATCATTATTTATTGCCACATCAGGTTTTACTGGAAACTGGAGGCAGAGAGTTCCTTTGCCAAACTTGCTGCAGACATGAGGAGAGATAGACAAGTCTCAGTCTGCAAATGGGACAATTTTTAGAGGGATCTTTTTGATGGCAAAGCAATCCCAAAGGGAAAACTCAGAGGAATTATAATTTCTGCTGGAAAACAGTGGAGCCCACACGGATGGCAAGAGATGATGTGGCAGCCTCCAGGAAGCCTGGGACAGAGCAGCATTTTCTCCCAAAAGCCTACATCCCACATCCCCTGTACTCATCACCCAAACTCCTCAGAAGGCCCTCCAGATAACAGATCCCTGCCCTGAGAGGTTCCCATCTCATCCCACCCCTCAAAGCCCAGTGTTTTCTGGAAACCACTCTTTCCCTGGTCCTCTACCCTCTGTGGCAGCAGCATCACTCATAAAGGGGTTTCAAGTCACTGTCCCCACTGCAGATGTGGGATTACACTCCCTGGCTCTTTTCCTGGGAAAATCAGCCAAGGGCTAAGGCCAGGAATAAGAAGGCTTTGAACAGCACAAGTCTCTTTCTCCCACAGTACTACACTGATTTGCTTTGCCTAGAGGGGTGCAGAGCAGAAATAAAGAACAATGTTTCCAGGCAGCTCTCACAGAAAAAAAATTATTACCTCTTTTTTCTGGCACACTTTCCAGAGTCTTAGCATGAGATATGAGAGCAACAGATCTCCCTTGGGCCTGGCTTTGTGGTCAGAAGGGGCAAGCTTGGGAAAAAAACCTGGCTCCCTCCACTGCTTCCCAGGCACTGACCAGCACTGCTGGATAAGTAACTCTGCAAGCTGAGTCCCTGAACCAGAGTCCACCCTTTCAGCAATAAATCTCAGCTCCAGGAGGCACCTTGGGAGCAAGGGACAAACTCTGGCTGCATTGGTGCCTCTGCCAGCTGGGACCTGCAGGACACACCTGACAGGGAAGGTGGTGCTGCAGCACTGCTGCTCATTCTGCTTCCCCCTTTCCCTTTCATAAAGGAAAAAAAAAAAAAAAGAAAAGATATCTTTGAAGATTTTCGTGGAAAAGAGGCATACCTGAGGCCAGATAGGGAATTAAGGAGGTTGGGAAAATTGATCAGGGACCACAATGAATATATGTGGGAAAAATCACAGTCCAGTAATTTATACTTCTCTCCAGAAGCCAACAGCTAAAGACTAAAGGTGGAATGCCCTGTAGCATAAAAGAAGCTAGATAATTATCTAATCAAGCCAATGCTTCTCAGAAGTGATGAATTCATTCAACCACTCTGGCACTGTTTACAAGGCACTTGGAAGATGGATATCCAATGAAAGCTCTTTAAATGTTGTGCACTGACAAGTTACTGGCATGTTTTGTTACCTGTGGACTTGTATTTCATTCTTGTCTGCCACAGGAAGGAAAAGGCTAAAATTTATAATTACCAAGGGTGCTCTTAAGTGGGGCAATTTTTCAGTAATACACAAAAAAGAAAGGTAAAAACTCCAACAACAAAACAATTCTTACATACACACACACAAAATACCCAATGAAAAACCCCAACCAATCAAAACAAAAAATTAATAAAAAAAGGCAAGTCCAGAATTTTCTTTTTTTACTTGAAGAGATAAATTCATGTCTTCAGAGAAAGACACAAATGGCTTTAGTGGCAACAAATAGATGAAGAATTCATAACTAAATAGCAAATGAGAGCAATTAGGCCAGAGTTTACAGAAATGCAGTAACCCTATTCATGTGACCAAGTGTCCTTAAAGCTCAGGTCTCCACCAGGAACTCAGACTCAGCATCTAAATGTGGGGGAGTTTCTCAAGATTCCCCTTCCTCCCATTAAAATCAAATTCAAAACTTCTGACTACAGAGAAGTACACAGGCCTTAAAAATATTTCAACTTTATTTCAGACTAACTCAGTGTTTTCAAAGTAGACACAAAATATTTATATGAATGAATAAATAAAGAACAAGCATTGCAGGTCAGCAAGTCAAAAGCTTTCCCCAGTTACTGCCATCACACTAAGTTCATATTTGCTAACTTTTCCTATCCCACTGTTTAAAATCACAGATGTGCATCGCAGTTCCAGCAGTTTTCAAAACAAAACATCATCAATAACTTGTTTAAGAAATAGTTGTCTAGGCAGGATACCGAACTTTTATCTGGAAGCCTCTGAAGACATCCAGAGTGGGGAAACAAAAAGGAGAACCAATCTACAAATAAAAGTGCAGTCTGGTGACTTCTTCATTTTCATTACCATATTTCAATTCAGAAAGACTTAATTACCTGCTGGGATCTGATTCTGATCTAAACCACTTCATCTCTTTAACAGTGAAAACTGTCCCACTGCAAGGAACTCTTTCTTACAGCACCACAGCAGATACAGGTAATGACAAAATTATTAGAAATAACTCCTAAAAGTTCCCACATAAGAGATGATTCAATGATTATTTTGGGGTGTTGGTTTCCAGAGAGCTCCTTGCCTGCCCAGTTTTGATAAATCTCTATCTCTTGCAGCACCACCCACGCTAATGTGCCTCTCTCCTTTCTGCTGTCCATTTTTTTATTTTTCTTCCAAGACAGTTATTAAAGGATTTTTGTTGTTTGTTGGGTTTGTTTTTTGTTTGTTTTTTTTTCATTTATTACAACTGAAGAAAAATAGTTACTAAAGTAATTCACAATGTATCCTTCAAGTTCTGACTTTGCCTTGAGGATTTCTAAATATAACACTTTAACCTCTCCAACACAGCAGTAGTTACAGTCTGGCAAGATCATTGTCCAAAGTGATGGAACACGTGGGACCAAGCTGAAGCAATGCTGTTCCTCTTGCAGATGAAAATAAAGTAATGCATTTGTGGGTCCATCTAATCCTTTCTTTGCTTTTTACAGGCCAGAGTTCCTCTGGGGATCATTGGAAAGTGTTCCCAAGTGCTGCACTCCACATTTAGGGGCTGGCTCTGCTGACAGATGTGAAAACACCTAGCCAGACATTCTCCAACAAATGCACAAGAGGATGCTGAGAGCATAAGTCATCACAGATAAATTTAAGAATAATGCCCATTTAGGATTTAGGCTATTTTATTCTAAACTGAGTTTTTTGTTTGTAATGAATTTTTTGTTTACTGATCTGCTTAGACTACAGACTTGCTGTTTTCTTGCTGCAGAAAGTCACCAGATGGGATGAAATTCAAAATGAAGCAAGTGTCCACTATCTGTATAAAATCTAAGTAATTTTAGACTGAGGAAACGAAATAGTCTGGATCTCACTGGTACCATTTAAGGTCCTGAATCTTTTCATCTAGTGTTAATTTATAATTGCATCTAACCATTTTATGCTTCTCCTCACATTTCTTGCATGTAGACACTGAAGCTCACAGTTATTTCCTGAAGTTCATCATTATTTTTATCTTTCTGTCTCTCATTCCTTTTCTACCACACATCTTCATGCCCTATAATCACACGATAATTCTTGTTTTTAATGTGTCACTCCAGGATTTACAATTTACCACAGAATGTCATTGTGTATGAACCTTAATCCAAATCCCCATGGCTGTTCCTGAATAATTTAGAAAGCTAGTCACAAACTGATGGCATTTCTTCCTGGTGGCGAGAAGTGTTTAGTGGAGCTCAGGAAAGCTTTCTTACAGCACTGCTTCTCTTCTCTGGGTGAAAATCCCTTGCTAATGTTCAGGATAATTTTTTGGGGATTAAACTCATAACAGCAGAATATACTTATGAACTTTAATTCTGACTTCTGGTTGCTTTATTCTCTGCCTCCTCAGCTAGCTTGAAAATAAATAACCCAAAGATCTTTATAAAATCTTTTCAGATACCTGATTCATTTCATCATGTTTCACTTCGACCTCATTTGGCAGAGGTGATTTATATTTTGAGCCCTTGGAAATAACAGGCTGGAGCACTGTTCACCGCCTGCTTGTGCTGCCAGGCATTTTAGGAGCTGTGCTGAGCCAAAAGCTGGCAGTGAAAGGTGGAAGGGACTCCCCTGTGCCCAACAAGGCCTGTCCAGTGGTCAGGGCATCACTCTCAGTGATCCCTGAGGGGCTGCTCAGCAAGGATCACTCCTCCTCCATTCAAAAAGTCCATTTAGGAGGCAAATGAGCTTTTGAACCACCAGCTCAGCCAGCCATGGCCATCTAACAGCTCTCCAATACCGTTCATCAGTGTCAGAGCAGCAGCACCAAGTCAAAATAAGGGTCCAGCACCACTCCTGTCTCCCAAATAATTCCTGTAGCTTCCACCTGCTTGCAACTCAGACTTTCTGAGCCTGACTTAATAAATTGCACTTTCTGTCAATTTTCTTGGATGCCTTTTAACAAATAAAACTTTCACATCCTCTGAAAGCGAGGCCTGTGCTGGTGTGAAGCCTGGATGTCACAGACATTGCAGGAGGAATAGAGGTGACATTCCTGTGATCTTCAGAGCTACCCAGATGACAACACACATCAGTACTATGAGTGAAATAACTCTTTTTGAAAGACATGCACAGCACTTCAACAGTATTCAGCTCTGATCTTTATCTAGGCTTTTATTTGTCTGGGTTTTTTTTTTAAACTCACATCTATTGAACTTTGAGGCCACAAATCGAAGAACAGGATCACTGCTGCAGTGGTCCTCCCTCATTTCTTTACTGCTATTTATTGCCCGGGTCCTATGGGCTTATACGTACCCAGTTGTTAATCTTTTAATTATCCTCAGTCACTCACTGAAAAGTCTGTCAAAAATCTTTTTGACAAAGACAGATTCAGCAATAGAGCATAATTTTACTTGCTTATAATGGAAAGGCAAAATATATATATATTTATTTTCCTTTTGTCATCACTGTTTTGAAAGCTTTGCTGTGTTAAAGTATGAAAAAACCAGCTGTACTTGCTGTTACTTATTCGAGAGATTAAGATGACAAAGGTGCCAGAACAAACAAGAAACACTGATTGACTGAAAATATTTTGTCTAAAATCTCTCAGGAATCCGTTCTTAGCATATACCACACATCTCTTCTTAATGTGGTATTACTGAACAGGGTAAGAATTGAGAAGATTTTGGTAAGTCACCACTCACAGACAGATAATCTTTTGTATAGAGGAAACTCACAGTGGGATTTCTCAATATGAAACTACTAAAAACACACCCAGAACACAAATGGGCCGAAACCACAAACAAGTTCCCAGCCCACAATATATGAGTGCACATTCCCTTGATGTCAGAAGGGCCAGAATAGAACCTTAAATCCAACATGTGCCTCTCAATTTTTGATCACATCACTAGAGGAAAGTGTGAGGACAGAAAAAAGTATGGCTGCAGCTCGGAATAAATTAGAGTAGCATAACTGCACAAAACACATGAGGAACTCAGTGTATTTATTCACCACTCAACTCCCAAGGTGCTGAACCACTTTCCTAAAGCAGAGTCTGTGAATCGATCATTTTTGCCCCTTGGCCATGAAGATTTCATTGTCATAAAGGATAAAAGATGTTTGCAAAAGCATTGCAACACAAATATTGTAAGGTCTTTATGGCTGTCAGGTGAAGATGAGGATTTTAAACACAGCATTCACCCTTTCTGAGCAGGATCAGATGGCTCACTATGTGCCTTGAGATTCCATCTCCAGTTTCCCAAAAATCGCTCCACTTCAGCACCTCACTTCTTCCCTGCTCCAGAGTACAACAGAGTTTCCTTCCCCCTTCCTTTGGAGGAGGGGAAAGCACTCATTAGTTATTAATTTGTCCTGGCCATCCCACTTCTCTCCACAATCCCAGGATGACTTAAATGCCATTATTTGGTTCTTGGCCACTCAGTGCCTCTTGAAGAAGAGCTTCAAGTAAAGCCTATGTACATTTTTTTCCTAGTAGTACAAATTTGACATCAGGTGGGATTTTTTTATTTTTTAGGGTTTTTTTGAGCCTTTTTCATCCTTTGTGATGAGACCTGCTGAGGCTACACGAGCTATTTTGCTCACCTCATACTCTGGAAGATGTAAAGTGAATTGATCATCACAGGCAATATCAAACACCTGAAGCCACATGAAGATAGCACAGCAAACAAACAGAAGGAGCAATGGTTTTAATAAGGTTAAAACCTATAGTGAAAGTAGTTAAAAGCCCCCCAAAACCCAGAATAAAGCTAGAAAATCCTTCACTGATACTTTATGTGTGCTAAGGAGGGAACACAAACAAGAGCAGTGTGACCAAAAGCCAAGGGTACAGAAAGAAGCAGTACTCAGTGAGAAAACCAAGAGTAAAGCACTATATCAGGTACTGCCTGGAGATGATCCTGGTGGGAGACTGGGAAGGACTGTAAATTACAGTCCAGGAAGTGTTCACAGAAGAAATAAAACCTTTTTCACCTATTTGTAATGAAAAAACCTCCATACCAACCAAAACCTCCAAAACATCAGAAAAAATCCACAACAGACAAACCAATCTACACCAACAAACAAAATACTCTTAAAGCTTAAGACTTATCAAGCTTATTCTCTGTTTCAGTTACAGTTTTATTACAAATTAAGTAAAATAATAATAATAATAATAATAATAATAATAATAATAATAATAACTAAGAACACAGGCAAAAAAACCCAGAACAACCCAAACTTCAAACAAAAAAGAAAACATCATCCAGTTCCTGAAACACTACTGTTTCAAAATCTGCAAGTCAAGGTACATTAAAAATTGCATCTGAGGTACAATAGCAGAAGAAATATTTCTAAAATGAGTTAATGAATGATAAGCTTTTGGACCCTTTTCACTCTTTTTTGCCCCTAAAGATAGTTTGGTTTTGTGAAATGAGTGACAGGTTTAAGGGATCCAGGCAGGAAGATGTGGTGATAAAATTCAAAATATGTCACTGGAATCAAAGAGTTGGGGTTTTCCTTCCCCCTGACTTTTTGTACCTGGTTTTGGTTATGGTAACAACTGAATAAGACACAGGCAAAACACCAAATATACATTACAGATAAAATGACACCTGTGGAAGAGAAGACCTCACTAAGATGACCACTAAAATCCAATTAGAACCCCAAGTGTGATTTGCAAACCTCCCATATGAGTTCTGCTGTGGCCTTCTCGAGTAATGATTTTTTATCTTTTTCATGTAACAGACTCAGGCAGCTGTCTGAATGTACACATTGTATGCCATAGGATTTTCTTTCTCCATCTTCCTTTTACCAGAGTTTCTGAAAGTTTTGTAACTCTCCACCTTGACAGGTTTGAAGATGGATATATTAATTTCCTGACACTCTGGCAGCAACTGCTATGATAAAAAGGTAATAGCAAGAAGAAAAATAGGTGTCGCTTCCCTGCATTAATTCACAATATCATTTCACATTCTTTAAATCCCTTCCTCTCCCATGAAGTCACCAGTGTAGGGCATTGGAGCAATAATGAAATTCTACTCTAGTGAAGGAGGCAAAAAAGAGGCTACACAATGAAAAGTGAAAATTGCCATCAATATCTAGGCTGTTCCCTGAAAAGCACTCCTCCCATAAAAGGATTGCACAGTGCCTGTCTGAAGAAATGCAACTGCTGCATTGTCAAATTATTCCCTCAGGAGGGGGCATTAAGTTGTCCCCAACAAACTCACACCCCTCTGAAATCTACATTTCTGGGCTGGATTTCTTTGCACTCACCAAGATTAGAGGTCAATGGTTATGCACATCTGTAATCTAGCAACAATTAATAATTAATAATTATGAATTGTTGAATAATCTTGAATTTATTTCTTGCAACAGAACAGTAAGTGCCTCAAAACATCCAGGGTACAGACCCCCTTATGGAACTAATGCAAAGTGAAAAGCTGTACAAGGAAGGTACGAGCACAAGACAGATACACACTAAACAAATGTTATTACGGAAAAATGGCAATTAAGATTCTCTTAATTAGCCTGTCATTTTGTATTTATCATCATAATGTTTGTTTTACAATGCTTTATTAAATCTGGCTTTATGACAAACAGTCTGCTGGCAATGCATCCTGCTGTGCAACATATGGTGTTACACCTAATGAATATTAATGCTGTGAAGTACAAATGGTCTTCTGGGACAAGGGCTGATGGCTGGGAAACTCCTGCAGATGGCATCATTATTCAAAGAGGTTCACCTCACGTGTTTCTCATCAGGTCTCCTCCACAGCTACCTGGGATGCTGCCTGTGGGCTTTCAAGGCAAGACTAATACATTAAAAATCTTCACAGTCCCCTGTTTTCAGGGGTTTTGGGGGTGTATGTGCTTCTTGTTTTCTTTTTCTTTTGTTTCTTTTTAAACAAAGAGTTATAACTGAGCTTCATATTATAATTTCATCTAGTCTTTGAATAAAAAACAAAACAAAGCAAAACACCAACAAATAAACCTCAGCCATCTTCCCAAGCTGAAGACAACCTTCTTTCAGGATTTCTTGCTGTGCTGGACAGTGTTTGGTGTTGTTCTGCTCCTCTTTCTGTTACATGGTCCTTATAATAGAGAGACATTCCCTCCCTAGACAGAAACATAGGGAGAAGAGTCTTTTTCCCTTTTTCCCTGGTCACTTATTTGTAGCTTTGGGCACAGCAGAGTCACAGCCGGACACAAAGGGACCATGGTCAGGAGTTATAAAATATGTTAAGCCTTATCTTTCCCTCCTCACTTTTGGAAGCCTGTAATTTCCCCTGAGGAGTTCACAGCAGAAGAGCACTCAGGCACATCCCAGCTAACAGAGCTCAAGCCCCACCACACTTACCCAGAAAATTAAACCTGTCTAACTGGGAGACTCTTCAGGAGGCCAGATGTGTTAGTGGTACGTGTCATTATTGAAAACAGAAGACCCTTCATACCAATAACTGAACAGTCTGTTCTCCTCCACCCATCCCTTGAGGTGGAAGACGTCTGTCAAGAAATTCTCTCCCTTTTTTTTCTGGCTGGAAGATGACAACACCAGCAGAAGTAGTCCATTATGATTTCTGCAGCATATCTTGTTTAGAGAGCTCCTGCAACCAGACAGATTCCTACCCTGAACCAGTTTCTTATTATTTCACAGCCTCAGCAAAGTAGCTCTTATCTGGCAACAATATGACCCAAGAAGTTATTTCCTTTCAGCACATTAAGTTTTCAAAATGTGACTACTGAATATGATTAAAAAAAAATAAAAAAAGCTAGTTGCTTGTTTTAACAATTACTTTTTATCATCATTTAAAACAAACAAAACAACAAACCTCACCAAAAACCCCAGCCCACATTCAAAAGCCCTGATTAACTTTGCTTTGATTACTCCCCTTAGCACCCACAAAGAAGCAGTGCTGTATCTCAATGAGGGAGGTGATTACAGCTCTCCCTGCACAAAAGACAGGCACATTATGTTTGAGAAATCTTCTAGATTCTTCTGGGAGCTTAAAAATTAAGAATGACAAACCAGACCCACCAGATTTTCATAACAAGTGATTCCCAGATTCTCCATCAAGTCTGACCATAGAAATGACAGCTGTGCTCGCCAATTGTCACTTTGTTTATGGTACACCAATTATGCAGCGTATTCTCCTAAACAGCTGGGAAAAACACACTTATTTGAATGCCATCAATGCTTCAGCTATTCACAGAACCACCCCAATATATGCTTTTGGCTTCCTTCTGCTGAGAGAAGTCACAGTTTGACTCAGGGCAAAGAAAAATAAATACAAATTTGGCTGCCAGAATGCTGAAGATAGGCTGTTGGTTTCCCTTAGATTTATTTTGAGAATATTACATTTATTTTAGTCTTTCAATTGCCTGTTGCTGCAAGAAATAGGAGACACAATACTTTTATGTTCCAATATTCTGGATAAGCAGCACGGAGACAGCTCTAGCTGAAACAGAAGAGGCAAATCAGCAGCTCACCGTAGGCCATAAATATCTGTATGTCTCTTGCAACAGTTCTCAACCCAAAAGGCTCAAGTTACATTATGTGGAGATGGCCCAGAAGGGTAAGAGCACGTAGTGCTAAGCCAACCCCACACCTTTACTCCTTCTAGAGGAAGGAAATGGATGTGCTGACAAACCCTCACAGGGTCAGGCATCAGCTTCCCAGGTGAAATCAGAATAACTTACATTTCCATCATGTTATCTAGGCATAGCAATCCCCGCACCTGCTGCGCTCCGAGCCAGAACAGTTTGGCTGTTTGGCATGATCCAAACCCCATATATACATCTTGGGGTGTTTGAGATATTCCCTGAACAGACAAAGCCTGGTTTCTGCTGTCAGAAAGAGCTCTGTGTCCAACTCCCACATCACCTCCCAGCTCCATTCCTCGTTCCCAAACAGAATCTCCAGTAGGCATGTAAAGAACCAATTAGATTGATAAATTAACACAATATACTGTGGCTGAAGAGTCAGTGAAGGTTCATTTGAGTCCTGAGGATCAGAAGGATATGAATATTACCGTGAATGAATCAGTGCAGAAATTTCCCTGCCAGTTGAGAGTTCCCCTCCAGTGCTTGAGAGAAATCACCTGGAAGCTGCCACAATTCTGGTGTGAGGGAACAGCAAGGGGAGTAAATGGCAGTAGCAGTGTATTTAAAAGCTATTTCATTTATCAACAACTAAAAAAAACAAAGCCTGTGGAGTTTTGGCAGTCTTTGGACACAAGGTCAGAAGCTGTCCTGCCAATGTCCTCCTCCATCCCTCTGCTTGGCCAATGCTTTTTCCTACTGCACCTTGAGATCAAAGTGGAGGTCGGACTCCCACCCTCTCTCCTTGTTTTCCTGTTTGTTAAAGGCACCATCAATAATGAAGGCAGATCTCTGGGAATAAGGTTTGTTACTCAGCTTGTGACATTTGTTGTAACTGGATCCAAAAAGAGTAAAACATCGTGGATGTTTCCGAGAAAGTGCATAAACAGTAGCTGCCGCTTTATGGATATTTTGGCTTAGGACTGAAGCAGTTTCTAAAGAGGCAAATTCTTCATTTTTCATATGGCATCTAGGGAATACATCACACCAGATTAGACTGAATTTTAAGGCAGAGACGTAGCAGGCCAAACTTACAGTGTTGATATAATAGATCTTACACTTATTGCTCAGCACAGACGGTGCTAACTCCCTTAGAAGTTATTTCTTCCCTTGTGTTCCTTTTAAAATAAAAGCAAAAAGGGTTTTGAGACAGAGAAGATCACAGAAAGCTTACATTTTAGCCTGATAAAGTTAATTCATTTGCCAATTTTTAGGAACAGCCTGCTGTCAAAGAGCTGGATCTCTTAAGCTATTTGTAGTTTAAGGACATGAGAATTTTCTTTGTCCAGAGTGCTTCTCCTCAAGGCACCCACCCTCACTCTCCTGTCCTGGCAGCCCCTACCTAGGTCAGTGTCTGAGCCTGGGTTTGGAACAGCAGGGAGGAAGGAGATGAAGAAAACCAACAAAATCCCTGGCCCTTCTCCCTTTTCCTTGCTCACTACCTGAGGCCAGGCCAGCCTGGGGCTGACAAAACACCCTGGGTGGAACAGCCTCGCCCTCCTGGGGAGGAGAATGCCCAGGAAAGGCACTCTTCTGGCACTGCGGAACCCAAAGCTACAGCAGCTGCTGAGACACCCAGGAGGTCTCTCTCTGGCTGGCTTAAGGCTGTAATTTTTTTATCCTGAGGCTATTGTCTTCTTTTACCTATTTACCCAAGAGAAACAATTAGCAGTTTCCCCCAATAGAGCTGTTTGAATACCACGTTATGATTGTTATTCCTGCTTGGTGGCTTAGCATGCACTTTTTTAACCTTTATTTAGTTTTCAAACTAACAGTGTTTGTACCCTGATCAGCTTAAACCAGACAATTTCCATGGCAGTTTGTGCTCTTGTATCCAAATCTGAGCACTTTATTTCAGCATTCAGATCACTGACCCTGAAAACTTCATCCAAACAATTGATAAGGGAGCTTCATTCTTTAAAATGGGTCTCATTCTTGATAAAGACACTACAAAGTAAACACAGTTAAATGTAGGTCTGAACACTTTGCTGCTCCTCCTCCAGTTCCAGACAGCTTTCCAGATACTGAGGTCAGTTTGTGAAACTCTGCACCAGTTCCCCCTCCAATACCTTCAAACACTTCTAGGAACTTCAAACAAGCAGCTACGGAGAAGGTAAAACCCATAATGGTTTCCAAGGATGAAGCCTGCAGCTGCAGGGCTCGCTGTGAGGGCAGAGTCAGCTTTTCTTGGGCTGCTGATACAGCTTCAAAGACAAACACAGGCACTAAAATAACCAATCTCTCTCTTATCTATTGTATGCCAAAGCTGTTTTCTCTCTTGCACAGTACACAGAGGTAAAACTTCTCGGCTGTTTGGTATCTTATGCAGCTGCTTGTCCTCTCCAAGGGGACATAATTCTATACTGAGAACTTTTCATATCCAGACACGAGTGGGAACAATAACAGAATCCTACGGAGTTTGGGGCAAAACTGGAAGTAAAGTGATTTTTTAAAAAATGCTGGGCTATGCCAGCTCAGCTGAAAGTTCTCATTACACTTCCAAGCATGTCCTCTAAGCAACAGAATAATTCTTTTTTCTTCACACTAACCTCCAGATGCTGGGGCTAGGGGTAAATTTTACCCTGACCCCATTCTTGCTGCCAGGGTCCTGCTTTTTCCAAGTGAGTCTGAATCCCAGAACGTTCAGGTTATAACCTGACCACAAAGCACATTTTCCCCATCACTGTACCAATAAGCAAATCAATTTAGCTGGCTGAAAGGAGCAGTTTTACCAGAAGATGTAAGCATCTCATCCAGTGTTCCATCCCTAAACAAAGCAGTAAAGGTTAAAACAGCATTAACATTGATGTCCTGCTCATGACTTTTTTTTTTCTCACACACAGGAGGCAAGTGGTTCACAATACTGTGCTAATTCAATAATGAGAATAGCCAGGAAGTTTGTGTTTTTAAATTAATTGGTGCTGTATCCATCTTAAATGTCAAGTACCGAGTCCCTAAGAGCTATGAACCATCCATGAAAATCATAGAAATGGCAGGTATAATGCATCATATCTTATATACTAATAAAAATACTGACTGCTAGGCTTTATAAGGTCATGGCTTACTGCTGTCTCTCAACAATAAAAAGCTTAATGCAACACTGGGCTCTGCATGATCTTCATAGCCAGAATTAATGAGGAGGAATCACAATTAATGGTTTTCTACAAACCAATGGATCACAAGTGACAGGAGCTTATTCACAATTTATGAAGACCTGATTTTTTCTTTTTTTTTTCTTGTTGGGTAGAGGGCTGGAAAATTGCAAAGAGATAATGAAAAGCAACTATTACACAGAATATGGTAATGCAGGTTTATAATCAGAAGCCACAGACATGTCCATGGCAGGGAACCGGGGAGCTGCAGGCCTGCAGCTCCTACAGGGATGAGATTTAAGACACACTGACAGAAAAGTACCTGGGGCAGCATCTACAAGTAAATCACTGCTCTATGAAGTGACCTACAGAGGGCATCTTTCTGTATGATTTGTGGTCTGAAACACGAATGGGAAAAGACGGAGGAGAAAGGTCCACGGCGAGGGAGAGCTGAGCAAACAGGCAGACTTTGCTCACTTATCAGTCACAACATCACAAGATCCGGCAACCTTCAGGACCCAGGTTTCAAAATAAGTCATCTTCTAAATACCCACAAACCAAATTTAACTTGGGGCTCTAAAATTTCACAATTATCTGTGGCTCAAGCTACAAGAGTTTCAGTTCCCCAGCCTTTTCTGGTTTTATCTTTAGAGTGAAAAATCCTTTGGGGTTATACAAAGATGTCCCAGTCTTGACAGAAGCTGGTTCCTTGCTACTTCTTCATTAAAAAACAACCAAAAAACCCAGCAAAAACTACCAAACTAAAAACCATGATATAGATACTGGATTTTTTTTTATTTTTCCTGTAAAAGTGAAACATTTGAATCAACAGGAGTGGACCAAAAACACTGGGTCCTGGACCAGATCTTCACCTCTTTTCTCCAAACTTTGAACAATATTGCTCCTCTTTAGATCACAGGGTCATTTTAGACCTTTCTGTAATTCCCCAGGGGACATCACAGCCCCACCAGAGCTCAAACCAGGACTGTCAGTGGTTTCCAGTGGCTCAAACCCTCAGCTTCTTTGGCTCCTTAAGATCTTCCATGGGGCACAAAAGGAAAGTAAGGTAACCTCCTTTATCTTTTGAGGGGAAAATTCCAGTAGGAGTATTCTGCCTGGGATCCACAGCCAGCATGGCATTTGGGCCAGCACTGCAGAGGTTTGAACTTAGGTGCTCAATTAAACATGCTTTCCTTTCTTGCAGCTGGAGAAAAAGCCCTTCTGCATAGCACAGGGCAGTGACAGAAAAAGAAATTTATTATTTGTAGTGGCAGGAAGACAAAAAATATTAAATTATCTTGGGAGGGCTTTTCTTGCATAAAAACAATGTTGTCAAAATAAGGATCTCTGGTTCAAGGCTTCCATACCTTTTCTCCTCCCCATCTCACCCCAGAAACCATTTTAGCACCTAAAAAGCCTAATGTGTTTTCCATTTTAACAGTTTGGTTAAGGAAACCAACTGATTGTTTCCCTTGTCACAGCCAGTTACCAGGGAGATACAAACTGGGGCAGAGTGATGAATCCTGGCACAATAATTCCAGCAATGACATAGACTGTGCACTCTCAGATTAATTATTGAATTGGGCTGATTGCTTACAAGGTGAGCTCCTGCTTTCCTTCTGCAGCCATGGATGCAAATCAGAGCAGGCAGCTGGTGACACCAAAAGGCCTGGGCAGCACATCTGATTTTCCCTTTGCATCTGCATAACTCCTCTGACTCAGATTTATATTGGGGTGGAACAGAGAATAATCAAAGCCAGCGTGCGCTGTCTGAGCTGGGGCACAAAAATGTCAGGGGCCTTAATCTTTATCAGGAATCAATCAAGCAGGGCTTTAATGCAGCCTGGGTGCTGCACCCAAAGCTGCTGCTGCTGCTGCACAGTGATGGATGTGTGGCAGGTAGCAGGGCTGGGAAGCAGGGAAGAGATAATTGACAGACACGTGTACACCATTAGGATATCGCTCCCTGCGGGGCAGGCACGGGGAGCAGCAGCCGCAGGATGGCTTCCAGGTGGAGCTTCTGGAACCTGAACTGTCTCCAGCCCAGGAGGGGACACAGCAAGGGAGCAGAAGGGAACAATACCCCTCGATTATTGATTAAAACAAAAAAAGACACAGATGCACACAGCACAATTACAAATGAGAGCTATGACACGGCATAGAGGGCAGGTTCTGATTAGGATCCTGCAGCTAACAGAATTCTTTCCCTTAGGTGGACTGAGAGTGGCAGGAGTCAGGGTGACAGAGGAAGGTGGAAGGGACAGCACTGGCCATGCCCTGACCTGGGGCATTGCAACCTTCCAGCGAAGAAAGTGACTGCAAGGTGAATGTAGTCCAAAAAAGCTGCACTGTACATATTCCCCACACCCTCACCCCACTCTGCAGAGCCAGACAGGTTGTGTGCAGGTAACCCTGCTCTGCTGGACAGAGATTTCTGGCAGTGCACAGAAACAAAACCACCAGCAACATTTATGCAGGGGTCTAATGGCTTTTAGATACCTTCAGGAGTGGAAAGACACCTTTTAAATCCTATGTACATTCTTCTGTTCTAATATACCTGAGGATTCAACCCTGATACTTCATTTTTACCCACACAGTTATTTTTGTCTTTGATATGTGAGGACAGGAACTGCAGAAGTCACCCCATGCAAAGCTAAGGACACAAACAGAAAAGTGATCCATTCACAGGGAACTGTTTGACACAGGTTAGCTACTGGTCTAACTATTACAAGTGAAAGAAAGTGGGAGTGCATCCTTTTACACAGACATAAATGTCAGAGCTGTCCTTAGAAGTGAAAGAATAATTATTGCAAGAAATAAAGCTGAAACATTTCATGTAAACACACAGATGCACAAATGGTGAACTTGTGAAACTGTGTGCTCATTGCAAAGCTACAGACAGTAATAGAGCAGAGGTAATTAATCTTGGTTAGAAACGCTCAAAAAACCTGCACGTTTACCCAGGTCTGCCTGCAGGGGTGATTTCCCCTGCTGTGCTCCTGGTCACAATGGATTTTGTTCCATCCTTCCCCCCATCCCTGGTCACTCCCCCTAAAACACAGATAGGTGGTTAAACTTTTCCAAACAATCATCCCAGTTTGAAGGCAAATTTGTTTCTGGTTTACAGTCTGAATGGAAAATAGAGCCGAGTGGCACCACAAGTGATGACATCAGCTTTAATAGCGCCTCAAAACTTAGATTATGTATGAAACATTTCTTCAACAATTCCCCAGACCCCTGGTGTTTTTCCTGGCCTCAGATTGCAACGTGCTAGCCAAGAAAAGATACACTTCAAATGAGTTCTGGAGATCCTTGCTCAGTTTGGAGCTGTGTTCAGCACAAAGCCCCTGCACAATGACCTGAGCTGTCACCTGCTCCTGCCTCCCCGCTCGCAGCTTTGGTGCTGACCCCCAAAACCCCATTTCCATTCTGCATCTCCACTTTCTCCCAACACCCTGGGTCTCCTGGAACATTTAACCTGAAGATGTTCTGTATCTGGAGCATCAAAGTATTTTCTCCTGGACCTGAGCTATTTGATGTGCATGTGGTTCTCATTAGTAAGGAATGGTTTGGGCTTTACGAAGAGATTAACTCTGCTGAACTTGTTCATCGGGTGAAAAACAGCTTTCAGATGCAGAACTTCTGTGATCCTTCCTTACCCAGGATGATTTTAGGATATGAAATAAACCAGTTGCAAAATCAGTCTTGCTCCTTGCAGACTCTGGGAGTGAGCAGCAATAAAGGGCATATTCATCAAAGGTTAGTGCTCCTTAGAGTGAAGGAGTCCATATGGCTCTAGACTGGAGCTGGAGGTAGTGAAGAGGCAAAGGAGGGGGAAGAAGAGGGAAAATTTCAGTGAGGCCAAAAACTAGGAGAGAAAATGTATATTTGAACAAGAGCAATGCACAAGGAGGCCTCAATGATATTTCCAGAGATAAATCCAACAGACAGCAACTTTGTCAAGTGCTAAAAGAGAGAGAGTGGGACTGGCGCTGCATTTACTGTGTTCACTTGAATGGCTGAAGAAGTCAGGTGACAACACAAATTAAACAATAGAAAAAAATCCTTAAAGTCAAAATTGGGAAGATTTAATTTCAAAGTCTTTTAGTCTGTTTGTTTGTTTATATCACACAGCTGTTTTTCAAGAGCTACCAGATTGCATTGTTGCAAGACCCAGGACAATACACCATAAATGAATTTATTCCAAGTAGAAAGAGATTTATTGTCCTGGCGAGTTTCCCCAGACATTCCAAAATCATGTAACCCATACCTCGAATAAGTGTTGAGAGCTTCCCACTACAAAACAGGGAATTAAAAAATTCTAGCTATTAAAGCTGGATACTTGAAGTCAACATGAAAAAGAAGTACTTAACTGCATATAAATGAAGAGCACTGACAAAGTGAAAGAAATTTGTGTTGATTCAACTTAAACATAAAAAAATTACTGACCAAGTGTCTGAACCAAATATTGTGCTTCATTCTCACAGTTTAGCTGGCATTCACACCAGACCTGCCTCTGCCCCATCTTTCAGAGAGAGAGGAAAAATTGCTTAAAGCCTCAGTATCATCAAGAGATTTATAAATGGTGAGGTTTAGTTACAGCAGATTGAATTTGTGTCTGCATCTTATCAAACTGGAGCCGAATTATGCCACAGATCTCAGGCTCGAGGCAGGGCACAGGGAACAGACAAGCTATTCATTTACACCCAGGGCACAAAAGGGAAGGGCCAGATGTGGGAGGGAAGGTATCATTTAACCAGAGATCTTAAATCCAGGTCCTAAAGTGAAAAGGGAAGGGAAGCCAAGGGAAAATGACAAAAACCCAACCAACAAGTGAACAAACCCATCTGTCGCTGGTGGTTAACTCGATTTCAGCCCCACCTCAGCACTGAAGGAATTACAGAGGGCTGCACAACTTCTCACCAGGACTGCATCCCTGCACTTCCCCAAGAGGGAGGGGAAATGCTTTCTGCCACTGAAAGCTAGGAGATAGCTGAACATATTCTCTCCCTTGCCAGCACATGCTGTACAACTGAGGGTTTCACTTGGCAGAACCCACCTTCAGAAAGGCTGGAAACTCACCATCAGACTTCCCACAGCTTCTTTACACTCCCTCATGCTGGAGCAGAATGGAAGTTATTCTGAAGGCTGTGAAAAATGTCAGTTCAGAATATTCCTGCGGGAATTTGGCACCAGTTATCTTGCTTAGTGTCTTCACTGTAAATTAATTATCTCTTCTGCAGACACATTTTCTATTTATAACACTTTCCTCTGTGACATTGCTGCTGTCTTCCTCCTGCCTAAATATTAGATGCCATCTGTGGGCTCCCTGTTGTTTCACCCACAAGTCAAACAAACAAACCACAACTGAAAGCACTGCTATCAGTGCATTCAGAAACAAGGCTGATGGTAAATTTTAAATTTGGCAATATAGAATGAACAACATGCATACATGGAAAAAAAACCAAAAAAAAACCCCAAAATTTGTTCAAATAGCTGTCCCATCCTTCTGTGAAAAGAGATGCTGACCCATGTTGCTCCCAACACTGAAGATCTTTTTCAGCTTTCTCACTCCCTCTCCTTTTCTTATAACAACATGCAGGTTTTCTATACTACTTTTAGAGAGAAACCTTGAAAGGCTGTCAAATAATGAGTCTAATATGCACAAGAAAGCAAAATAAATTGTGAGAAGCCACACAACAGGTTACAGCCAAGCCAGGAAACTTCACATACCCAAGACTCTACGCAATATTCTATACTTACACTCAATACTCTACTCATTTCTTCACTGTCTCTTTATAAGGTCTTCAATGGATTAATAAAATGCAGAACAAATATGTTATGAAAAAAACCAAAAAAAACAAAAACAAAAAACACAAATAAACAACAACAACAAAACAACAACCAAAAAAACCCCACTTTTAAATCTTTGCTTTAATCCCTAGAGGTGGAGCTGCCCTCTCATAATAAATTTCTTGTAATTCCCTACAAATAAATGACATTTAAATTTACACACACACCAAAAAGACAAAAGACACTTCAGCTGGGAATAAGTAGCTGGAAATTCCTGTTCCTCCTCCCTAGAGGATCTAGTTTAGAAATATGTTGAATAAGAGTTTTGTTTCCACTTAAAAAAAAAATAATCAATCAACTATTGGAAGGTATATACAGCTCATGAGGGGATACTGGGGAGCAGATGTGGAAAGAAAGGCCAAGAAGCCTTTGGGGAGAGGAAGAAGTGGTGTGAAAGGAGTGCACCTGAAGAACAAATATTGCTGTGCAGGGACTTGCAGGCTCCAGAGAGGGGAGAACCTGCATGATGCATCCAAGAGATTGTTGCTCAAGCAACTGCAGGGAGAAGCATTGTGCACTGAAAGGAGCATGAAGAACCCATAGAGGAAACACTGCTGTCAATCTAACAATATTTTTTCTTTCTCTAGGTGGAATATGATAGAAAAAGAAAACTTATTGCCTTCATGAATTCTTATCAACGTTTATGGTGTCCTTTATATATCAGGCATTAATATTTTACACATTCAATGTGACTGAAAGTGTCCCTCCTCCCCTCAGAGGTTTTCTCTCTAGTGCACAGCAGAGATTTCTTTGGAGACATCCATTATCATAGACCAATTACTTATCAAATATTTCCCTAAAAAAGCTTTTCCTAAAGCTTCCTACAGGACCCAAAAGTCTGTTCCAGCTGGTGCTGCATTTAACCAAAACTAAAACCCAGTGCCCAGAGTCTCAAAGGTCTGAACTCTGTTCCATGAGCACTGAACAATTTTCTTCTTCACATTCTCATCACCATTTCTGATTCAGCTTCAGAAAGAAAAAAGATAGAGGGGAAAAAAATCCTATGAATAAATAGATATACACACACACCCCCCTTGCCTGAACATCCTCGTGCACCTTGGAAAACAGGTGAGGTGTTTTGTACCTCCCAGTGACTCCCAACACTAATTTTCAGTTTTAATCAGTTTTTCATCTTCACAAAGACCACTAGCCAATGAAAGGTTGCATCTCTTTCTCTCCTTACAAAACTGGGGAGATGTTACGCTTAGTTATAGTGTGGAATAATTCCTCGACCCTGCTTTCAGAGATTACTGCCTCCTCACCAGCTAGAAGCAAAGAAATCAAGTGTCTGCATCTGCAGCTTTCAGGTTCTTCACTAACATTTTAAATAGAGACTTGAACAAAAAATATGGCAATTGATACCCCTGCAAAAAAAATCTTCAACCACTTAAGGCTTTCAAATGACTTATTAAATGATTATTGAGACTCTAATCAATCATATTCCAGAGATATTGTTAAAAAAAAAGCAGCAATTTCTGAAAGGCTTTAAGGCTTTAGCACTTTTTGTGTCTGTAACAAGTGCTTAGATTCCACAGCTTTGCCTGGATTTAAACACTTCTTAACACATTTAACTTCATCAAACTTCTGCAAGGTCAGCACAAGATGTTCTGGGGAAAATGCCTTCTAACCCTTGCACATCCAAGCTCCAATAGCAAAAGAAAAGGAAAGTGGGATACATCAGAGGATTTCTTTGCCATTAATGTCACAGATCACCTCCACTTATGCAAGTTTGAGAAGAGACTAATGCAACGATTAGACAAGGCCCTGGTTAAAAGCAGTGAAGACTTCAGAGGGCAGGAAAGGAGGGAGAAGGAAATGTGACACAAATCAAAAAACTGGTGTTTGACAGAAGGAGGAAAAAAAAAATCCAAAGGGCATGAAGAAGCAAAAGACACACATACAAGAGGAAACTGAAGAAATTTGAAGGAAACACACGCAAACTAAAACTCAATTAACTTGATACAAAATATTGTAACGTACCGGGCTTTTTTGTGCCTTCTATTTACACAAATAAGAGATGCAGCAGGAACCAGGGGAGAATTAAATGCTGCATTCTTCCCCAGTCTCACAGAGCAGAATGCAGTTTGCATCATGACTCAGAACAGAATGTACATACCAGAGCTGCTCACTGATATTAAGCTTGTCTGATTGTTTTAAGGTCCCTTTCTAGGGACAAGTTCCATTAGGAGGACAGGCCCAGTAATTACAGGCAGGTCTCCTTCTCAGTGATGAAGTTCCAGCCGTGCCCAGACAACATCAAAAAGGAAGGGGCATCCATCAGGTCTCTTACAAGCCCTTGGTTACAAAACTGGGACAGCACCAAGCAGGAGTAAGAGGGGAATGATGGATCTGAGCAGCTATTCTTTTGACATTTCTGCTAAAGGTTCTTCCAGAAACAGTTTATATCCAGGCAACTCGTCCTAGCAGTGCCCATAGCTTCCTAATCAAATTAGAAAGATTGAGTCATTAGGGTCAAGTGACCAGCCACAAGATGATTAAAGACAGTAATCAAGAGATCGAAACTAATTAGTACCTAAGCCAATTAAAATGGCTTCGAAATAAATTACTTCTACATGAATTTATGTCCAGAGGTTCAGTTTTGAAAAGTAATAGAAGCTTCAGGTAGAAGTTGCAGCATTCCTGAGAAGAGCAAAGCATTTCACTGGGACAGCAGAACACAGGGAAAGGGGCCTGGCTCCAAGGCAGCACTTTCAGGTGAATCAGCAGACTTTGAAGGGTCGTGTGTCACAGGGATGACAGCCTGAGCTCCCCTGAACAGTCTTGAACAGAATTTATGGTTAACTCATCCACAACTGCATTTTTAAGTAGCTAACTTAAGGGAATTTTACTCCTAAGTGTAAAAGCAACAAAAGGAACTCTTTCCAGAAGTTCTGAGAAGCTAAGGGGAGAAAACTAGAAAACAAGTAATCTTCATCAATTTGTAGTTGTTAGAAAACCTCAGAGTCTGGGATTTTTGTGTGTGTGGAGCCCCAGAAGCTGAGGTACCCTCTTGGTTACACAGAACTCGATAGGCCACCACATTTCTAGTTTTCCCTAATGAAAATACTGCAAATGCAACCCTTAATTTAAGACATTTCAGCGTTTTTGTATTTATTCTCCATTAAAAGCAAGAAATGGAAATGAGCATAAAAATTAGGAGTTACAGAGAACAGGAAAACCTCATGCAACTATTTTATATGTCAAGTTCAATTCTCATTTCACTTCAGAAAATAATTTTGACCTGTTTTTATTAGGAACATGAATCCAAAGAGATTTATGCAGTCCCTGTGTAGGTTATCCTTGTGCACAAAGTTCTTTCAGAGACAACACTTCCAGGATCTGTGAAATTAAGCACATTATTCTTGCCATAGCTGAGGTTTTCTTGCTAGCCCAGTCTCTTCTGCAAGCTGTCAGTACATTTTAGGAAACACGTTTTCTTGCGTCTCAGCTCTTACTTCAAAGCACACTCACATATTTTTCTCATGGCAACAAGTGACATAATGTGCATAACCAGCTAACCACATCATCAAGAGTAATAACACAGCAACTATTTTTTAAGTTCAGAATTAATGGTGTGATGATTAGAGTAAAAATAAAAGCAGAATTAATACTTTTTGGTTTTTTCATTTTTATCTCTTGACCATAACTTTTTTCCTCCCGCCCTACACATTTTCAGATGTTTCTTTGGCTGCTGTATCATCTAGTTTGACAGAAAAAGAAGTTTTCTCCTCTGCCCTTTAGGAAGTTTTAAGTCACATATTTCAGCTTTTCAGGGAATGAGAAATTATATTTATTTTCAAACTTTTTTCTTACATCAGTTCTTACTAGTTTTCATATGCTCCCTCAATTCTTGCCTCAGCTCCTTCACTAGATCTCTATTTATCCCCTCTTCCCCCTACAAAATCCCATGGATTCTTTCAGAGCTGTGGCTGCAGCAGTTCTCTCTTTATCTCTCTCTCATTGCCCTCCTCCAGTCATTGCCTTGTACCAAAAAAGACCCATCTGGTACATGTTAAATGAGCTTAGATTGAAAACTACATTTTTTTTTTTGTGGCTGGAATAGGCCACTCTGGCTAAAGAGCAAAGGGAAGGTGGGAACACCAGCTGCAGAATTTATTCAGGACCTGCAGAGGATTGCATCTGCACCATGCCTGGGGTGAGCACAGCACAGAGCTCCAGGGTCTTCTCCAGAGGCACGTGGGAGAAGCCTTGGTTGGGACAAGGATAGGAGCACATCAGGCTGAGGGGCAGGGAGGCCCTAAACTCAGCTTTGTAGGTGTCAGTCGGGATTAAATACTGGGATCTCCTCAAATCTGCCCCAGCAAAACTTCTGCAGGCACGCCACGAGCTGCACAGGCCAGCCTGCAACTCTGCCTGCTGACACAGAAAGGAGTTAAAGCTAAAAATTACATGCACAGCACATTTCTCAGTGTTACACCAGATAAGCAGCATGTCTGGCAGTAATTCAGTTTGAGCCTGTTCTGTTTCGAAGGGTGTGCATTTCTTGAGGTTTGGCTACCAAATGCTGCCCCCTCTAATTATCATTGCTTCCCAGAGCTCTGCAGCCCCTGAGAGAGATCCTCACTGTGCTCTTCGCAGCAGTAGCAGCTGCTGGTGTTCACCTGGATGCATTCATCAGGGTAGAGCTCCTTAACACTATTTCAATCATTTTTTTGCAGGAAAATCAGTGCTAAGCAACCCCAAATCTCTCCTCTGCTTCTTGCTTACATTGAGCTTTCAGCCACACTGAAAGTT
Source organism: Pseudopodoces humilis (assembly GCF_049639895.1). Lineage (NCBI taxonomy): Eukaryota > Metazoa > Chordata > Aves > Passeriformes > Paridae > Pseudopodoces > Pseudopodoces humilis. Next base: position 111,924,890 of record NC_142201.1, read on the forward strand.
ACTGAAGAGATGAGAGTCTATTGCTTGTTAGCAATAAAAATGTTAATTTGGCTCTGCTATAAAATAAACCAAACCCTAAATAAAAAATAAAAAAAAATAAAAATCACATTAAAGTAGTTACAGCAAATTTCCTAGGTAATGAAGAAGGTATGGCCCTTCATTTCCACCTCTATCATTAGTTACAGATGTTGAATTTTAAAATATTTTTCCATGATCATGGACTGTACACCCTGGGAAAACAAATATCTGGGGGAGGGAGAGGAATTTGCTGAGGAACATTTCTCTAACAGTAGTTTTTTTCATCCATTGATTTACAAGCCACTGATTTACAAGCTGTGAATGAATAGTAGCCTTCAACAACAGGAAGCCATGGCATTGAGAAACCCTAGAGCGTCAGGTGGAGCCTGGAGACAGGGCTGTCTGCTAGCAGGGAAATTCACTCCAGGAGCCCCCTGTAATCAGAGCTGTTAGCCAGAAGGAAATGTCTTCAGCACTCTTACATGGCTCTTAATCAGATACTGACAGAGAGCCTTTGATCAGTGCATTTCCAGAGCGAGGGTAGCTGCAGCTCGCAGTGTGCCTGCACGCATCTCACAGCCAGCTCCCAAAGCCTGCAGGCAGAGGAATTACTGCTCCCTCCTGTCCCCTTTCCCTCTGCTGTCCCAGAAGGCAGTCAGGGACTTGGGGATGAGCAACACAGAGCACCACAGATGCTTGATGGCTTTGGTGGTCCCCTGCAGGCAGCAGGGCACCAGCCTTCCCTCCCGTGCCTCGTGGCACCTCACAGCCTGGGCATGGAGCAGGAGAGAGAGCTCACCTGGCCATTCCTGGCTGGCCCAGGCTCGTGGGGAGTTCAAGGCTGGAGGATCAGACTAAGGCAGCCTCCCACACAATAGTTGTGGTCTAAATCAGAATGTTAAGAAAACATTTCTGGAGATTAAGGCCCTACATCCTGTCAGGCTCCCTCAGAATGGATTACATCAATCAGACACTAAGCATTAGGTGTGTAACAACTTACAGAGGATATTGCATGGACAGCATCAGCTTCACCCAGAGTGTAAAACACTGTGGCACTTGGTGAGGGAAGAAGGGAGGCAGCTCTGGACATTACCTGTCCACGTCAGTGCCAGGAGCATTCTGCAACACGAAAGCTTGGCACACCCCAGGACCCACGTCGTGACTCGTAAGAGTAATTTGGGAAAGCAAAAAGGGCTCCTGAGCTTTTATCACTCAAGGAAAGGGCCCTGTTTCTAATAAGCTGAAGACCACAACAAGAGGTTCCACACATTACACGAGTTGAGCAGTGAGAGAACAGGAGGCTACAGAGGGGGTGGGGGAAAGATGGTTTTGGGTCCCATTCCACTAAAAGAATGTGCTGTGAGCGGAGAGATCATCAAGCAAAACAGGAATATATTAATCAGGCAGTCATTCCTCATCCTCTTACATCACCTGGCTGTAGCCTGGGGCAGCAGGGGTCCAGAGCAGTGGGTGATCATACACAGCATATGCAGTGACCTGTGCAGCACATATGGAATATACATTGCAGAAACAGGAGATAAAAGCTCACCTGCTGTTCTGTGGCTTTCTTAATAGAGTGCCTATGCACCACTGGGTGAATTAAGAGCAGGGTAGCAGCTTTAACTCTGGATTTCCTCACCTCTCTGTTAGAATGCCTTTCTTGTTTAATTTAAGTACTTATTAAGTCATTGAGGAAATGAAGGAAATGAAGAATGTGACATTAAGACAGAGAGTAATTTAAATGGAGCAAAGGAGCCTTCTCAATTTTATTCAGCCTTATTACATAGTGAAAGATACTCCACAACATAAAACAGATAGAAAAACATAAAGAAAGCATAAAACATATAGAAAACATAAAACATACAGAAAACATTCTATAGCAGATGCACTCTGCAATAATACCATCAATAATCATAAGCACTTAAAAAAACACCAAAAAAACAAACACATGTGGCTCACTAAGGTGAAAGAATACTGGCACTGCTGTTCACAAATCCATCAAAGAATCAAATGAGATCAAACCAAATAGTC